>NW_006433948.1:3097397-3124706 GCF_000325575.1 Pteropus alecto | reverse complement strand
TTCCTTGCCCTGGGCTGACGTTCGACCCTGAATCCCATTACTGGATTCCACTGGTTCCTAAAATATATTAAATGAGCTTCCCTCCCCCTCACTTAAAAAAAATCCGCTGATTTATCTATTTACTCAAGCAATCGCTTACTTACATTGCTACGGACTCACGGACATTTTGTCCTATCCCGCTCTCATTTTTATGCTCAATCATTTTTACTTCCTTTTTTAATGCAATTAACAGCAGTCTGGCATCAACCAGCCAACCAGTGACAGGGCGGTTCGCTTGCAGGCCTAGCACACTGCTCCCGACGCTGGGGGATCTTTCCTGGACCTGAAGAATGTTTTCCTTCCTATCAGAAGCCACAGTTCTCTGTATTTACTGACGTTGACCTTTCCCCTTGAGGTACAGATAAAGGGGGTTCGGGGTGTCTCCCTATGCCTGTCAATGAGATGAGGACGTCCCAGACTGGATGAAGAGAATACTTTGAAGGATGTATCAGCCAGAGTTCAAGCAGAGAAGCAAAACCAGAAGACGATATCTATTAAGAGACTGAGTGCAAGACATGGGCTTCTGCAGTTGTGGGGCCCGTGAGACAAGCCCCACATCCACAGGGCGGGCTGCCGAGAAAGGAGGCTTGGCCTCCAGGGCATGGGCTGAGGCTGCTCCTCCCGGGAGGGATTTCTTTATCAGGGAGGCCTCAGCTCTGCTCTTAAGGCCTCTCAACTGATTGAGCCAGGCCCACCCAGATCATCTAGAATAATCTCCCTTCCTTAAAGTCAGCTGGTTATCGACTTTAGTGACATTTACGAAATGCCTGCACAGGACACCGAGGTTAGTTTGATTCAATCACTGGAGAGCGCAGCCTAGCCAAGCGGACACATCAAGAGATCCTCACAAAGAGGAGGAGGAGGAGGGGAGAGGCGGAGGAGAAACGAGGAGATGGGAAAAGCAAAGAAGAAGGGGCGGGGGACGAGGAGGAGGAAGGAGCGTAGGACAAAGGAGAAGGAAGATGCCAGGAGGTCCGCGGATTTCCATAACCGAGGTTATGATGACGAGCAGGAAACGTGAAAGGAAAACAAGATACGTGCGCCACAGAGGACAGGGCAGATTCTGCAAGGGGGAACGGTGGCCCTTGGTGGCAGCAGTGGGAGCAGATGTGGAAGCGGACGGCTCGCTGCCACGCGTTCGAGAGATCGCCGGACCGCGGCTCCTCACGGCCCATCGAGAGTCCTAGTGCCACAGTCTTCGATCTAGAAATTCTACTCCAAGGCACGTCCTCTATGGTTATCTGTTCTGCTTATCGTCTACAAATATATGTTTGAAATGACATATGGCTAAAAATAGTCACTGAAACACGCTTGCGAGAGCAAAAAACTGGAAATGTCCCGTGTCCCCAAACCGCGGTCGGGAGCATGTCATGGACTCCGTCCAACTCGCTGGCCTCCGTCGGGCCCCGGTGTCTCGGCCGGGGCCAGGCGCTTGTCCCCGGAATGCGGCCCGGGCAGAAGCCGGGGACATTGCGAGCATCAGGGGCATCTCTGTCCCTTCCAACCGAGCGCCGGGCTCTCAGGAGAGCGGGAGGGTGCGAGCGGCGGCGGACGCAGAGCTATTTAACAACGGCAGAGGCCACGAGCTGGCCTTCTGGACTGTGACGAGGTAAGAGGACAGGGCTTCTGCCACAGAGAGAGCACATGTCGTGAGAGCTGGAGCGACTGTTTCCTCGGACGCAACCTAATCTGATTACGTGGATTTTAAACAGAAAGCGGAGGAAGACTTAGAGATATGTGCATGACAAACTAAAATTGATCGGGATGGCGCACACCACAGCCGTCCCTGTTTATCCGCGGGTGACACGCTCCATGACCCCCGGTGGAGGCCTGAAACCGCGGAGACTCCGAACCGTCTAGATGCTGTGTCTTTTTTCTGTACATACACACCCATGGAAAAGTAACTTACAAGTGACACACAGAAAGAGAGGAACGACACTAACAAATAAGGAAATAGAGCAATGGTGACAATATACCGTCATCACGGCTCTCCTAACAGGGACGAAGACAGCTAAGTGACTACCGGGCAGGGGGCGCACACCCCGGAGGGCACGGAGCAGGACGGCTGGAGACTTCGTCACGATCCTCAGAACGGCGCACCATCTCAAACTCACGAACTATCTCTGGAATTTTCCACTTGATATCGTCAGACCGCGGTTGACTGCGCGTCGCAGAAAGCACAAAGCGAGGCTGCGGATAAGGCGGGCCCGCTACGCGGGAGGTGTCGCCACCTTCGCAGGTTGGAAGAGAGGTAAAATCTGTCATTACAGCCCCAGAGGCCCTCCCCCCACCCAAACACCGTCCGCGTGTTTGCCCCACTGTGCCCTCCGGAGCACGGGAACCCCGGCAGCCGACACCCCAGCTTTCTTCACTGAACTCGCCCTCCCAGCCCGGGGCCCCCTCCGGACGGAGACCTAGCCTGCTCCCCCACTCTTCCCACCAGGGACGGGGGCATGAATGAGGGAGGCTCTTTCCTTGCTCCCTGGTGCCTTGGTGCCAAGCCCGCCCCTCGTGGGTGAACAACTTCTGTTCCTTTGAGATTCACGGCGTCTGGCTTTATAACTGTCTGCATGACCTAAAGCTATCATCCCAGCCTCCTTGTTCGGGAAGGAGTTTTGAATCCAGCTTTCAGTTTTCCTTCCCCTCCCCCACCCTTCACCTGCTAAAAAGCCCCCAAACCCAAAGTACTCTAGATGCCATCTGACTCCTGGCTCCCCGATTTCTTGACTTTTTCAGCTGCCTTCAAGAAAACTTCCCCCCTCCTTAGTCTGACAGACAGCACCCTTCAGATACAGTCGCCAGTCTACTTTATTTCCCGACATGGCTTCGTAGGTACTTTATATTCCGGCTCTCAGAAATCCTTTACAGTCCTCCAAAGTCACGGCCAACTGACACCGCAGCCCTTCTCCTCCGTCCATCTATAATGCCGGGTCCAACCCACCCGGCCGGCCTGCTGAGCACCCATCTGAATGACTCATTTAACAGCCCAGCTGTCCGTCTCCTATTCTGCCTTTGCCCCAGGAGCTTTGTTTGCCACTCCACCTCAGCCCCGCTTGTCACGGCCACATCCTGGGCTTCTTCGTCGCCCAGAAAAACGTGACGCCTGAAATCTTAAACCCTAGTCTCGCAAAGAGCCAGAGGGGACTTCCACTTGAGGCCAAGTTTGCATAGTTTATCCTCCTACCTGAAACAACAAAGGGACAAGCTTTAAGAAACGAGTGTTCAGGCGCTGGCTATCAGGCAGCACATGACGGTGACCACAGAAAGAGACACAAACAAGACGAGTCTTACGATGGCCCTGACATACCGTCTGGACAGAGCGTCTATGCCACACAGTGCAGGGACGGAACACCCGGGCAGAGCCCAGCAGTCTCTCTGCATTGAGAAAACAGACTTGGGAGTCCAGGGAGGTCAGAGCACTGCAGAGTAGAGAGCCGCGCAGAGAGAAAGTTCTGGAGGTCTGCAGAGGATGCCCCTTTCGCGTTCGGCTGAGTACCGGTTAGTAAACGCATGTAAAGAAACTACCTAAGGCCTGAAGAAAGAACCACCTGAGAGGATCGGAGGGAAAATACTCAAGAGCTCTTACAAGGACGGGACAGTTCGCGTTCCCACCAGCGCGAGTGAGAAAGCTTCGCCATTCGCAAGACACTCAGCAGAACACTGAGAAGGAGGCTGCCTTAGTAATGGAGCAAAATGAGCCTGAGACTGAAAAGGCTGCTTTGATCCTGGCTTTTAAAAAAGCTTAAAAGTAAGCCTCAAAAATATCAAGTTGTCGCCAAGTAATTTAACTTCCCAGAACAGAGCTTAAGCACTTTCAGAGTAGTGCAAAAATATCCAGCACCCAACAAGGTAAAATTCACAACGTCTGGCATCCAATTAAAAATTAACAGGCATACAAAGAAGCAGGAAAATATGACCTCTAATAAGGACAAAGAAATCAGTCAATGGAAACAGACCGAGAAATGACGCAGGCGATAAAGCTAGTAGACAAGGACAATAAAACTGTTATTATATAACTATACTCCATATGTTCAAGATGGTAGATAAAAAATTGAGGATGTTAAGTAGATGATAGAAAATACAAAAATGCACAAATAAAAATTCTAGAGAGGAAAAAATGTCTAACGTGAAAAATACACTAGACGAGATTACCATCGGATTAGCTACTGCAGAAGAAAAAGATTAGGGAACTTGAAGGCGTAACAATAGAAACTATCTGAGTGAAACACAGAGAAAAAAAGACTGAAACAAATGAACAGAGCATCAGTGAGCTGTGGGGCAAGTCCAAGGAAGACGGTGGGCAGAAAAAAATATTTGATGAAATAGTGGCTGAAATTTTTCCAAATTTGATGAAAACTATCCCAGTGAACTGCACTCCAAGCACAAGAAACATGTGGAAAACTACATCACAAAGAAGAGCAAACGAGACCCAAAACCTGCAGAAGGAAGGAAATAATAAAGATTAGAGAAGAGATAAACAAAATAGAGAAGAGAAAAACAAGAGATTCCATGAAACCAGAAGTTGGTTCTCTGAAAAGATCAACGAAATTGACAAACCTTTATCTAGACTAAGAAAAAAAGAGAGAAGACTCAAATTACTAAAATCAGAAATAAAAGAAGGGGCTTTACTACAGACTTTACATAAATAAAAAGCATTATAAGAGACTACTATGAACAACAGCATTCCAACGAATTGGACAGCCTGGATGAAATAGACAGATTCAAGAAAAAAATAGAAAATCCGACTAGACAAGTAAGGAGATCGAACCAGTAATCGAAACTTCCCAACAAACAAAAGCCCGAGGCCGTGTGGCTTCACCTGCGAGTTCTACCGAACATCTAAAGACTTAACACCAACCCGTCTCAAACTGCTTGAAAAACTTGGAGTAGGAAACACTTCCTAACTCATCCTATGAAACCAGCATTATTCTAAAACCAAAGCCAGATAAACACACTAGGAGAAAACTACAAATCACTATCCCTCAGGAATACAAATGCAGAAACTGCAACAAAATAACAGACAAAATTCAGCAACATATTAAAAGGATTTTGCACCGTGACCAAGAGGGATTTACCCCAGGAATGTGAAGGTGGCTCCACATTTGAAAATCAATGTAAAACACCACATTAAGAGAATGAAGGAAAGAGACACATCATCTCAACTGACGTGGAAAGAGCATTTGGCAAAACCTAACTCATCTTCATGATAAAAACATTCAATCAACTAGGAATAGAAGCGAATTTCCTCGACATGATAAAGGTGATATTCGAAACACCCACCACTCACATCATGCCCATGGTGACAGACTAAAAGCTTTTCCCCCAAGATCTGGAACAAGGCAGAGGCGTCCACTCTCAGCCCTTCCATCTGACACAGTACAAAAGTACAAGGCATTCAAAGTGGAAAGGGAAAAATAAAACCCTCTATTCACAGATGACATGGTTTTATACAGAGAGAAAACCCTAAAGAATCCTCACACAAACCTCTGTGAAACAAGCCGGTCACAAATGTGACTCACTCATATAAGACACGAGGGTAGGCGCAGAGACACATGGCGGAACGGTGGTCACCAGGACCTGGGGGCCGGGAGGATGGGGACTTATCGCTTAATAGGTAAAGAGTTTCTATTTCAAATGATAAAAAGTATTAGACATAGTGGTCAGTGATGGTTGCGCAACATTGCGTAAGTGATTAATGCCAGATTTTTAACCACTTAAAAATGGTTAAAATGACAAAAATTTTAAACGTGCATCTATATCTGTATCATGCATCTATATCTGTGTCGATATGCATTTCACAGTTTAGAAAACCCACAGACCGCAGGACATCATAATTACATTCCTTTCGACCAGTGACAAAGAGAAATCTTAAAAGCTGCCAGAGGGAACAAGATATGTTCTGTACAGAGGAATAAAGATAAGAGTGACAAGATTTGTTGTCAGAAAAAAACGCAAACCAGAAGTCAGTGGAGCGACATCCCTGAAGGGCTGAAAGCAAAGCAGCCTGCCAGGCTAGTCCACGCTCAGTGGCTACAAAGGGCAACGCGAGCCGCCCCGTGATGAAACTGCTCTGGATTTTGACTGTGGTCGTGGCCGCACGAGTCTACACATATGATAAAACTGCACAGGACACACACACACACACACACACACGATTGCATGTGAAGCTGCTGACATCTGAATCAGGTCTGTGAACTGTGCCTATGTCGACTTCCTGGTTGTACAGCGTTCTACAGTTATTTATGCAGAGTGTTGCCACTGGGAGAACATGGGTGAAGGGATTTCTGTATTTTTTTTTTTACAACTGTGACTCTTACAGTTATATCAAGATGAAAAATTAAAGCGGAACCACGCACTCACTATCTGACCGTTCCTATGGGTCAGGACGCGGGGACTACACACGTGCCCAGCTTCGGCGGGAGCCAGGTCTGTGGCCGATGGCAGGGTTCAGCTCCTCGCGGACTGTGGGCCTGAGGGTGGCCTCTATGCAGGGCTGCTCACACATGGCGGCTGGTTTCCTCAGAGTGAGCAAGCGAGAGAGGGCGAGAGAGTGCTAGCGAGATGGAAGGCAAGGTCTTTCGTCACTTCGTTTTGGAAGTAACATCCTGTCACCTTTGTCGCATTCTATTTGTTAGGTCACTAGGTCCAGCCCACACTCAAGAGGAAGAGATTATATAAAGGCCCAAAGAGCAGAAAGTACACATCGTTGGATGCCATCTATTTACCACACAGCCAAAGAAAATACTCGAAAGGATGAATAATAAAGTCATTTGACCCACCAGATAAAATCAAATGCGTAGGAATTAAAAAGTTCTATGGTGGTTCAGAAATAAAAAGGTTAAACAGAATCCACGGGAGTCCAGGGGATGCAAGCATTGTTAAGAGCAAACAATTGGAAAATTAAATGCCAAACAACGATGAGGCCAAACAGGAAATCTTCATAAAGACTGGTGCAGCGTATCGATGACAGTATCCTGGCTGTGACGTCATACTACAGTCCTGCGAAACACGGCCACTGGGAGAAACCGAACAAAGTGGACAAGGGATGTCATTTCTCTTATAATTACCTTGATAAAAATCTCAATTAAAAAAGAATGAGGGGGATGTGTGTGTGTGTGTGTGTGTGTGTGTGTGTGTGTGTGTGTGCAGAGAGCTGTTCGCAATACATTAAGTGTAAAAAGAAAGTTCAAAATCATAGGTACAGTATGGCCTTTTTGATAAAATGTATTTTCTATTACAAAAACTTGTAATAAAATGTATTAGAACTGATAAACTTTTCTTTCGTAGAGCAGAGGAAAAGTCCTTAGGATTTCCGTCCGCCACGCCCAGCAAGTCTGTTTTGCTATGGCGTCCCCCGCCTTGGTTAGCAGCCTATGTCCACAGATGCAAACACTAGCGTTCCGCTCTACCTTCTCCTCGCTGCCGTTACTCGTCTGCTTACTGAAGGCCCTGACACCTAGCGCACCTGTTCCCCCATCCGCCACTCCCCTTCTAAATGATTATGGTATTTTTCAAATTAGTTTTCCTGCCTTCTTATTGGCTAAGGGAACTCGGATGTGCAGGGCAGAAACACGCCCAGCCCCAGGCAGTGGGTGAGTCGTGCTGGTCTAAATCTGTTTCCCTCTGTCGCCCCACAGCCACAGCCGTGCAGTGTCCCTTAAGGGGCAAGTCGCCACGTGATCCGGGATTGGCCAGGAGATGAAGGGCAGTATGTTGACGGTGGGAGAAAGCTTCCGCTTTCATGACATAAGGGACAGATATAGGTGGTGTCGCTTTCTCCCGTTTCCCTCCCCCAAACATCCTGTGACCATGAAGCAACAAGCATGAGGGCAAAGAGCCAATGAGCTGAGGGGTGACCATAAAGACAGAGACCGAATACTTCGTGCCACTGCTAAGCCACTGAAGCGACATCCACGGCCACCTAGTCGTACGCTTACAAGAGCAAAGCCCTATTTGTTTAAGTCCAGTTTTCTATCACTTAAGAGCCACACAAATGCCATCATGTCACTTTCCTACTTAAAACGCATCGATTCCAGGCTAGAGCTCATTCCTCATGGAGTGACGTGGGGTGTCCATCAGGACGCGGCTCCTGTCTCCTTCCAGATGCTCCTCCACCACACCCTCAGGTACCGCAGCTGGCCCGCAGGCCCGGAATGCAGTATGCTCTTAGGGACCCATGCCCACGGGCAGCTGGTTTTCTCTGGACCGCCTTCCTTGAGTCACAGAGTTAAATAACTCCCTTTCCCTTTCGGTACCAGGTCAATGGTTACTCGCCGTCTCGAGTCTTCCCAACGTCCGCCCGCAGGCAGTTAGATGGCCTGTTACCACAGCATCCCTTTCATCCATTTCAGCAGAATGACCTATCAGCTTGTAGGTTTTATTTACTTACATCTCTTCATTTCCTACACTGAGCACTACTTGAGCATAAGAATTCTGCCTTAAATGCCAGCATCTGAAGTGTATCTCCCGTGCAGCACAAAGACACAGGCACACACACGCAGGTGCACGCACCACCTCTAGATCGTCGCATCCCCCCTGAGATGCTATCTCCTGTCTCTGCTGCCCTTAAAACTCCTCGGGCGCCTGTTCACTGTCTCCACTTCTCCCCGCCCAGCTCGCAAACCCGCTTCGACCAGGCTGTCACTACCCCCACTCCACCGAAACTGTTCTTGTGGATAACACGATGACGGTCATCTGCCTCAGTTCTCCGGCGACACCCTCCTGGACCTTTTAGTGGCATCTTCTGTGTTGACCGTGACCTCCTTTTTGCAATTCTTTTCACTTGGCCTCTGGGAGCTGAACTCCCATCCCGATTTTCTCCTCACTTCACTGTCTGCCTTGTCGGCCTCTTCGTGAGTCCGCTGCACCCTCCTGGCCCGCATACCTGTCTGAGCGCCTGCGGGACTCAGGCGTTTCACCTGTCCTCCTGTGCACGCTCCGTTCGCCGGCGATCTCACCTATCGCACGGCTTTAAACACCATCTACATGGCGATGAGTCCCGAATTCACATCACTAATCTCGACCACTCCCCTCAACTCATTAGCTAACTGCTTATTCGACATTTTCCACTTGGATGTTTAAATGGCACCTCGACCTAAAAACAGAACTCCCCTCCTCTCAAAAAAAAACCCCTTCTTTTCCCTCCATGTTCTCCATCGCATAACACAGCATGTCTGGCCTTCCAGTCTCTCAGGCCGCAGAGTCACCCCGACTCCTCCGCCTCGCCCCTCACATCTGATCCACTAGCCACTGTTGTGGGTTCTGCCTTCAGAACACAGCCCCCCTCACTCACTGTCTCCATCACTAGCGGCCTCATCTGAGCCACCACCATCACCTGCCTGGATCACTACAACAGCCTGCTAACTAGTCTCCCTGCGCCCACTACTGCCCCCTAGTATTGACCACAAAGCCTAAGTGATCGTCTTTAAAAACACATAAAATCACGTCACCCGTGCTTAAAAGCTGCAAATAGCTTCCCGTGCCACAGGGAACTAAGATCTGGCCCCTGGAGGCTTCTATGGCCCCATCTACTACCACGGGCCCCTGGCTTTCAACGCCGCACACACGATGGCCTCCTGGCGATCGCTCTAACACGCCAAGCACTGTACCGACCCGGCGCCCTGGCGTGGGCTGTCTGGAATGGTCTCCTCCAGATAGCTACGTGATTTACCACCTCACTTCATGAAGTTCTTGCCTCCAACGTGCCCCTCAGGAAGGCCTTTCCTGAACACCCTATCTAAAATAGCGATTTGTGTCTACGGCCATGCCACCCTGAACGTGTCCAATCTCGTCTGATCGCGGAAGCTAAGCAGGGTCGGGCCTGGTTAGTACTTGGATGGGAGACCACCTAGGAAGACCGGGTGCTGTAGGCGTAAAACATAAAAAAATAAGGGATTGTAAGCTGACAAGGTCCTTGCAATCTGTGAGGCCAACCAAGGGTTGCCGCACCTAAAAAACAAATAAATAAAATAAAAGAGCGCCTTGCCTTGAACACACTCTTTACCCTTACCTTTAGTTCTCTTCGTGGTACTTATCACACCTTCCATATTTGTCTTCTCCCTACCCCTCCCCACAAAAGGAGGAATTGTATTTTGTGCAATGCTGTATTCCCAGCAGATAGATCACTGGCACGTAGTATTCACTCATTCAACCAATATTTGTTGAATGAACGAATGCATACGTGATTTCTAGTTCTTACGTGAACTACATAATTGAATAAATGTATCTCCGTACCCCAGGGCCCAGCAGAGTACCAGGTACATGGCTGGTATTCAGTAAGTGTTTGTTGAATGGGTGAATGAGGCCTGTAAAACACGCTCATATCTTACAAGGCTTTTTAAAACCTTGTGTTGATCTCGTTTCTTCCTCTAGTTATTACTATTATTCTCCTTTCACGGCCTCGCGTTCTCACCTTCCAATCACAATTTTTTGGCTTAACGACGTTTGTGAAATGTCTCAGAAACACAAGAGTATAAATACGCATACTCTCACACCTTGACCCTTTAAGTCACATGTGAAGCAATAAAATCATACGTGTGTGACTTAAATAATGAAACGAACGCCCGCGTACCCACCAGGCCGCTGGGGAAGCAGAGCGGTGCCGGAGCCTCTGCAGGCCTGGACTGCGCCCCTCTCCTTCCCCGCGCGCCACCGGCGTCAGAGATCTGCTTTTCTTCAGGGCTTTCTCACCTGTGTTTCTGAACTTCGCACGCGCAGAATCGTACTGCATATTCTTCCGAGCTTGCTCTCTCTACACGTTACTTCTGTGGGAGGCACCCATGTCGGTACTTGTCGCTGCAGGTAATCCTTTTCACCAATGTGTGATTTTCCATTTTATCATTTTACCATAATTTATTAAGCCAAATGCCCTGGGGCACTTGAGCTGTCTTCCGGCTTTCTGCTATTAAGGTCAGTGCTGCTAAGAACGCTCTTGAATTCTTGTACGTGTCTTCCAGTACGTCTGCATAAGTTTTTCTAGTGTACATACAGCTGGGGCAGAATTGCTGCGTCGGGGCATACAGACATACCTCAGAGATGTATGTGGACCTGGTCCCAGACCACGCGGTACGGTGAGCTGTCATCTTTTTGCTGGTGGAGGGTTCGTGCCTTCGATTTGTTTAAAACACATCTGCGAAGGCCGATAAAACTAGGTGTGCCGCAAACACGGTGTTCGGATTTACTAAATGCCGAAAGGTCTCCAGTGATGCTACCTTCTGCTAGCCGGCTTTCTGTCGCATGGCCTCCTCGGTAACACTGCTGTCGTCGCTTCTTAATACTCGTCAGTCTGCTGGGGAGAAAAAGAATCTCGCTGTGGTTGGACTTGGCGTTTCCCTGACTAGTGATGACGGAGCTCATCTGTTCAGTTTTTCTCGGTCTTTCCTGATTTCTCTTCTGTGAGATGCCTGTTCATGTCTTTTGGTCAATTTTCTATTGGGTGCCTTGTCTTTTTCTTATCGATATACAGTAGCTTAGAAAAAACATATATTTGTGTGTGTATACACACACACACGTAGATATGTGTGTGGGTGTGTGTATATATATACACACGCACACACACACCCATATATATATATGTGTGTATATATATATATATATATAATGTATGCATTCAAGATAGTTATCTTTTCAGTTATGTGAATTGCAACTACCTTTGGGCAGACCGTGGAGCCTTCATAATGTCGTTCGATGAACGGAAGTTGTTCTTTTAACATCGTCATATACATCAGACTTTCTCTTACGCTTTGTGCTTTGTATGTCTTGTCTAAGAAACCCGTCCTTATACTGAGGTTATAGAAATACTCTCATATATTCGTCTATAAACTGAAAAAAATTTGCCCAGCTCATCTAAGCCCTTGGTCCATCCAGAATTGGTGTGTGTGTTGCTAGGGGCAGAGATCTCATTTCACTGTTTTCCTGGGTGGATAATCGGCAAATGCCCATCCTCCCCCTGCTGACGTGCACTGCCACTCCTGCCTTCTGGGCTCTCTAGTCTGTTTCCTTTGCCTATTCCTGTGCCAACTCCGAACTCTCTCTTAATGATCGCTTTCCAATAAATCTTGGTATCTGGAAGGGGAAATTTCGGTTCCCTCATTTTGCCTATCTTCTTGGCTATTTTTGGTCCCTTCCTCTTTCAGATAAAGGTTGGCACTGTTTCATCAAATTCAATGAAAAACCTTATTAGAATTTTGATGGAAATACATGGGAATCCATAGATCAATTTAGGACATCTTTACGCTTCCAATACTGAATCTTCCTGTTCCTATACCTGGAATATCTCTCCATTTATTTAGGTCTTTAACATCTTTCAGTAAACTTTCATTATTTTTTTCATAAAGGTCTTGAAAATCTTAAATTTATTCCTAGGAATCTCATTATTTTTCAGTGAGATATATATATATATATATTTTTTTTTTGAATTACATTTTGTTTGTCCAGTAATTTCTTCAAGTCGGTGCAGATCTACTTCCTATTCCTACTGCTCCACTGACTTCCTAGTTGCCGAATTTGGTGGCCAATTTCAGTTCTTACTTGACTTCTCGGTTACGTTTTAAAGGCTGATCATTCCTTTGCTCCTCGCTTTCTCATCTCCCTCCAGCTCCTGGCCAGGATGCTGGAAGCGACTCAAGCAATGCTGCAGCTCCTCCGACGGACACGTCAACCTCTCTTCTGTCTGTCTTTGTTCCTGCCGGCTCCCTCCACCTAGAATGACCTTCCCCTAGCTCAAAGCCAGGCTGGCTCTTTCTCATCTTCGAGTCTTAGCTAAAATGCCACCTCCTCCTCATCGGAGACCTTTCCTGTCTGTCCTAGCTAAGGCAGGACCACGCCCACCCCAACCCAGCCACTATTACTAATGTATCACCTTCTTTTATTTGTAACATAGTTTACTTGTTTACCGTATGTCTCTTTTGCACTAGGATAGAAACTCCATGGGAATGAAAATTTCTATCCCTGTTTGTCACTGCTACATCCCAGTGCCTGGCACGCAGAAGGCACACTATAAATATTTATTGACTGGATGACTGAATCCTATATTCCTATTTCCTGGCTCCTGTAACAATTAGTGACCAAGCATGGTTAAGTCTCCTTCCTCGGTATCCCCTAAATCAACCCATCTCCCACCCACGTGGCACCGCTTTAGTCGAAGTCCCCATCTCTCCTCACCTGGACTAATGCGACAGTCTCGTAACGGGCTGACAGAGACGTTCTCTGGTGGTGGCGTTACACGTTTAGATCTCCCTTATCTATATTTAGATCTCACTTATCTATAATGTTCTACAACGAGCAGTAACACTTGCACGATATTTTTTTTAACTTTTGAAAGTTTAAAAAATACCTATATTTTGTACACCATGACTGCTACCAGGTGAAATTACACAACTGTGAGCAGAGTGGGAAGTGCTACGCAAAAACGGAGAGTCACTGTGCTACAGTAGCGAGGTTATAGGTGACTTTCTTTTTTACCGTAATTTAGTCTCAGTATTTTTATGATGAAAGTATGTTTGTTATAGAAAATTCTCTACAGAAAAATTTAAAAATGAAAATCACTCCTCGTCCCACTGTGCAGGTATAACCAGTTATAATTTTCCTATATGTCCTTAGACTTTTTCGACATTTTTTCAAAAAAACGTGGTCATCCTTAATTTTGTATACTGCCTGCCTCACTCATGACGTTGTAGCATGAGCATTTCCACATGTTCCATATCCATCTTGTGGCTATATCTCAATTTAATCCCTTACTGCTGAACACTCATTGTTTCCAATTTTTAAGATTAAAAATGTAGCAGTTTAAAGAGCACACTTTACATAAATCTCCAGGTTCATCTCGATTATTCTCTTAGGATAATTTTTTTTTAGAAATGGAGCTACTTAAGATGAAAATGAAGGCTCTTGGATGTACAGTGTCAAACAGCTTTCGGCAGAGTTCCACTCCCACACACTGTGTCGGTGCTTGCTTTATCACGTCATATTTTAAAAAAGCAGTACTGTGCTCAAAAACATGGATTTTAGAAACAGATAGCCTTGCATCCTAATCCTGGCTGTACCATTTATAAATATGGGACATTAGGAAAGTCACTTAATTATTCTGATCTTTTGTCTCAACTGTAAAAATGGGCACACCGCCACATACCCCCAGATTTCCTGTCAGGATTAAAGATAATGTATTAGGTTGCACTACATGAAACTGCCAACATTCAATGTCATCTTGACCTACAAAAACGTCTTTAAGCTAATATAGAAAACAGGGTACCCGGCATATTATGCGGTCAATAAATGGCAGCCACTGAAATTATGGAAGCAGGATAAGAGAAATGCGTGGCACCCTTACTGAAACCCGCAAAACTTAGAAGAAATAAGTAGAGATAATCTCCTAAAGAAAAACTTCGGACCTTTTTAGAGCACTGGAGGTTTCAAATATATGATAAAGGTAGAGGAGTTATTTTTTGCTGTTGTTTTCATCCATAAGAGATACACACTGAAGAATTTACTGGCAAAATACGTCTGGGATTTGTTTTAAAATACTACACCTGCCACCCGCCCCCCGCAAGAAAGGGGGTAGGACAGATGAAAGGAGGGGGCGACGTGTGCTGTTACAGCTAGATGAGTTAAGAGTTGATTTTCTCCTCCCTGAGCCACGTTCTGATCCCAATGCCTTCTCATGTAGATTTGCCCACTAACAGAGGATGTACTAACGAGCAAACGTGACCGATTCCCTGCCTACTCGTTAAATTTGTCATCGCTGCTTAATAAATGAGTGTTCACTGACCAGTTTAGGGTTCGCACGCAGCCTCTGGTGCAGAGACCGAGCGCGGCGTCCTAGCTCCCGGCATCCTGCCCTCGCTGGCTCCCCGCAGGCCTTGCTTTTCGCCTTCGGACGCGACACTGGTGGACGGCGACCCAGGGTCTGAAGAGCCGGGAGTTACGACGTGGCATCGTAGACAGTTCACAGACACCGAGTGCCTAGTGCGCACCAGATGCTATTCTCAGCACTTCGCCATCTAGCATTCACTTCATTTCTACGGCGCTCCTACGGCTCTCCGTCACGGACGCGGAGTGGAGACCAAGGCCCGGGGGACTTGCCTAAAGACCCAGAGTTTGGGCGCAGGGCTCCGACCTCAGTCATGCTCTTAGGCGCCGTGACATAGCATCGTAACTCCAAAACGCCGCCAGCACTCCGATCGTCTTGTAAGCACGTCCACGAGTGTCTCCACACTGTTCTCCAGGCTCTGGCAAAATGCAGACAGCGATGCTGGCGGAGGAGAAGCCCGGCTGGGTGGCGGAGTCGGTGGCAGGCGCCGGGGATCGGTGGTGGCACAGCGCCCCACAGCCCCGCCCGCCACGCGTCGACAGTGGCAAGACTTGACACGTGGGGAACGCAGCAGGCCGTCCTCTTCACACTGCTCCAAGTGACGTCGAAAGCTGTGTAAGTGCTTGAAATGTGAATCGCTGAACTGTGCACGGAAAACAGTATGCATGTTCTAGAACGAGGAGCCCTTGAAACCAGAAGTCGATCGAGTGCACTGGGATGTCACGGCGCGACAACCCGGTTTAAAAAGTCGTCCTGCCACGTGGAGTTAGAGGACACTTGTGTTTGACTGTTAAGAAACTGCTTTGTCTCACTTTTTTAAGCATGTGTATTCCATTTTCTGGTAAACAAAGGCTCCTCTGACATTTACTGCTCACTTAGGAGAAGCCATACTAACTTGCTGATCAGAGACTTACATCTGGTATAATTTGGTTTGAAATGAAATGAAATCATAGGAAAAGAAAATGGAATGAGAAGCAAACCTTTTAAAATCTGAAATTTGTATTCTAAACTTGGATTCTGGAAACACATCAAGAAACTCGGAAGCTGAAATAATATTTAAATTACAGAAGTTCGTGCTGAACAAATCCCTAGGCCTCCTGCACGTCTGCCTTACGGTTTGGTTTGGCCGTATTCTAGTACTGGGCGCTGTAAATCACACACGGACCTGTCTGGAGCTTTCAAGCCTCTGTGCTTTATGTCGCAAAGAGGCGACTGCTCTAAGGAAGGAGAGTCAGGTGAATGGAATGGCCTCTTTCGTTCTGGCCCTGCCGGGGTGGGAGGTGAAGTCGGCACGCGGCTCCGGAGCCCCCCACCCCGCCCCCTTCCCCCTGCACACGCGCAGCAGCTCGTGGGGCACGGGTTTCTCAGCCAAGGGCCTAATCCAGCTCTGGGCGACAGGGGGAAGCAAATGTCATTGTGGGGACAAAGCTTAATAGGGCAGCGGGAATCTGAGAAAGCCTGCCAGGGAACTCTGACAACCCCTCCTCTCCTGAGGATTTCTACGCCGTCGGGATGTAAACTGGTGCCTGGCCTTTCGCATTAAGATTCCACTCTCGGGAGTCACACTAACTCGTGTGGGTCTAGAGATGCGAACTGCTGTTTTCTTCAGAACGGCTAACACGGACCGGCGTGCACCACGTGCCGGGCCCTGCGCTGCTCGGCGCCGCCTGTCTCTGCTAATTGTCACTGCAACATTGTCACATAGCAGAGGAAATGGACCCTTGGCTAGCTGCTCAGGGTCACACAGCTGAAGGTGTGGAAGGCACAGTGTGACGCTCACGCCTGTATTTCAAACCACCGCACTGCACTTTTCTAAGACGCTTGGATCTGAAATGCGGCTTACTGTCGAAATACTTTTCCTCTTAGTGCACAGATCCTACCGGGACCTGGAGTTAACGGCTGCCATCTACAAGGCTGGAGTAAAATGCTCTTTATAAATTCACCTTAAGAGAAAAAAACGTGCTTGCTCCCAACTTTTCTCTTGTAAACTGGCAGTCCAGCCTATAACTTGGTTGATTTTTTTCTCAAGATTTAGCAGTACTTAAATTGTGCTCTATTGTCTGACTTAGACGCCTTTGGAGAGAAAGTTACTTTAAACCTCAGACTACATCTCTCTTGATATTCGTTTCTTAACCAGGAGTCCAAGAAACATCTGATATTATATACAAAACCTGCTATGTAATTCATATTTTTTTCTAGGAGAGTTCATAGCTTGTAACATATGTTCAAAATTGCCCACACCCCCCAAACAGGTTAAGATCCATTATTTAAACACTGTTCAACAGAGTGGAACACAGGTAAAAAGCTGCAAACTCTTTACTGATGAGGAATCAACTGGTTTTGAATTTCAGCATTGTGACCTAAGAATTTTTGCAATGTTGAGGAAATGTCATCTAATTGTCTAAATCTGGGGTTGAAGAGGGGGCGGGCCTCCCTATCACTTGAGAGCCTCTAAAACTCCTCCTCCCAGACCCTGACGAGCTCCCCACTCCCTGCACCACACAGCTAAAAGGTGCCGCCCGAGAGAACCTAGAACCTTTGTTTTGCGGGAAGAAACTAAAGGACTGGTTTAAACTCTTGCCTTAGTGGCCATGATATGTGCGCAGCACTTCGCTGACATTAAAGCCAGGCAGGTTGTCAAAACTTAGGATAAAGCAATTTAGGAAGTGAGCTGTCTAAACAAACAGCTACGACATACTTACAACAAACTCACTACGACACACTTTGCTCTGATGTATTTAGTCGGTAAAAGTGAAGCAAATTATATCTGGCGCCCTAGCAATTTTCACTTCTCATTTATAAGTTTGTTTTCCTTCTCAAGTGTTTAACTATTTCTCCAGTTCTGAGCACGTATCTGGCCTCCGGTTTCCAATACAGCCTTTTCCTCTCCTAAAGTATCCCTCATTTCGTAAGAAGAAAACACAGGAAGAGTGGCTAATTTTGTGGCCCCTGATAAGACACGCCTTCCCGCCTACTAAAAAGGAATTTGATTCTGCTTACTCTGTCACTTGACCGCTGCTTACATGTATTATACATAACTGAGTCAAATTTTTGGTTGCCAGAGAGTCTTATTTGGACTACGTAAGTGAGAGAGAAACACAGGATATAAGCAAAAAATTTAATTTTATTGTAAACAGGATGAATGGGTATTTTTAAAAGTTGAAAACTTGTAATAGGGAGTTGACTGAAAACACTGGATTCCAAGTCCCCAAATGTGGAGAATCCAAACCTACATAGGCAAAATTTAAAAGAAACGATTTTGAAAAACTTCCATCCATTTCAACTAACTTGCATAATTTATAATATCTTTGAAATATGAATTGTTAGTTCATATATGATATTTATAAATGGGTGAGATACACAGTAAAAGTAATATTTTAAAAACCTTGACTATTAAGTTACTATGAACCAAAAAGCAAAGGATAAATTTGTATTATATGCCTGATAATTAAAAAACTGTAATTCTGTATTTCGTCTAAAGCACTCATGTTTACCAAAGGATTATCAGCATTGTTGCTATTATGATTTGGGGGGCGATCTGCATCAGAATTCCAGGTGTGTATATTAAAAATGCACATTCTGAGCACAGGCACTGAAACCGACAATGGGCAACCCGTACCCCCACGTGACGCACACTGGTTTAAGAGCAGCTGAGGGTTAACGTTAATTTGGGAACGCCTGGCTCAGCTTCCCCACCTCTCAGGGTTCCCGTACGATGTCTGTAAAACAGAGCACCAGTCTTCTTCCCTGGACGTTCTGACTCAAGAGGGCTGAACTAGGGCCTAGGAAGCAATATTTTTAACAAGCACAGCAGGTGTTTATCTTCAAATTCAAGAGACACAAGTTAGATCATTATATTTAGGCAAATATTGTACTGGCGTACCTAAGATCCTGCAATTGCAAAAGAAGCTTAAAACTACCAACAGGTAAAAAAAAAAAAAAGTGGTCATTTTCACACTGATATGGAAGCGAAGTTTTAGAAACACAAACCTGCACTTATCTTCTCGAGCTGCGCCCCACTTTCAATGAAATGTTTCCCACCAGTTGCAGGATAAAGACAAACTCCTCAGTAGGGCCTACAGTGCCCGGAGGCACGGTTTGCCCCCTTCCTACGGCTTCCATGTGCATCCGCTACCATCTTTCTGGTCCTGATTTAAAGGTGGCCCTTCTCTAGTCCAAGGCTAATCTCTCTGCCCTCTGCTCCTGAACACGTTTCCTTGAGTGTGAAACGAGGATGACGACACCTACCTCACAGACGACTCAGGATCAGTGAGGCCGGGCAGGGCGGGCTGTCCGCAGAGGCCGGCGCAGGGAATGAGAGCTATCATTCAAACAGAGCAGCTGCGTCTGCTTCCTCACATCCAAGCCAACTCTTCAACTCACTCGCCATCTGGTTTCTCCACCCACCATTCCACAGAAACTGTTTTCATCAGGCTCACCGATTGCCAAGGGCAAAGGACACACACATTCCAGCCTTCGGGTGACCAACCTCTCTGCTGGCACTGGCCCTCGCTGGCCATGCCCTCCTCCGGACTTCTCCTTTGGCATCCCTGAGCACTGTGCGCCCTGCTTTCCTCATACTTCCCTGTCTAGTCTTTTAAAGCATTTTTTTGTGTGGTTTATTGCTTACCTTAAAAAAAATGTTTTCACTTTACCAAAATCACACGCGCTCACTTATCCGCCTATGCGAGCTCCCCAGCCGGGGCTCCGATGGACCTGTGTAGTGTTCAGCTAAGGAGGGGGCTATTCTATTCACTGCTGCATTCAGAGCACCTACAGTAAGGCCTGGAACCCACTGAGCTCAATCAATATTTATTGACTAATTGACCGAACTGTCCCCCACACTTAATCGGCCACTCCTGAATTCTCTCAGATCTCGGCCTACTGTTCTTGCCCCACGGCTGACTCGTGCGTTCTGTGACCTGCCACACCACCTCCAGCTCTGTCCTCCTATAATCCATCTTCCAAACTGCTGCTAAAGTCACCCAAACAAAGCCTTCGACAACCTTTAGGATTAGGTCCAAATTCTTTAGCTAAGCCTGCTAAGCTCTCCAGGATCTGGACCCTGGCTAATCCTAGTGTCAACTCCCGCCAGCCCCTTCCCTGTGCGCCACGCTCTGTCTCTGACTCCTCAGTCAGCCGCTCTTTCCTCCACCCGGGGTTGAGGCCCGGCCGCGACCCCCATGCCTGCTGTGCCTGGCTGAGTCCTACTAGCCGTCTCTGAGGAGGTCTCCCTTCGTTCCAGACTTGGGGGTACCTGCCCTCCTCTGTACCTTTTTACGGGACACCACCCTTATCGTTTCACTTATTACACTCCTGTGTGGACTTGTCCATCTCCAATGCTGTAGTCACAGTACCCAGCACTGTGCTTGGGACAGAGTGATCAACGGTTTTGGAAAGGATAGCCACCACTCTGTCTATTCTAGCCAGCTCTTCGCCCCAAACTGCTTTGCCTGTTTTGCTTCTACACTCTGACAGCTGTTGCTTAAGTACCTGAGGAGGGAAAAAAAATCACGTGACTAAGTGAAATGAATGGCCTGTGACTTCACCTGGGCATTCATCGCCCAGCAAGTCTTTTACGGATCCCTAGTCGGCTCCAGCTCCCATTTCCCTCAGTGACCATCAAAAGAAGGGAGGGAGGGAGGAAGACTTAAAACATTAATATAGGGCTTTACGGTGAAAAGCACGGGCCCGCCTCCCACTCTACCTCACAGGCCTTAACAGTCTCAGATGCACCCTGCCAAACCTTTCCTGTGAATTTACAAACGCAGATTTGTACCCTCTACGTCCTCCAAACAAATGAAAGCAAACGCTGCCTATTATTCTGATGTATGTTTTCAAGAATGTCTTTGAGGAGACAATGCTAAGTGAAGTGAGTCAGAAAGAAAAATGCTGTTATTTCACGCATTCATATGAGCAATCTAAAAACGTGAACAAACGAAACACAACAAACGCACACTCAAAGACACAGAGATCTGCGCTTCCAGAGGGGAAGGGGGTTGGGTGTGGGCGAAAGAGGTGAAAGAGGCAAAGGGGGTCGACTGCACGGAGATGGGGAGTAACTAGACTTTTGGGGGTGATCACATTGCAGTGTATACGGATGCTGAACGATAATGTTGGACGCCTGAAACTTAGTTAATAAAAAAGCAAGAGCTTTCCACATTAGCACACACAGATTTTCCTCACTGTTAACACTTGCGTATTTTTTTCACTGAATGGATGTGCCATAATGCAACATCTCTGCTACTGGGGGACACCGAGCGGGTTTCCAGTTTCCCCTCATCTCCCTCAGCAGTTCGAACGTTTTATCCGCGCTCCCATCCCATTTTCACTTTTCGCCCCGGGATAATCTCATCTACTCCCCAGAGGACACCGAGGCTGTGAAGTGTGAACTTCAGCTCCCTATCTCCCTGATCTACACGCTGACCTGATCTGCCACTACCTTCCACCCTTCTCTCTCTGGGGAAAGGTCCCTTTTCCAATCTTTCCTCTCCTGCCTCCTCCCCTAAGCCTAAGTAAACATGCTTATTTATCTTCCATCTTAAGACAAGCCCTTCTATTCTTGGTAGCCTAGCTTCTTGAAAGAGTCATCTACAGACGTCCATTATCGCTTCCTTATCTTCCAGCTGTTCCAGCTGCTGGCAGACTTCCAATCTCACTCCTCTAAAACCGCTTTTGCTAGCTAAGGTCACCAGGGTCCTCCTAGATGCCAAACCCAAAGGCTCTCTCTCAGGCTTCATTTCACTTCGCCTCTCCGTGCTGTTATCTTGTTCTTTTTTTTTTTTCTTAAAATTCCTTCCTCGGTTTGAAATTTTCACTCTTTGGGTCTCCCTTCTGTCTCCGACCACCCCTAACTACTGGTCGTCACCAGGATTGTCTTCCACAGTCTGCCGACTCTCCTGCACATGCCTCCTGGGTGACCCACCTACGCCCAAGGCCGCACAAAGCCTAAGCTCTGTCCTTATCGCACTCCGCACCCGCAGGCATCCCGCAGGCATCCCGCAGGCATCCCACCGAACTTGGCGCTCGCTGTCCTGCCTTCCACCCTCCAGCTCTGCAGTGAATGGCCGTCACCCTTTCCCTGGCCACCTCAGTCAGATGCTTAGCTTCCACCCAGATGCACCTCTCCTTCCGTCCCCGCTGCCAATGCCTCGGCCAGTTTAAGGCCCCATCGCCCCTCGGCTGGCGTCGCCCCGCCCCGGCCCGTCCATGTTCGCGTGCTGCCTGCGCAATCTCTCCCGAGCGAGCCTGGGCCTCGTCATCACTGCACCACACACGTTCCCTCTCCTCTACTCGCCCCGCTCTCCCTGTTCCAGGAGCAGGCCCTGAGCACCGTTCCCCCTGCCTAGAATGTTCTTCCCCTCCACTGGCCCTCCCTCCCCTCCACCCTGGCTGTCTAGCTCGAGGGCCTCCCCCTGAAGCCCTCCCGCTCTCACTGCAGAGGCAGAACCTTGTGACTGTGTATTACAGTAACCGCTTTTTAGCAGATGGCTTTACCTACATGTCTCTCTCTCATTCTAGACCTTAAGTTCCCTGCAATCAGAAAGTC
This sequence comes from Pteropus alecto, assembly GCF_000325575.1. Taxonomy (NCBI): domain Eukaryota; kingdom Metazoa; phylum Chordata; class Mammalia; order Chiroptera; family Pteropodidae; genus Pteropus; species Pteropus alecto. The sequence goes on along the minus strand of NW_006433948.1, from coordinate 3,102,312 downwards.
CACGTGACTTCTGTATCAGGGCCTGGCAGACTGCTTGATAAGAAGAGGTGGCCTGATCACCGCCGAATGGCTGCGCAGGCGCCACGTCCCCGCCCACGCGCCCAAACCCAAACTCTCAACGCCGCCTCCGTTCGGCCCCCTCCACCTCCGAATGCCAACCGGACACGTGCTACTGCTTCGACCCCTGCAGTCCTCTCGAAACCCTCCTCCCGCGTTAAGGCCACGGCTCTAGTTTGGGCTCCGCCACGCCTCACTTGAACTAGATTTGCTCCTCTCCAAACCATTCTCCACACTACTCCTTGAGTCTTTATAAATATTTTTATTACAAAAATAGTACATACCTGTAAAAAAATTCAAACGGTACAGAAATAAAAGCATAACACCCCACCCAGTGCACACACAACAAATCAGCCCCCTCCCCTGGGGGTTACCATTGTGGACAGCTGAGCGTATGTCCTTTGGAACCCGTTCCTTTGCATAAAAGTACACATCAATGCATATAAATACACATACATGGTTTGTCTTTTACAAGAAATGGGAACACACTTGTCACCTATGATTCTTCCATTCCTTTCATCATGTGACACATAGGACATTTCTAAAACACAACTCTGATTCTATCACTCCGTTAGGGCTCATTTCCTATAATATAAAGTTCGTACTCATTAGCATCAAATTCAAAGCTCCTGATGATGTGTTTCCTGCCCATCCTGCAGTCTCATCTCCAGCCATTCCAGCGTTAAAAGCCTGGTACTGAACCACCTTAAATCCTTCCTGGAACAAGGCAGGTACAAACAAACAAACAAACAAACTAGGAACGCACTCTGCCGTCCTAGCCTTCAGCCTCTCCACTCCCTGCTGCACTGCCGGGCCTTTCCCGTCTGGCGAGCTCCTCGTAATCCAACAGTCAGCTTAAAAATTACCTCTAAAAAGACTTCCCTGACTTTTTCAGACATGATTGCGCCTCTACTTCCCCCTAGGCTTTATATCTAGCTCTGTAATTGCACTTATCTCACAGTACTTTAACGCGTGATCAACATGTTTCGAATTCCACTCCCCCTCTCCCAATTTGATGGTGCTCTTTGGGTGAAAGGACTGTGTCTTGTTTCCCTTTGCATCCCTGAGGATCCGACGGCGTGCTTACCACGAAGCAGGGGCTCAGTAACAAATCTACTGAGAACTTCGTGATTCTAGGGACATGGATCGAGTACCTACTATGCACAGAACCATAGCCTCGGCATGAAAAGGAACAGAAGACACAGCCTTTGCCCCGAGGAACTTACCATTTTCCTATCATTCCCCAGGGGGGTGGACGGATGGAACACACTTACATGGCAACAGATCGCTTCTGACATATAGGCTGTTTCAAAGATTTCTATAGTCACTTGCCTCAAATCCTTTTAGGAACAAGGCCTTACGTAATCAAATAAATTATTAAAAACTGGGCAGTTTGTCCAATAGGTTTCCGTTTTTAGTGTGGCACAGAGTCCACCAGAGAGAACCCAATTCTCTGTCCCAGCAGGGGGCTGTCACCTGTTACAGCCTGTGAATTAGAAAACTAAGATGATATCATGCTTGGAAAATTTCTAATACACCAAGAGGACATCAAGTTATTAGTCCTTTCATAATTTTTCCTCCTTCTCCGGGGAAAAGTGACACCGACAGCGATAAATGGAGTTAAACAAGCACACTGGAGGAGGAGGAGACGGTCTATTTTTGTTAGTAGTTGGGGGAAGCGGGGTTGCTTGGTTTTAATTCAAAGGGTGACAGTGCCCCAGGAAAGTCAGGAGAGGCGATGCGTTATCATTTACTTACTATTTCTTAAAGGCTAAGGTGTTAGTTAATCTGGTGATTTCAGGATCAGACGTTACACAAATATAAACGAACTGGGGGTAGGTGAATCACCTAGGCTGGAGAACAGGGAAGGCTGACCCAGGAGGCCCAAAGGAAGCCTCATCCATCAGAGTCCAAGTCACTGTCTCCAGCACTGGAGTGGAAATCCTCACTGTCCTCCTCGTCCTCTGACAGCTGGACCTGGCTTAGCACGCTCGGCCCAGAGCGCTGCTCTTCCTCCTCCTCCTCTTCTTCCTCCTCTGATACCTCATACCCACCGATGCTGCTGAAGCTTGTGTCTTGGGTGTTCGACTTGGGATCAGGCTCCTCATAGCTCCCATAACTGAGAAGAGAAACATGTCATCTCTCAAGCTCGGGCACCATCCTCTAGCTGACCAGTCCCATTCTTGGTGCTACCAAGGGATCAGCCCGCCTCACCTCCCGTGGACACTAAAATGACTGCTTCCGGACTGTTCTACAGGCCCCTGAGAGAAAAATGATCCTGTTCGAAAACATCGACTGGCCAACTGCAGGCACACAATAACCTGAATAAAGAAACTCCCTCACGCCTGAACAGCACACTGCCAGCTTACGTGACCAAAAACGCCCTGACAGACTCAGTTTCCCCTACCAGTTACAGCTTCAGTCAGCTCCACAGCCAATTAGCCAACAGTCCTACAGCTTCTACCTCTTCGACCCCCTCCGTTCCGCCCCTACTCTGCGCGCCTTAGCTGAGTCCTCTGTCATCTCCGGCCCGCACCACTGCGGGGCGGTCCTCACGCTTCTAGTCCTGCTCTCCAATGACTTCTTCACGCTTCTGCCAGAGTGCTCGTTATTTTTTGTTTGTTTGTTTATTCTTAATTTTACTTCAAAAAAATCACACAAGTAATGCACATTCGTTAGTTCAAAAAATTACCGAATATACAACCAGAAAAAATGAAAAAAAAAAAAATCACCAATAACTCCACTACCCAGAGATAAATCTCTTGGTGGGTGATCTTCCAACTTTTTTCTATGCACTTCACTTAGATGTTTAAACATTTTTTATTTACAAAATTAGAATATTCTACATGGTCTTTAGGAATGTTTTCGCTAATGATTATAATGAACATCTTTATAAACACACATCTGTAGCATGATTTTAACAGCTGCATGGTACTCCACTGAATGGCTGTAACGTGATTGATTTAAGTTTCTCGCTAAGACAGTTCAGCTGTCTCCAATCTTCCCACTGTTAGAAACAGTGCTGTGATAAACACCCTTGCACAAACATCTTGATGAAGGTGTTTTATTATTCCCATAGAATAATTTCCTAGACGTAAAATTTGGGGGCCAAAGGGGATACACATTTCCGAAATTTTTGATTTCTGATTCGGCTCAGTTTCCTTCTCTAACCAGCTCCCCTACCCCATTCCTACACCCACATCCGAGAAAAATTCTGTGGTTGCCTATCACAGCACGTTTCATGTTTCACTACGCCTGATGATCCGGTTACCTCTTTCAGGTATCCCATTAGACGCCACTCCTTGAAGGAAGGGACTGCATCTTAGTTACTTCTGTATTTGTGATAAATACTCGCTGAACGAATACTCTAACTGCTTCCTGAATACCTCTGGCTACGTGTCCGTGTGCCTTAAATCCAACATGTCCAAAGACAATTGTTTCCTTCTTTCCCACCCCACCTAATGTCTATTCTCCCTCTTTCCTATATCAGTGACATTCCCATTCATTATGTACTTGATCTCCTCACCGCCTATATCCAATCGGCTGACCCTCTAAATACTTCTTCCATATGTCCCTTCTTTCCCCTGCCCCCACTCCCCACTTCTAACAGATGCCACATGAGACCCTTATCGTTGTCCTAGAGTTATTTAATATACAAAGTTGATGTTATTTCCTTTTCCTGAGATAGTGATTCCTATGACCCGAAATCCAGATGTCTCAGCATGCCATATAAGGTTCTCTGCAATACCATCGTTGCTACTTCTGGAGCCACAACTCCCAACAACCTCCCTTCGCTCTGGAGCCTTCTTTGTTTCATTTCTGTGCCTCTGAATATATTGTTCCACCTCTAAGGATCTCCTCACCTGCTGCCACTTATCTACTTTGCAGACTCTTATTCATCCTGTAAGGCCCAGTTCGACTGGCCCCTTGTCTGTGGAACTTTCCCTGATTACTCCCAAGCAGAGCGAGACACTTTTCTCAGTGGTGACTTGGCGCTCTGTACTTAACTTATGCTACGGCACTTATCACATCGCATTGGTAATGACTTGGTTTTTCTCAGTCTCTTCCACTAGACTGCGAGCTCCTCAAGGACAGGGTATTTCTTGCTCCTCTGTGTATCCCCAAGGGCCTAGCACAGCGCCTGGCCCTAGCAGGTGCTCAGTAAACGTTTGCTGGATGAGAGAAATCTGACGCTGGGCCCTCTGACATCACGGCTGGGCACCGACGCCACAGCCCTGTAGCATGTCGCTGCCGATTACCTGATGGTGCTCTCCTCCAAACCACGAGAAGCCTCCCCACTGGCTCCCTCATAGGACATCAAGCTCTCTTCGTTTTCCATGCCCATCCTCGTGTTCTCCTGAAGCACACGGGGCTGTTTGGGCCTTATCCCGCCAGATCCCACGTCAGAGTCACTGCCACTTTCACTCAGCTGGATAGCTGTGAAGAGACAGACTGAGGTAAGCTGGACAGAATCAACCCCTTCGGCTTGGTCTTCCAAAACCGGCTGCCCGGACGCCCTGCCGCGGAGGCGTCCCTGCCTGTGACCGACACGAGCCGAGCTCTGCAAACGGAATCCGAGCCCCCACTTCCTCTACCCACCCCCCGCCCAACTGTTTGCTCCCCCCTCATCTCCCCTACCCCACCCCCCCCCCCCCCCCCCCCCACCCCCCCCCCCCCAATGGCAGCCCATTGAGTGAACCACCATGTCCCACTCCCCATCTCCCAACCCACACTGGCAACTCTCTCTCAACAGAGAGATAGTAAGTATAAAAAAGGACATAGAAACCATAAAAAAGAAACAGACAGAAATGAAGAATACAATAACTGAAATGAAGAATACACTAGAAGGATTCAACAG
>NW_006433948.1:3092158-3097287 GCF_000325575.1 Pteropus alecto | reverse complement strand
TTTGCTCCCCCATCATCTCCTCTACCCCACCCCCGCCGCCCACCCGCCACAGCCGCCGACCCACGAGATCTCTCAAAGCAGGACCTTCTGTGTCAATTTCCCTTCCCTACCGCCGCATACGGCGCTTCCTTTTCGCTTTTAACAAGTATTCCAATCAAAGCTGCTATTGAGACACTGCCTTTTCCGCTGTCATCTTGTATACCTACCTCCTGTGTTGCATTCCTTCATGTCCGCTAAGGTTAATAAATGCCATCATCCTCCGAGTGAGCGCTCGGCCCTCTGAGGCCTATTCGCGGGGCTGGTAACAGCACCTGTAGCCAAGAGCGTCCTACGCCGTCCTGAGGGGGCTATGGTGAGCTACACAGGAACAGAAGCAGAAGAGCAAGACTTACCAGAGAAAGGATTATCTCCTTCTTCGTCACTCCCCGCGTCTTCCTCATCGTCTTCTCCTTCAGACATAAGCAAATCCTCATACAGGACACTGGCTTGAGGCTGCTGCACAGTTCCTTCCTCTTCATCTGCAAGATCGCCATCTACTTCTTCACCTTCCTGAATAAGACCAGTTGGGGGTCAAGGTCCCATCACCGCCCAAGTAAGAGACCAGAAGCCACCACCAGCCCCGCCGCTTGCTGCCTCACAAGAAGTCAAGTAATGTTGGTGGACAGACTCGTTTATTGGCTGGTTCCAAGGATTAAAGTCGGAGACTCTCTGCTGCGGCCCTGGGGCTTGGCCTGTCCTGTACTGGGGGGCTCCTACCATGTCAGGGCATAAGTAACCATAAGCTTTCTGTGAACATACTCACTGGGCCTGGAGTCTTAGGTTTCCCATTCTCCTCATCATCATACCCTTCAATATCTACATCAGAGTCTTCCTCGCCCAGCCTACCTCAGCCCTGGTGCATCTGAGTAAGGAACACAAATAGCACATCACTGAGGGCCGTGGCTGCAGGTGGACATAACAAGGGCTCTCGCCCGGGACGGATGCTCCTCCCCGACAGCCCAGCCAGGCCGCGGCTTCTGGGGGCTGTTCCCACAGGTCAAGGCCCGGGCGCCTGCCCCGCCGCTCTGCGGGAATCACAGGCAGGGTGAAGCCTGGAAGGACAGGAAGGTCCTGTCTACTCTTACGGTGGCATCAAAGAAGACTCTTCCTTTTTAAGCTAAGCTTTCCTCAGCTTCGGCTGGGCTCTGGGCTAGAACCCCTCGGTGGAGCCCTGAGATCAGCTGACAGGGTTTCGGGCCTCGGCTCAGGAGAACCTTCTGATACCGCTGGAAAAGGCCGATTGGAACAATTCAATCTAATTTTATAAATAACTGTCGTTTTGATCACAGCATCCACACAGTAGCAGGGAAATGATTTGGAACTGTCTCTGAATGCGGTTGGTCTTTCTAGTCACCTGCCAGGTTACTCTGATGTCCCCATACACTCCCCGCACTTGTGTGCGCCCTGACTCTACCCGTGGGGACGGACAGCGGACAATGCCAGTCATGTGACCTGCCATCGACCCACCTTGAAATCACATTCTTAAGCCTTCGTCCCCAGGGCCAAGGAGCTCAATTATCCTTGACCCGTGTGTTAACCCCCACACTTTCTCTATTCTCTACCCCAAAGCATACTACCAACCGCATGCGGAAAAAAGGAACGTCCTACCTGGGTCGCCTGCTTCTCTGGGGTGGCAGTGGGAATATCCAGGACGGACATATTGCTCTCATCTTGAAAGACAGAGGCATCTCGAGACATACTGAGGGACGTGTTGGTGTCGTACAGATCAGGAGGCTGTGGCACAAATCACACAACTTAGCTTGCATCGGGAAAAGGGAGCAGGAAACACAGAGAACTCCCCTTTAGACCGTTGCTGCGGAAAAAGGTCACGCAGACCAATCCATTTAGAGAAAACACAGCCTGAAACAACTTTCCGAACAGATTTTGGGGAATCTTACAAATGTCGCTAACTCTAGCAGAGCGGCATCTAATGTACACGATCAGAAGCCTGCAGCAGCAAAGCATCGGCCGTGGGGCACTTCCGGCCCCAACAGCCTTTCTGGTCCGCAACCTCGCTTCTTCCGAGCCTTATCTTACTGTTTTTAGGCCCAGGGCTTCACACCAGTGCTATTTTGACCGTTTAGTTCAGAGATACCTAACAGGAAATGGCACCGGGGAATTTCAATCCCAGCAAGAGCTTGGAGTGGCTTAACGGCTTACGAACTCATCGCAGGATGCTATGAGGCGAAACGGTGTGGTGGAAAACCACGGGCTCTGAAGTGGACTACCCTGGGTTTGGGTCTTGGCTCCATCGCTTGCTAGCTGAGGAATTTTAACGGATTACTTCATCTCTCTAAGCCTTGGTTCTCTCAGCTGTAAAGCATGGATGATAATGTCTGTCTCACGAGGCTGTTAGGACACTGAAGAGGTATGTGTAAGCGCCTTACCCAATGCCTGCGAGTCAGTGAGTTAGGGATCCCTTCCCTCGTCCCTCTCCTGAAGAGAACAGAAACTTAGCAAATGGACTGTTCAGTGACAGGAGGACGGGAGGGACCAATAAACAACAGGCTGGAGAAACAGGAGAGAGTTCTCTAAAAACCTGGCTGACGGCAGAAACATTATCCAGCTATTCGAAAACTAAGTTTCCAAAGACTGATGAAATAAAATGCTTATCAGACAATGTGACGTGAAAACAAGACACAAAACCATCTTGACCAATTTCACTTTAAAAGTGTATGTGTAAATACACATCGCAGATAGAAAAGAAACACCAAAATGTTCACAGAGCTTAGTTCTTTCTGAGTGGTGGACTTAATTTTAGGCAACTTCTTTATATTTTCCAATTTTCGCCCACGAACACGTTACTGTTATCAACAAAAAAACAACATGTGTGTTACTTCGTGGGTTTGTTTTTTTTGAAGCAAACAAGCGAGGCTAGAATTGAGAAGGTTTTGGAGAAAGGCGAAACAGCATTTACAAGGACTCCAGGACAGATTAACTAATTGTGGAACAGAAGAGAAAATCTGGGAATGAAAGGCTATGCGGGAAGCCGCCAAGTGAACAATTGTAAGGCCAGTGTGTTCAGCGGGATGTCTGAAGCAATACGAGCTGGGTGCAAAGAGCTGAGCGACAGTAAATTCCTGCCTGCCACCACCTACAGCTGGAAGAGCAGCACGATCACCATGATGTTTCCATACGCCACAAGCGTATTGTGACAGGTCAAACTTGCGCAAACTTTCTTTACTAACGTTTCGGCTCGACACTAATAATGAGCAAGGACACTCGCGTACCCCGCCCTCACGTTAGATCACGAGCTGGGCTCGGTATATGAGAGGAGGCCACGAGGCGCGACCCCCACCCCACGCTTCACAGGCGGGAGAACAGTCGCCAGGTTTCCTTCAGCCATTCGAGACAGTGCGAGAGAGGAGGGGAGGGAAGAGAGGAAGACGACTTCTGGGTCTAAGGCGCTGACTCACCAAAGGACTAGGCTTATGCTGTCGCCGACTACGGGAACCCATGTGCCATCATGGCTAGACTCTCCTGGGAATGATGGCTAAAACCCAGGCTTTCACTTACCAGAAAGCGCCTGGAAGAAGCTGTGGGCCTATGAGCAAATAAGGCCTTCCTGGGGAACATCACTCACCCAAGCCCCCACTGACCCAATCTGCCCACATACTCCAAGAGCCTTTCCTTGTTCTGGGCCTGGAAGAAGTATCTTAGGGTTCTTTATACTTGGCCCTTCAGTAACCTAGGTTTTGGGATGAAAGAGAGTAAAAGATAGATAGGGAGGGTGCATGAATAACATACAGACAGCAACAATCCCACACAGAGCACACAGGTTGCATTATCAGTTCAGAGTGAAATCCGAGTAGAACGAAAAAAAGTTTTCCAGTGGGAACTGGGAGAATTTCACATTAAAATATTTGCTTAAATTTGAAAGGGCCTTTGAGAACTTCGCAGATGACTTTCACATAGATAAGGAAACGAACACTTAATAAATGTCTACTGTGTCCCAGGCCAATTAACTCATTTCATGTTAGTAACAATGTTGAAAAAGTACATTTTAGAGAAAAGGAAACTGTGTTACAGAGGTTAACTTCCCCAGTTCACAAAAACCTAGACAGTAGCAGAGCTGAGCTCCGAATCCAGGCCTGTCTTCTGCCAAATGTCCTGTACTTTGCACTTGACCACAGTGCCACCAACACGGAAAGCGAGTACCAGGTATGTCCTGGTAAGTCCTAGTCTTCAAATAAGCCAGCCCTCGAAGCGTGCAGTACAGATTGAATATACTGAGTATATTCAGGGGTCACGACAGAAACTCTACAATTCTCTTATCACTCTTCCTCTCTAGTCTTTGGGCACATAGATTTAAGAACACCATAAACATTACCTGTCTTCATTTACGAGGAGAGGGAGTCAATCCAGGAAAGTGGGTGCCCTCTGCGCTACACCGACACCTGAAGCATCTACCAGGCACAGGGACGACGTGGCCCATGTCTACGCCTGAGAGCTCGATGCTCTTGAGAGACCCGAGAGCCCCATGCAGAGACTCAAAGGGACCGCCTCTGGCCAGCAGCCGGGACACCGGCATTCTGAAACACGGCTTAGCCGACTACGACCCCACCCCACTCACTCATCCCACACCTGCCTCTTCTGGACTCAACGAGGCCACCGAGACCCATGGCCCTCACTCACCTTAGCCTTTGAGAAGACAAGAAAGCACACGAAAGGCATATGAAGAGGAAGGACAGAGAAGAAGGGTATCTCAGTAAATGCATCTGTTAACACGCTCCCAACTTCCCACACCAACAAGAAAACTATGAGGGGAGGTCCCTAGTCCTCAGACTCACCTGAGGTGTGTAAGGCCCTGGGGTCATTGGGTCCAGGCTTTCCAATTCTGCTTCCTCCAAAGCCGCTTCCTTAGCTGTACAAATATCCTTCTCAAGTTGAGTCAAATGCTCATCATACTAAGAAAAAAAAACAGTGAATCATTCAGCATGTGTTTTAGGCACTTGGGATACAAAAGTAGACAAAGCGGACAAAAACCCCTGTCTTCACAGAGGCAGGACACATGTGGTAACTAAAATAAATAAATTCTATACTTTGTCAAAAACATTTAGTGCTAGGTAGGATAGGAAAATAAAGCGGGG
>NW_006433948.1:3084407-3092035 GCF_000325575.1 Pteropus alecto | reverse complement strand
GGGAGTAAGGGGCGTTGGCTGAGGGCGGGGGCAGGATGTGACACGTTAACACAGGATAGGCAGGGAAGGCCTCCTCACCCAAGGGAACGAAAGGGATTCCAGAAAGCCAGACCCCGAGGGGACCGCCTCTTTCCCGCTTACCTCCGTCAGTGTCTGGTGACAGACGTTCACGATCTCCTGAGCAGTCTTAGTATACTGACTTTCGGGCCCTGTAAACGAAAAAAGAAAATGCCATTGCCTTTGCAGACTTTATTTCCAGAAATTTAGTCTGTTACTAGCAGTGGTGTCCTATGATCTCAGGCCCCAAAAACCATGCTTCAGTTTAACTTGAACTCTTGGTTTACTTTTGGAGGTAGAAAATTTCAAATATATGAAAAAAAACAGGGACATCAATATAATGAACTCCCCATGTGCCTGCTACCCATCTTCAATGATTACCAACACATGGTCGATCTTGTTTCATTTAAACCTGAACTTTCACACTCACAAATTATCTTCAAATTCCAGTATCATCTCATTTTACCCATTAAATTGTTCAATATGTACTTTTAAGGACTCAAAAAAATAACTATGTACGATAGTGTAACGACAGACACGTCATTATACATTTGCCGGAACCCACAGAATGGACAACACCAGGGTGACTCTGGGTGTGTCAGTGGAAGGTCATCGATTTTAACAAATGCGCAGCTGTGCGCGGGCTATTGCTAATGGGGGAGGCAGTGCCTGTGTGAGGGCACAGGGTACATGGGTGATCTCTGTTCCTTCAGCTCGGTGCTGCTCCACACTGCTCTAAAAAATAAAGTCTATAAAGAACTCCAACTGTATTACCTCTAAAATAATTAACAGTAATTCTTCATTATTATTAAATGGCCAGTGACATTCAAATTTCCCTAATTATTTCATAAATATTCTTTTTCATTGGATTTCTTTGAATCATAATCCAAATAAGGTCTCCACATTACATCTGGCTGATGTGTCTCTTTAAGACATTTTTATCTATTAGGTGATTCTTATGCAAACTATACGGTTCCTCATACGGCCTTTGTCACAAGCTGCAAAATGCTGGCTTGCAGGTCAACCCGGATTTGTTTGGCCCATATAAAAAAGTCAGTCCAGTCTGTGAAAATGGATTGAGCAATACACCCATAATATATACACTTTTCGTATGTAAGTTGTATCTCAATGAAGTTTTTAAAAAACCTGAATTATCCGACGTTTAAGAATCAAGAGACTTCATATAAAAACCCAAATGTCTAACTCCTCCTAAAAAATTAAAAAATAGGACAACACAGGGCCAGCATCCCCGCAAGGCACCCACTGGCTAGAGCTGAGCAGCAGCTGCCCTTTTTAGGCCAGGCGTGTGCGTGTGTGCTCCAGGTCACCAGAGCCCCTCACAGGCCTGCTCAACTCACTCACACCTGGGCCCTGGAAGCGTCTGAGTTTTTAATCCCTGCCACAAGTGTTTGACGATATTCTTTAAAATAGTGAAGCTTATAGTCCAGCAGAGTGAGACAGACTGTAAACACACAGGGCAATACAAAGCAGTGAAAAAGTACATACGGGGCTCAGTAGAGGCACAGAGGAAGAAGTGGACAGTCTGGGACGTAAGAGGGAAACAGCTATTAGGGAAGGCTTCCCAGAAGAGGCGATCCCTGAGTTAAACCAATGGTTCATCAGAATGTAAAGGATAAAAAATATACCATGTGCGCATGTGAAGCTTTCACGTCATACCTACTCTGATTATTACAAATCATACGAACAAAAACGTCTCTTGCAGTTAAAATCTCTCACAAGTACAAACCATCTACTCTTTAAAAGATGTAAAATAAAGCTGCATCCTCGCACGAGCTGACTGTGCCAAATACGAATGAACCAGAAAGAAAACTAAGTCAATCATCAGGATATTTGGGACACATATAAAGACAGCCAGAGCTGGCTCACAACCAAGAATAGTCTGAGTGATAAGGAGGCTGCAGCTCAAGTTTCTAGGGTTCTAATCTCCTCGGGCCACCAGTAGGCTGGTCCTCGAACTACTGATCTGACAGAGACAGACTGCAAGAGCGAGCAGACAAACGTTCATGTTGACATTCACGCAGGACACTACGGGAAAAGGCCGTCTACAGGTGGCAGGCCTCCTTCACCGAGCAGCGTGTCAGCTTCCTACGGCACACTGGCTTCACCACCTACCGGGACCTGCCTGCCTCACGGCTAAAATTCCAGAGTACAGATCAAGAATGTAGCCTTTGCTCTACTTCAGTTCTGAAACCTAAACACAAACCAACGCGTCAACGTCTCAGTGCTCTCATTTATGACACACGGAAAAAATCATTTTATGCATTTGCGATGTTGTCTTTTTGAAGATGGGACCTCCTCTCTCCCCATTTTCTTTGCAACACACAACTCTAAAGAAATACCCATTAATAGTACACACAGAACATAAAAAAAGATGTACTTACACAGATGATAGTTGTCTGTGTTTTGATTACTAGCTATGTCTTAGTTTTTGACAGTCTATACGCTCTCAAGAGTTACAAGGTTTTTAGCTTTATTACTCTACTATTTGCAAAGAAGCGTTGAAATATTTTTGATGAAAGATGGTGGTGGAGTTTGCAAATCACTCTTACCACCACTGAAAAAGGCTAAAAATACCAAGATGTTTTCTTATCTGTACCTCTACCAGGAATTTTTGAATGGGGCGGTAATGAGAGAGAGATTGATCCATGAGCCTCATGAAACTCTAAACAAAACTCTGTACGTAATATAAATTCTTGTGAGTAGAAGGGCTATAGTTTTTCATTAGAGTCTCAAAAGAGTCCATAACCATCCCCATAAAGCTAAAATTCTTGCTCTGTATTCTGTAGCCATCTGGAGCTTACTAAAAGCTTTAAGTTTCACAGCTTAGGAAGAGAGGAGTCCAGTGAGGACACAAACAAAGGTAACAGGTCCTCGCAGGAAAAAGAAAGGTGCTGGGGCTACCGTGGGGGGAAACACGAGTGATGAGAAACCGAATTCGAACTTCCCAGCCCCTGAGGGGTTTCTATACAGAAAACCAAAATTGATAAAAAGTGATTTTCCAAATAACACGAAAATTAATATGAAAGATAAGGCCATCTATGAATTACCACTGTGACCTACAGGAGACTCAGCTACCCATTTACAAAAAGAAATGCTTTTCTGAATATATTTTGCTTTTTCTCTCGCTATTAAATCATGGCAAAGAAACCTCAAATGTTCTTCGAAAAAATTTGTATTTATATTTTGCCTCATTCCAAATAAAGATTGGCAGCAGCCTACAGTATTATATATAATTCAAATCCAAATGTCCTTAAAAAGTGGTGATTTCGATAACAGCTTTGGAAAGCTGACATGCCGCTAAAATCAAGAAAATTTCTTTTGTCATTTCTAAGTTAATTTACCTCTTTAGTGATGCAAGGCGAAGAAAGAAAAGCTACGAGCTTTGTGGCTCCAGTTAGAGAGAGCTAGTGAGTATCACTGCTGTCCTAAAGGTTTCAGAGAAAAACCCCAGTCCAGCTGGTGAGCAGTCCCACCCGTCTAAGCTCACATTTCCTTTGAGAACCTTTCCGCAAACACTAAAAATAACTCTCCCCCTAAGAAAGTGAGTACTCTGCCAAAACAAGAAACCATGACAGTGAACAGTGTGGAAGATATGCACTGTGTTCCAAAGTGAACGATTAAAATTAAAACATAAAACCTCGGTAGTAACAGAAAGCTGTTTTAAAAACTCAGTGCCAGATTTGAAAAGAAAAAGTCTGCACAGCTGATTCCTAAAGAAACTAGAATTACTAAGTTTGACCACGCACAGTCCATGGATCCCAGAGATAAGCTTGGGTTCTCCTAATTCTTAGAGATTTATCTCCAACCAGGTCCAGAAAAGGTAAAAAGAGAGGTGAATCTAATCTTTCAGACTGTAGTGAGGCTCTTTACATTATGTAGGATGTGGATCAGATGCAAATTAAGACGTTTGCTTTCCAAGATAAGAGGTCTGATCTCTCAAAGCAGAGCAGAGCACCTCGCTTAGAATCTGGACTACAAACTCGAGCAGCTGGAAGCTATGCAGAGGGGACCGGGGATGAGCAATCTCATGGGGCAAGGGCAGGGCTTACGTTCAGGGCCTGTCTGACAAAAAGCCCCCAAAGCGTAAAAACGCTTCTCCCCCACCCCCAAACAAATCACCATTCTATTTAACAACTTAAAAAAAAATACACACATAGAGGTATAGCATCAGGCTCTGAAGATACAAAAATAAAATAAAACAACAGAACAAACCAAAAAACAAGAGACAGGTCCTTGTCCTTGCTGCCCTTTGTGGCTTCGTGGAAGCTACATGTACACAAACCCAGGATTCCAGGAAAGGGAGTGCAGCGGAAGTGACGACCACGTCAGAGAACGCGGCGATGCTAAGGAACATTCCATGGAAACGGTCCTCATCAAGCCCGCACCGCACCGACATGCCAGTCGCCAGATCCAGCGAACACTTTTCAGACTCGACCTCAGAAGCCCCGAGTTATATTTACAACTGCCATTCCCTTCTTCCTTGAAACACTAACCCTGTGGCTTCCATAAGCCACTCTCTACTCACCCCTGGTACCTCTATCTTGGGCCATCAGTTCACATGACAGATACTTACTGAGTGTCTACTATGCGCCACGCATTATCCTAAGCACTAGGGAAATAAGACCTGCACGGGGCTTACGACTACTAGATTTAGGCCACTACGTCTACCTGTGCCCATTTTTCTTTCTATACTCTTCACCCAACTCTACACGATGCCGACTACGATAGCTTATACAGGATAAACACGGGGGTTAACACTGGCATGTGTCCCTCATGGTAAGCTGTGGATTTTCCCGGCACCAGAGCTGCCTTGAAAATACATTACAGAAACTCCGAGGCTGAAAGCAAGGCTGTTTTTCCGCATCCTTTTTCTTTTAGTAAATAGTAATTTTTATTTTCCCAAATGATATTTTTTAAAATGTGGACTTTGCTGTGGCCTTAACACGTCCTGCTGCATATTTGTTCACTGGCATATTACACCATCTCACTCGGCCCAAGTGCGGGACTTTTCAGTGAAATGCCGCTTTCCACCAGAGTGCTTATCACTATCAACTAGCTCGCTACAGTGCGTAAGAGACGATGGCTACTGAGTTCTGAACAGCAGATGTCTATTCCCTATCACAGGAGTCCCCAACCCTCGGGCTGTGGACCGGTACTGGTCTGTGGCCGTTAGGACCCGGGCCGCGCAGCCAGAGGTGAGCGGCAGGCGGGCTAGCGAAGCTTCATCCATATCTGCAGCCGCTCCCCAGCGCCAGCATCACCGCCTCAGCTCCGCATCAGGTCATCAGGCCTTAGATTCTCATAGGAGCCTCAGTCCCTGGTGTCACAAAGGATCGGAACAGCTGCCCTATCAAATTTAAGCAGAAACTGAATTCTTGAACAACAAAGTAGTATTCTCATAGAAATGAAATGTCAAATGACGGTAACCACTGGGCAATCTCCTTCTACTTCAGTCACAGTATTTTTTAAAAACAAACTGGAAATCTAATTTAGATTTTTTCCCCAGAAACATTCAAGACATTCATTTAACTCCTTTGTGTTTTTGAGTCACATATGAACAGGTTTTACTTAACAAAAT
The DNA here is from genome assembly GCF_000325575.1 of Pteropus alecto. Lineage (NCBI taxonomy): Eukaryota > Metazoa > Chordata > Mammalia > Chiroptera > Pteropodidae > Pteropus > Pteropus alecto. The sequence goes on along the minus strand of NW_006433948.1, from coordinate 3,086,379 downwards.
CACATACTTACGTGAATGAAAAATTGTCAGTAGCATATTGTCAAATGAAAAAAGAAAACTGTGGAACAGAATATAAATATATGATTCATTTTGTCAAAAAAGAAAAAAGTATACGGTATGCATAGGAAAAGGCCCAGAATGCTTTGCATCAAGCCTGACGTGGGCTGCTCTGGAGAACAGAATGGAAAGAGGGAAAGGACAGAGATTGCTCCTTTTCACTTTATATCATTCTACAGTTTGATTTTTTAAAGTGAGCATGTTAATTTTTTTACGATGGAAAATTCTGGTTTAAGTAATACACTTGAACTTGGCAGAAATAATTTGGCAAAGATTTTTAAACACTGATCATTCCCAGTATTTGGAGAGGTTATAGGAAAACAGACCATCACTGTTATTTCGACTACAAACAGGTAAAACCTTTTGGAAACCTTTCAGAACATTTATCAACATTTCCTTCAGAAATATTCCGAGTGATGAAAAGCTGCTTGCAAGGCGGCATTACAGAAATACTGTAAATGCCCAACAGAGGAATGGTTACATAAATTGTGATACTTATATCTATGCTATGGAATACAACACAGAATGGTAGATACCTCTCTGTACTAACATAAGACAGAATTAGCAAAGATGTCGATTCTCCCCAAACTGATCTATAGGTTTAACTAGATTCGTATCAAGATCCTAGCAAGATTTTTTTTTTAGAGATAGACAACATTCTTCTCAAATTTATGTGGAAAAGCAAAAGAATAAGAAAACAATTTAGAGAAAGAATAAATGAAAGGAATCACCCTACTTGATGATAAGACTTACTGTATAGCTGTAGTAATCATGGTACATGGGTAAGATCAATGAACAAAATAAACCCAGAAATAGACCCACACACTCAACTGATTTTTGACAAAGATGCTCAAAACAATTCAGTGGAGTAAGGATAGTCTTCTCAACAAATGATAACGGAACATCTGCACATCCATAGGCAAAAAAAACAAAAGCAAAAAAATACAAAACAAACAAAAAACCCCCAAAAACAAAAACCACCCCTCAACCTCCAACCCATACTGTATACAAAAACTCATTATTAATAAGAAAACCACGTAATTAAAACTGGGGTCAAGAAATAAACAGATACTTCACCAAAGAAAACACATGGATGACAAATAAACACAAGAAAAGATGTTTAACATCAACAGCCATCAGGGAAATGCAGCCTAAAATCACAATGAGACAGAACGGGTAAAAATTTTAAAAATAGTGGGAATACTAAATACTGCAGAGAAACTGGATCCTTCATAAATTGCTGGTGGGAATGTAAATTAGCACAGGCACTCTGGAAGAGTACGATTTCTCATAAAACTAAACATACATTTACCATCATACTCCTGGGCACTTATCCCAGAGAAATGAAAATTTATATTCACACGAAACTCTCTATATAAATGTTCACAGCAGCTTTATTCATGATAGCAAAATACTGGAAGCCTGAAGGTCCTTCAATGATCTGAACAAAATGAATCTCCTCGGCTCTCCAGAGAATTACGTCTAGTGAAAAAAGTCAATCTCAAAACCGTATCATTCTTTATCTAACACGCGCGATTCAAACGTTAAAACTACAGAGGTGGAGATCACAGAAGTGGTTACCAGGGGACGAAGACAGTGGTGGGTGCACGTGGGGAGCTGCGGATTCAAAGAGGTAGCATCGGGAGCAGTTGTGTGTGACAGTGCGGTTCGAAACCTTGATTGTGGTGGTGGTTACGTGATGGCATAACCTGCATAAAGCTACACACGCGCGCACACGCACACACGCGCGCACCCACACACGCGTGCACACACACCTACACACGCACAGACGCGCACACAAGTACAGATTTTTTTTAAACAGTGCAAACTGAGTGAGGTCTATACTCTAGTTCGTGGCAATGTGTCAATATCAGTTTCCTGTTTTGATTCTGGACTACAGTCACATTAAGATGCC
>NW_006433948.1:3083051-3084381 GCF_000325575.1 Pteropus alecto | reverse complement strand
ATTTATAATTATTTTGAAATACAAGTTTAAAAAAGAGGACCCTGATATATTCATGAGCAAAGAACAAATCAGATTATGAAAATGACAATTTTTGTACAAAAACAAATTTAAAAAACGATGCGTAATTATTAAACATGTTTTGCATGAGCACAGAAAAAAAGTATCGAAGGATATACACCGTTATCTCTGGGGAATGAAACTGGGAGATAGGAATGGAAGGGTAGGCAGAAACTTTAATTTCAAATTTTATATATTTCTATATTGTTTGACCTTTTTAATAAGAAATACAATATTTTTAAAAAATAGGTCTGACTAGAATATGAATGATAAGTTTGAAAGAGATAAGTCTACGGGCTGAGTCGCTGGCCAGGTGACTATTTATTATAATCATCTAGGCAAAATACAATGAGGGCTTTAGTGATTAGAAGTTGGAGATTTATTTAAGGGAAAGAATCAAAAAGAAATGAGGTTTCCAGATGCAGCTACTGGGTGATGCTAGTGTCCCACTAAACCCAGATTGGAAATGGTAAAGGAATAAGTCGGGTAAAGGACAGAGAGAGAAAGTTGGTATAGAGAAGGAAAGAAGAATGTTCCATTGAAGGCATGTTTGAAGTTCAACTGGGACATCCAAGAGGAAACGCTGAGCAGGTGGTTTGGGACATAGGTCTTTGCCCAGAATCGAGAGATCAGTTATTGGGAAAGAGGTGGTGGCTGACGTTACAGAAACAGGCAGAACATTTCTCAGCAGAGACTGAAAAAGAACGGTCTAGGGGTAGGAGGAAAATAAGAGCTGGAAGTTGTTATGAAGCTAATCATCCTAGAGTTTCAAGGAAGAATGGTTAATAACATCGAAGACTGGGGTGAGGTCAAGGACTGAAAAATGCCCACTAAGTCTGGCAATTATGTGACCCTATCCACTTGGCACGTTGGGCAGGGTAGAAGCCAGGTTGAGGCATGAATGGCAGGTAAGGAACAGATGTTACAAACCCGTAAGAAGAAATTCTGATCCACGCTACAACATGGATGAACCTTGAAAACATGCTAATGAAATAAGCCAGACACGAAAGGACAAACATTCTACGTGTTGTATGATTCCATTTATACGAGGTACCTAGAAGCAGGAGGCTCAGAGACAGCAAGTCAAACAGCAGTTGCCAAGGGCTGGGGAAAGGGGTTACTGTTCAACAGGCACAGAGTTTCTGCTTGAAATGATGAAAAAGTTCTGGAAATGGATAGTGGTGATGGCTGCGCAACACTGTGACTGTACTCAACGCAGCTGAATTGTACACTATGAAATGGTTACAAAGGCCAACTTTTATGTTGTATATAT
>NW_006433948.1:3072141-3083011 GCF_000325575.1 Pteropus alecto | reverse complement strand
GAGAAAGATGAAAGTAAGAGGCTAATGCAGGACTGAGGGAGATTTTACTCTCCTCGGTCATATGAGAGACTTAACCTTTATAAGGAAATATTTATATCTTGACACCAACCTTAGGAGAGTCATTGACAGAAAAAAAAGAATCTTATTATTTATCGATGGCCAAACTCACAGAGTCGTCTCATAGGATAGACTGAGAAGCTACTAGAGTCACACGCTGCATTAACAATAGGACATAAGATTATAATGGAGCTGAAAATTGCTGCTGCCTCGTAATGTCGTGGCACAATCCATTACTCACGTGCTGGTGGTGACGCTGCTGTCAACACACCTACTGCGCTGCCAGTACAAGTACGGCAGTCTGTCTGCAGCAGCAGGCTAGACCTCTAGGTTTGCAGAACGGCGCAATCACCGATGGTGCATTTCTCCGTACCTATCCCCGTTGTTAAGCGGCGGATGGCTGTATATGGAAACGCTTTAAGTATTACATGAACCTATGAACAGTACCGAATCATCTATTCACATTCGACAAACAGACCGAAACCTTTAGATGTAATAACCATAGGGGAAAAAAATATCACACGCGAAACATTTAAATTACCTAGGCATAAACAACAAAAATACATGCTCAACAGCAACAAAAAATATAAAATATATAGAATTAAATAAAAGATGCCTAGAAATTATATGAAGAAAACAAGAAGCCTTTCTTGAAAGATCCAAAAGAAAATGTGAATAAATGAAGAAACATAACCTATATGGACAAATGTAATATTATGAAGATATACATTCTCCCCAAAGTAATTTAGGTTCAAGGCTACATAAGAATTTAGATAAACATTCTAATATTTAAATATTATATGTATTAGAAGAAAGTTTAGTTGGATACCTTTGAGGATAGAGAAGGTCTTATAAACAATTATACCAAAGATAGAAGCCATAAAAGAAAAGACTGATAAATACAGCTACATATAAATGAAGTTTCTCTGTCAGAAAACACTATGAACAAAATTCTAAGACCTGGGCACGATGAAGTATTACTGGACTAGTCTCCCCATTGTAACCAGAAAACTGGAAAAAAGAAAACATGAAACAACTGTTTCCAAACACTGACAAACAGAAGTGTCGGACTATGATCCCTGAGAGAAGAGAAATGAAGGAAATGAGCCTCAAAACCGTCCAGGGCTTTCTACTGAACCCAGTGAGGTACAGCAGCCTCACTAAGCTATACAGACAGTGTCTTGGAGTCTGAGGAGGCTAAGACAGCTGCGAGTTGCAGGGCAGAGCTGGAAAGGAGGGGGCTCCACAGAAAAATAACAAGATCTGCAGAGGCTCCCTTAAGTCACTGGCTGAACACTAAGCTGTGCATGTACAGGACGACACCCCACCAAGCGTCCTATGAATAGAACAGCTATCAGAGCTCACATAGGGTTGGGAGTTACTCGAACAAAAGGGGAGGGGGAAAAAACCTTCTTCCAAGGAGATTTTCTCTGTAAATTTATTTTATATCTGATCTAGATTGTAGGGTCCCACTGAGCATTCTAAAGCTCCAGGCTCCTGGGTTCTATGACACATGACCTACCCATCCTGGATCCACCCTGAAGATGGCCTCTTACTAAGGCTGATTTTTGGTGTGAAGACCACTCACTAGAGGAGAAACTTACTAGGAAATTCTCTGGGAAAATGGATCTCATCATGAGTACCTCGGCATCACCTACTGGTCCAGACTATGCAGTTCATTTTGATTCTATCAAACATTTAAGTATTAAAGCCTCCGCCCACTACGTACGACCTTATGGCTTTCTTAAGACTGGCAAAAAATGCCATTGTTGTTTTCAAAAGGGATTTATCTGTATGACTCTCCTTTCACAGACCTGCAATATTGTGTGCCTTGAAACTATTGCAAACAGCTCCAATTCCAAGTTTTGGGTTTCCCTGATGACTAATGTTCCTTTCAAATGTTACCTGAACATAAACAGAGGCTCTGAGATTGAATCACTACCTATGCGGTAGCCGGAAGACCTAAGGGCTTGAACTCTAATACACTGGACAGTCCGTCACCACCACTTAAGTTCAAGACTCAGTCCTCTGAGGTGTCCTGCATATTTCTCAGGTGCAGCGGTACTTGGAGTGTTCCTTATCTTGCACTTGTTACCTAAGGGCCTAACCTCAGGGCTAGGCACTCTGGTTATATACAACATAAGGCATGGGCTACAGATATGATTACATAGGATAAGTCAATAAAAGCATAAAAAATGCTATGGAAATATGCTTACATGCAGTGTAATAGCATGTGAAGGATTTGAAAGGAAAGAGTCAAAATAATTTTAACTAGAGATACCACTTTTAATTCAGGTTAGTAAAATTTTTTGAAATAAATTTTAAAATAGAGAATAGACTCTACATGGACTTTGTTACTATTAATTAAAACAGAGGCAGGTTCTTATCTGGCTAAACCAATAAAGTTTGAAGCAAAAATATGACTTTGTGTACAGTACCCGACAGAAGCAAACAGCTCATATGTGCCTTCAACTCCATGACGGATGTCCTTTTAGTACAAAAGATGTCACACTTCTCATCATATGACACCATTAACCTTTACCACCCTATTCAGAAGTTTCTTATACCCTCATCCACTGGTTAAGGAGGGGTAATGCCAGCCTCTAGGCTGTCCACTGCTGCTACCAAATCATTATTTACTTCCCCTCGGTAAAAAGTCCTTACTTTGAGGCTCATTTTCTACTATGCCAGAGGCTGATAATCGGCTGTCTTGGAGTCAAATTTGGCCTGCAGATACATGTTTTTATTTGGCCCATAGAGTTAAAAAAAAAAAAACAGTTTAAAAAAACTTTTTGCGAACATGTAAAAATTGGCATATAAAAATGTTACACCAAAAAAAAAAATCCAGATTTTCAGCTTTTCTTGAAAACTTAAGATACCTAGCAACAGTGGATATTCATTTCCTTAGGACAACAATCAGATGAAATAAAGTACACGCCTCTTCGGATGGAATATGTACTCTTCCAGTTTACTACTCTCCACACCTGGCTCACTTCGCTCATTTATATTACTTGCCTGGCCCCTCCCCGTGGGCCACTTGAGTTTGAGACCTTTACTTGGAAAATTATGTCACTGAAAAAAGAAACTGAAGAAGATTCAAATTGAAATATATACCGTGCTCGTGGATAGGAATAATTAACATCGTTAAATGTCCATAATACACAAAGCCATCTATAGATTCGCTGCAATCCCTATCAAAATACCAATGGCATTTTTCAGAGGACTAGAACAAATAATCGAAAAATATATGTAGAGTCTACAGCCATGCCACCCCAAACAAGCCCGATCCCATCTGATCTCGGAAGCTAAGCAGGGTCGGGCCTGGTTAGTACTTGGATGGGAGACCACCTAGGAAGACCAGGTGCTGTCGGCATAAAAAATAAAAAATAAGGGATTTAAGCTGACAAGGTCCTTGCAATCTGTGAGGTCAACCAAGGGTTGCCAAAAAGAAAGAAAAGAAAAGAAAAGAAAGGGAAAGGAAAGAAAGATGGCTGTAGAACCATAAATGATCCCCAAAAGCCATAGCAAAGAACAAAGTCAGAGGTATCACACTACTTGATATCAAACTATACTACAAGGCTAGTAATCAAAACAGCATGGTACTGGCGTAAAAGCAGACACATAGATCGATGGAACAGAATAGAGCCCAGAAATAAATCCCTGCCTCTATGGTCAGTTAATCTATGACACAGGAAGTAAGAATGTACAATAGGGTAAAGACAGTCTATTCAATAAATGGTGTTGGAAAAACTACACAGACACACGTAAAAAAAATGAAACTAGGCCACCTTTTAACACCATATACAAGGATAAACTAAAAATGGATTAAAGACTTAAATGTAAGACCCAAAACCATAAAAATCCTAGAAGGAACATAGGCAGCAAACTCTCTGACTTTGCTCTCTGGAATATTTTTTCTGATATTGCTCCTCAGACAAGGGAAACAAAAGGAAAAATAAACAAATGGGACTACATCAAACTAAAAAGTTTTGCACAGCAAAGGAAGCCATCGACAAAATGAGAAGACGACCCACTGAGTTTGAGAGAAGATATCTGCCTATGGTCCAACTGATAAGGGGTTAATATCCAAAATTTATGAAGAACTTATACAACTCAACAAAAAAACCAAATAACCCAATTAAAAAGTGGACAGACCTGAATAGGTATTTCTCCAAAGAGGACATACAGACGGCCAACAGACATATAAAAAGATGCTCAATGTCATTAATCATCAGAGAAATGCAAATTAAAACCACAATGAGATATCACCTCATACTTGTCAGAAAGGTTATCATCAATAAATCAACCAACAAGCGCTGGCGAGGATGTGGAGAAGAGGGAACCCTCGTGCACTGTTGGTGGGATTGCAAATGGGTGCAGCCACTATGGAAAACAGTTTGGAGGGTCCTCAAAAATTAAAAATAGAACTACCTTATAACCCAGCAATTCTAGTTCTAAGTATTTATCCAAAGAAATCTAAAACACTAATTGGAAAAGATATACACAGCCCTGTGGTCACTTCGGTATTATTTGCAACAGCCAAAATATGAAAGCAACCTAAGTGTCCATCAGCAGATGATTGGATGAAGAAGAGGTGGTGTATATATGCGATGGAATATCATTCAGCCATAAAAGATGAAACCTTACCATTTGCAATGACACGGATGGACCTAGAGGGTATTAGGCTAAGTGAAATAAGTCAGAGAAAGACAAACACCATATGATTTCACATCGTTGTGGAATCTAAAGAACAACATGAAGAAACAAACAAAAACAGACTCACGATACAGAGAACAAAGTGGTGATGGCCAGATGGGAGGGGGTTGGGAGGCTGGGTGAAAAAGGGGAAGGGATTAAGAAGTACAAATTGGCAGTTACAAAACAGTCGCGGGGAATACAGTCAGTAATGTTGCAATAACTGTGTGTTGCCAGGTGGGTACTAGACTAATTAGGTGATCACTTCATAAACTATATGTCTTACCACTATGCTGTACACCTGAAGCTAATATAAAACAAAAAATAATCAGGTTTGTGTTCCGCTTTTCTCACTTAAGACTGTGAGCATTTTTGTCATTAGTTTTTTAAAAAAAGAGCTTTCAACCTTTACATAGTAATCCATCCCACAGATGGCACAATAACTAAACGTTCCTTTTACATTAAGCATTCAGGTCATTTCTCATTAATACAAATAATATTATTATAGATGCCTTCATCTACATCTCTGACCAGAATAGAGTTTCATCCTATTACCATGTGCTAAGCACTAACATGCATCATTTTATCTGATCCTCACAACAGCCCTCTGAGGAGGACACTATACTACCCCTACCTTACAGATGGGAAAGCAGAAGCTGAGTTACGTACCCAGTCACACTGCTATTCAGCGGTGCGGCCAATATTCAAATTTGAGTCTACTGGACTACAAAATCTGTTCGCTTAACTATTTTTAAGTCTCTCAATGCTGCCAAAGAGCTTTCCAGAAACGTCTTACGATTTTATACTGCCAACAGCAATATGTGAGAGCACCTGCGTCACTGGCATTGCCTACTTCCATTAAAACAAAAACAGCTCATCTACTAGGTAAAAAAAAAAAAAACAACTGGTATCTCTTTGTCTCAATTTGCATTTCTTTGATTCCGAGGTGCCACTGAATATTTACATTCATTAGCTATTTAATGTTTGTCTTCTGTGATTTGCCCATCTGCCCTCTGCTTATTTTTTAATTAGCACCTTCTGGGTTTTTCTTATTGCCTTACATAAGCTCCTCGCAAATCCTCCCTTTATCTTAAGCCGGCCATGACCAGGCCCAGCGGCCTTTCTGTAACACTACTCCTTGCTTATCATCCGTTATAATCACTGGTAGACATCTGTGGGCCTGCCAACACTTTTATTACCAGAATTCTGGCCAATTAGCTTTAGGAGTTTTCAAAAGACGATAATGGATGGGTAACTGACCTGACCAAAGGCATTTCCACGCTCTCATTTCCGAAGAGCAAAACCCAACCCAGACAGAATGAAAGTGGAAAGCTCGCCTCCCACCACTTTCCCCTGTGAAACACGCCGGTTCCAGTGGAGTCCCGTTCCCGGAACTTGCTCTGCTCTTTCATTCCTCTGTGATGCTGAACATTCTGAGCTCTCTGCCCAGAATGTTAAATTGCATATCTGAAACTTACTGGACTTCATTAACCAACGTCATCAAAAAAAATAATAAATTAAGAAACTAATAATAACTTGATTTGATATTTGTAGCATCTATCAGTGCCGGCACATATTAGGTGCTCAGTCACCGTTTACTGAACGAGTGAGTCATTCGAGACTGAACTTTATTAGCTTGTTCATGCAGCCTTCCCCAACGCTCGGGAGAGGGCGCTACGCTTTCTCTTCTCCAGGGCGCCTTATGCACCCCTGCACTGCAGCCCTTCTCAACGAGCTATGTTTAACCGTACTTCTCTGTCCACTGGATCGTGAATGACACGAGGACAGTGACGGTGTCAATCCTGTCATTAGATTAAGTAGCTGGCATGGAGACTGGTATGTGTTATTCAAATGGTTCACATCCTAGAAAAAAGCTCCATGCTCTGAGGAAGCTCGCCATGGGGTACAGTCACACATCTCCCTAAGCTCCATCTAAGGACCTGGGGCACAGGGGAGGGTCCGCCTCTCGTGGAGAGCACTGATGGCTCAAAGCCCAAAGTAAGATCCATTGGACTGTTACTCTCGTCTCATTCTTCTGGGATTTCTAGAGTTTAAAAATTAAATGTACGTTGCTTTTACATCCTTAAGAGTTACTAACAAACTTTACAGGACACACACTCTAAAATGTGTGCCTGCTTTAGTGTCAGATAGATAGACTGATGGAAATAGAGAAAAACAAGAAGGCATACCCACCATTGTACTTAACACTGTTGGCCAGAATAAGGTTGACATCATCTAGAAAGCTCTCTCGACTCTGATACTTGTGCTTGGAGATATTCTGCGATTAAAAGAATCAGAGACTCAGATACACATACAAAGTTACTTGATTCCAAAAAGACATCTTCGATCAAATCACTCACCTTACGTATAGTCTCTAAATCCATTGGACTGACAATCACTTTGTAATAGTCTGGAACAAATTTCTTATTAACTGGGTGATGAAATGGCCAAGACTAGTAAAAAGAAAGCACGAGAAATTAAATGGAAACCATTCTTTATACTGGAGATTCTCAACTTTCACTGGACTGCAAATACTCCTAAGACTCCAACGAAAGCTAGAGACCCTTTTCCTACAAAGACGCATAATCACACAAAACTCTGTATAGATTTTAAGGAGTACAGGCTTCCTTCAAGGCTTCCTATGCCCTGACAGAGTAAGAATCCCTGCTCCATATTCACAATTAAAATTTCTTATTCCCTAGTCCCATCTAAAAGTTTCATAGCATGACATGCATACAATATATGCCTGCAACACAATAGGAAACAGCTCAGAATTCCTAGGCAGGAACGTTACAACAAAATGATACAAACAATCGACAAAGCAACTGTGTCATAAAGTTGCAAAACACAAAAAAAGAAACGAAAGACAACAAACACTGGGTAATTATCAAATTGTCATCTGTCAAGAAGCACCTCTAAATCCAAAGCTTCCCATTCACTGGCATACTAATTTCTCTTCGGGGCTATTCAGGAACATTCAAATACTGACTGTAAACAATAGGAAGAAAAAAAACCCTGTCTATATCCAGATTGCTGGCCTCTCTGATTTCAACGATAATGCTTTTAAAATTATATATGAGTCTGAATTGACAAACGCCACCCTCTAGACTCCCCAACATACATACACTCACACACTCCACTGTCCTTTCCCCTGCACTATTTTCACAATATTTAGCACAGAGACCACTTACATCTGGAACGGCCATCATTTTCTGGGTGACAATGTTATCGAGAATGAAAGAAAATGCCACTTGGTCATCATCATCCAGCAAGGGGTTGATAGCTTTTTCTAAACGAGCCAATTTATCTTCTTTCTGATGTGAAATGAAGCAAAGCAAAGGCAGAAGTTTCTCTGAGGTATGATCACCATAGAAAATTAAGGACATTCTAAGGTTTGGTTGCCTGTTGCCCTTGTCGACTATTTAGTTGCAGGCAAAAAGTCCAGATAAATGATAGTCCATTAAAAGGATCAAAAGGGATATACCAACCACTCCTTCAGGTAGTCTATATTCTGTTCTTGTAGGTCACCAAAAATATACATCTCTAGGCATCAAAATCTTAGCTTCCACAACAAAACACACCTTCACTAAGTGAGGTTTTAATATCATGTTGTTTTTGCTGTAAAACTATTGTTGGAAACACTGAACACACTACTGTTGATTAGTGACTTCTGTGTAAAGAAATCTAACCCAAGAAATTCATTTTAGATCATACCAGGAAAAAATTTTTGTGTTCCAAGTGCTCCATATCCTCACCAACATTTACTAGTGTCAATCTTCTTTGTACATCTTAGCCTTCCTGATTAGTGTGTATGGTTATCTAATTATGGTCCAAATTTGCATTTCCCCTATGATCAATCAGGTTGAGAATCTTTTCATGTTTACTGGCCATGTGATTATCCTCCTTTATAAAGTGTCTCCTTCAATATTAACATTTTTATACTTGCATTTTTGTAAGCTCATAAGGTTTCCATATTCTTTTGGTAACAACATAGAATACAGATAGATAATCTTTTAAAACTTACAATTCCTCCCTGCCAAAACTGTCTCTCAGCTCCAGACACTCCCTGGGAAGTCACTTTCCTTGGCCCTTTCTAAAGAGTTATGCAGGTTCTAGATTCTAATCCTAGCTCCACTGTTTAATATTCATGATGCCCAAGGCAAGTCATTCTCTTCTATGGACCTCAGTTTTTCCATCTACAAGAAAAGGGAATTGGACTAACTATATGACCTGTAAGGTCCCTTCCAGACTAACATACTCAAGATCTGCTACTTCCACATTTCTCCACTCTTCGTTCTGTTATATTCCCTACTTCCTCAACCTTGCTACCCACCACCTTCAAATTCTACTGCCCGTCTCTCATTTTAAATGTCTTACCTCTTTGAGTTTTTCATCACAGAGATCCAGCATTGATTGAGAAATCTGGGTCAGTGAGTGCTTTGGCCCTAAATTATAAAAAGAATAAGAGATGACACTGTCAAAAATGAGAAGCAAGAGCTACTAACACTTCTCCAGACTTTTAGCACATTTACTTAAGCACCAAATATGTGCCAGGAACCAACATAGCTGCTGGGTTAGATAGATATACCAGTCTTATCTCCCATTTTTTTAGTGCCTAACACACAGCAGATACATAACGCAGATGACTGAATTATTTTTAACTTTATTTGTGTATATCCAGACCCGAGTACTACTAATGTCTTGAAAATGATACTACGGACGGAGAATAACAAATCATTTCAGGATGGCTAAGGAGATAAATGCATGATTTATAATCTTTCCATATTTAGTATCTAGAATTTGTGACTGCAATTTCTGTCTGTAGAACTCATGGTTTGTGATATCCTCCCAACACATGACTGATCCAAAACCTCTGTCATAAAAGAATCTCCATCCCACCTCAGACTGTTGTTAAGTGTCCCTGAAATCCAGAACAAGAGCTTCAGAAAATCCTCCAACTATTTTCTACACGCACTGCTTATGGCTGCCCTAATGTAAGCTCATCAGGATAGTTAAAACATTTTCATCTAGACAGTAATTCTGACTACTTTCAGTAGTCTTTGCTTGTTTCTCTTCCTCTGCCTATCCTTTCACGTAAGCGTTCCCCAAAGCTTAAACCTCAGCTCTGTTCTCAAGTACTCATCTGGCATTTGCTTGTTTATTCATTCAACAAATGTTTAACGACTGTCTGTGATGTGTTCAATGATGAGAACGGGAGAATAAGACACAGTTCCTACTTTAGACAGTTCTTGGTTTAGTCAGAAAGAATGACATGAAAATAAATCACTGTAAGACAGACGTGTAAGTACTTGAAGTATCTATGGATAAATGATACGATGTCTGGAAATGCAGACTGAACAATAAACGAGAGCAGCCACGAGCCGGCAATCGTTGAACTGGGTGGATAGGCGCACTGAGGTTTATTTACTCCCCTCTCCACCTTTGCATATGTCTGACGATTCCCCTAAGAAAGTTTTTAAAAAACTGAGTATAAGCGCAAATAAAAGAATGTACTGGTTGCTACAAAATATGGCAGGATTGCATATACGATATGTTATAAGCTGTTTTACAACAATTAAATCTATGTACTGGGGAGGAGTAGGGAAGACTTGCTGTGACTGATGTTCGAGCAGCATCGTGAATGAAAGCAGAAGTCCATTAGGTAGACAATAAAACAGAAAAATAGTCCAGAGGGAGGGGAAAGTGTGCAGACACGGAAGCAAGCAAGTTCATGGAAACGTAAGCAGCACATTCCATGACAGGAAGCTGAGTAGTTTGATACAACTGGAATACAGGTCCGTGTGGAGGGGAAACAGGAAACGGAACTTGGAAACGCAGGAAGGGCCACGTGGCAAAGGTCTCATAGGTGATAGAAAGCCACTGAAGATTTAAGTTGGAGGATAATTTTTCAAACTTGTGTTTTAGGAAAAAATACCCTGTCAACAGTGTGAAGAATTAAGGCAAGCAGCAGAGGAAAAGTTTAGAAGTTGTCACAAGAGGTCAAACAAGAAGTGACAAGGGCTTCAACTGAGATAGTATCAGTGGAGACTGAAAGGGAGGGACACGTTCCAGCAAAAGTTAGAAAGTACAATTTATGGGACTTCATGCCGGAGTGTAG
>NW_006433948.1:3053260-3072130 GCF_000325575.1 Pteropus alecto | reverse complement strand
GAGAGACAAAGGCCGCTAACGCTGCTTGGCTGCCCAGCTACAGGGAGGAGCGTCCATCTGTAAGGCAGTCAGACAGCTTCCAGTAGGGCGCTGAAAAATGGCCATGGTGACAGGCACCTGGAAACATGGATTATAGGCTGGAGATAGTGGCATCAGCGGATATATGGTAGCGTAAGTTATGAAGATGAAAAGGGAAGGTATCCTATAAAGTTCTCCTGGAAAAGGAAGAAGAAAATATCGAAGAAGGAAAAAGTGGTCAACAGTACCAAACACACCGAAGTTCAAGAAAGATTAATTCTAAGCACACGCAAAGATGCTCAACAATAAAGACAAATACTATATGATCTCGCTTATACGCAGCACCTAAAAACAGAACAAAAAAAGGCAAACTCATAGAAAAAGAAATCAGGTTTGTGGTCATCAGAGGTGGGTGGAGGGGGAATTGGAGGAAGGCGGTTCAGAGGTGCAAACTTCCCGTTATGAGGCACATGAGCACGAGGGATGTCACGTACGATGACTAGTTAACCCTGCTGTGGGATATCTATGTAAGGCTTTGAGAAAGTCAGAACTTTTAAATTGCTAATTTTTTGCTAATCTCTCCATCCAAATGAACCCTGGGTATCCCAAACTCTGTATTTTTAAGTCCGACCCTTACCTTCCCATTCCCCTTCCAATATGATTTTTGTTTAAATATTTATTCTTGCAGCTTGAATGACAGTTGGGCCTAACAAATTTATTCTTCTCTTGCATGCGTGTGGCACTCTGCTAGGCCATGGGAATACAAAGATGAGTGAGACTTGGTCTCTGGGAGGCCCCAAAGTGGTGGGAGAATCAGATATATAAATAATTATATATGACACAATAAGAGCTATAACAGTTGATTTAATTGTGCTAGCGGGCCCAGAAGATTTAAAAATGGGTATTTGGGGCAATTTGAATAACTTTTCATGAAGAGATGATGAGCTGGTCTGGAAATAAGAATGGAAATTCACCACTGAAAGGGAAGAAAGGGCATTCTAGACAGAGGGCAAAGACTGTACAAAGGCATAAAGAAATGGCGGAGGCTATTTCGTGCAATGTACTGTTGAGTGCGGCAGGAGTCTATAGTAGGTAGGAGAGCCAGTCACTGGAGACGAGACTAGAGATAAAGGGGTCAGGCCTGCTTGCAAAAGGTCCTGACATCTAGGTACTCAGATGAGAAAACTGAGGTGCCATGACTCATACTCTACCTGCACACAGAAGCCCTACATTTACATATGAATCTGACCTCAAGGACACAGCTGGAAACCTTTCTCTTCTACTTGCAGAAGCTGTACTGTTTTCCCTCTTTAAAGATAAAGATTTCTTCCTCCCTGCCTTTCCAGTTTTTTAACCAAAATATAACGAACACCTCTACAAACACCTCTACCTCTATGATAGGTCTGTAGACCAAGTCGAAGCCTCACACACAGCACACCTCTGCACAGGCTCCGCCCACACCAAATGGCTCTCTCTTCTATTTACCGAGGCCACGTCTCCCTCCAGCGACTCTGCATGTGATTGTTTCATATCAACAGATTAAGACTCCAAATTCTCCAGAGAATACGTAAAAAGTGGGGGAAAAAACAATATGCAGTGGACCCTTGACCAATGCAGAGCCTAGGGGCGCTGACCACCCATGCAGTCGATGCTCCGTAACTGCAGCAGGCCCTCTGCATATTCGGATTCCCAACCACCAGCTGACCCTGGAACAACCTGGCTTTGAACCTCAAGGATCGACTGAAAAATCTGCACATAAACGGACACTCGCAGTTCAAACCCATGTTCAAGGGTCAGCTGTATCTTAAATGACTAAAATGTACACTAGCTGACTTCCATGACCCCAAAATATACTAATACATTATAGGTCCTTTAGTCAGTCTCATCTAGTCTGAACTTAAGCCTAGTAGGGGATAAAGCAGGATCTGCAAGGTGACCTCCGCACTCAAAGAACAGATGATTCTTACCATTGTAGGTTGCGCTGTTTTTCACGATGAGCTCCAAATGCTCTCGGAACTCTTCCCGAGACGGGTAGAGGCGCTTACGCACATTTTCACGGAGTGTTTGTAAGTCCATCGGTCGAGTGATGATTTTGTAGTAATCCTTTACAACCTTCGCATTGACTGGAGTGTGGAAAGGGTATGTCTGCGCAAACAAGAGCCAGCACCATCCATAAGCAAAGAACACTTGTCAGAGCCAATTCCTGAACACTCACCTCTACCTGTCTACCTGGCCATCGACTCGCAAAAGAATCTGTCTAGATGGAAAAGGTCTGTTTCCTCTACTAAATGGTTTAAAAGGAAAAAAAAGCCCCAAAAAACATCCCAAAAAATTAGGAGTTCTGGGTACCCAGGAGTATACTGCCCTCTCTCTGAAGTCACAGACAGAACGGAGCCATCATTACTGTAGATAGGAATGCAATGAACTCACATTTGGAAGATCTCTCATGTCATTGATGATAGACTCCAAGATGGATGACAATGTCACCATGGGGTCTGTCCGACGCCGGTGGATAGACTTATGAGGTCTCTAAATAGAAACAAAGAAATCAGAATACTTCTACACATTAAAAAATACTTCACTGTGACCAAAACTTATTCAGTAAAGTGCTACTCTTTAAAATTAAAAGAAAACAAAACAAAAGAAAAAAAAACCCAATACTTTCTAGCTAGACAAATACATTCTGGGAAATCTTGCACTAAACAGTACACATAATTTTCAGGGCAAGGCCAAAGGGAGACTGTATGGCTGTGTCAGAGCCATGAGTCAGAAGGCTGGGGGAATCAATGAGAACCCTGTCTGGTCAGAAACAAGGCAAATACTCACATTCAAATAGTCACAGTGAACAGTGGTTCCAACTCGTCGTTTCTTCTTGGGAGGAAGTTGCTGTTTAGGGAACTTGAGAACCAGAGATTTCCTGCGAACTTCATCTGCACTGAAATCAATAACACTTTCATAGTTTGCAGTCCCTATTTCTAGTCCCCGGAAAAGCAGCAACTACACTGGAAAAGTCCAAGTACCTGAGTGTGAGCCTGAGGAGGAGAAAGCCAAACCAAAGGCCAGACGCCCACATCCTAAGGGCTCATCGGGTCTCCAAACTTGTAATAAAGAACTAGGCAAGCCACAGCTTCACCTCAGTTTCCTATTTGGAAATTAAGGGAACTAGGCTAAAAGAACTTCAAGGATCCTTCTACCTCCAACATTTTATCTTAAGGGTAAAGGGCGAGGAAACAACTTATTCAGAATGGAAACAAGGAGGAAATTAAAAATTGGTTTAAAAAGAAAAACTAATTTGAGTTCCCCTCAATCCCCACCTCGTTCCCTTCCATTGTATGGGACTGAGATAGATTTTCCTTGTCTAATGTGCTTCAAAACATGACTATTACACTGATAAATCAACGAGGACAGAAAAAGAATCTAAAACTTAAAAACTGAAACAAATATAACCGAATATCACATTAAAAACTACACTCCGAAAACGATTCAAATTTATTTTGAATATAAAATAGCCTGACCATACAACTTCAGTGGCATATAGTCCAAGGACAACAAACTAGAAAAAGCACCTTGACTCTATAGGTTAGTTGTTAGTAGGGGAATTGGTATTCTAACTCTCAAACTATTTTATACGTATCATAGGGCAGAGAAAATGAATAAATATATTGACATTGGGAACCAGAGAAAAGAAACCAATATGAAACGCGGGAAGACGAGGAAGAATCTGCAGATATAACTTGAACTGGAGGTACTGCCATCAAGATACATGTCTATTTCCTAGTTCTGCCCGCTAACAGCCTAGAAGCAATGACATCTCAGTGGCAATGAACATACCTAATGCCCAGATCTTGGTTTCTAAATACTATTCTCCAAGAAACAGATTCAAGACTCTTTTAGAGAAATGGCTGATCCTAGTCTGGGACAGGAAAATTTTGAGGTGAGCCTGGAACCCCTTGTGCCAGAAAGCCAAGAAAGAAGTTCTCAAAGATTTATAGGGCCACTTCAAAAGGACATAGGATGTGGCCTGAAGGGGTCAAATCTGGAACAATATGGGCATCAAAATTAATAATGAGGCTAATGAATTATACATTACACTAAGTTCACAAAGGAAAGAAATTGCAGAATCCACAGTAGTATGCAAAAAGAGAGGGGAAACTCTTTACAGAATGGCCAGCTAATGTAGAAAGAATGCTAGAATTAGAAAAACCATTGTTTTGCAACCGCAAATGTAGTAACTGAGGTAAACGATGATCATCATTGCATGCTAAAACTACTGACGGAATGACTATCAGGGAACATGACATTCGCCCACATGTTAATTACAAAGGAGAAAAAATACCTTTAATATAGAAGAATCTGGGGACTGGCACTTTAACAAGATGATTAAAACAGTAAGAAAACCTGACATTATGTGCTTCCTGATGCGGTGTGTTAACGTACATAGTATCACCTATGTAAGTAATCTTGCCAAAGACATTCAATCCGAATATAATCAATGAGAAAACCAGCCGATAAAATCAAGAATGTGGGATATTTTATGAGACAATTGGCCTGAACTTCTCAAAAAAATTCAATGTCACGAAAAACAAAGGATATGAGGAAGACGATCTAGATTAAGAGCGACTCAGAAATACTTAATGTTCAAACTGGGATTGGATCCTGAATTGGGGAACAGGCGACACCAGGACATCAGGATAACTAGACATTTGAATAAGGGCTGAATGTTAGATACCGTTGAACTAATGTCAATTTTCCTACAGTAACAGTATCATGTTTTGATGTCCTTATGCTAAAGAATTTCTAAGTGCAACATCATGATGCCTGCAACTTATTTCCAAACAGGTCAGGAAAAGAAGTTTTTTTAGACCTATAAAGCTGAAACAGATGTGACAAAAGTTAACAGTTGTTAAACTTAGAGAAACAGTACACTGTATTATTCTTTCGACTTCTCTGTCACTTGCATTTTCCAAACTATGAAGTTAAGGGAAATTTTTTTTCATTTAAAAACTTCTGCACTTGATTAAGTTCTCTTGGCAAGAGACAGGTAGGTATAAGCATAGTTTACGTCTCGCTAATCTTTCTGGTCATTAGAACATTGTGAAATTAGGGACCTCACAGATATTATGAAGGTCTGGAAGTAGAACAGGAAGAACATCTACTGTGCTTCATACAGCCTCTCCCGTTTTTTTCACCTTCATAACTACCCCGGTGAGGGTGGTCTTATTTTGTAAAGGAAACTGACCCCTAGGAAAGGTAGGTAGCATGCCCAAGGGCAAGTGGTGGAGCACGATGAGTGCTTTATGACAAGAGAGTCTCATTTTCACTGCTGCCAACAATTACTGAGGAAAATCCAGTAACTGTCCCTTACCTCTCAATGAGCTGCTTCCCCAAGACAATCTTGGTCCCTTCGACCTTGATCAGTTCTTCATTATCATTATGAATGACTGTCTTTTCCAACTCCTCCTCCTGCTCCTCTGTCATGGCGACAGGATTAGAAGGCGGAGCATTCGTTTGGTAATAGAGGGGGCAGAATTTGTTTGTCCTCATGTGTCCGATGGCACCACAAGCCCCACATTTCAGCTGCAAAAGGAAAAGTATCAGTATGTCAGAGGTAAGCACGCTGCATGACGTTAGCTCTAACACATACATACGAGGCAAGAGAGAAGCAAAGACAGGCTCAGAACTTTTGTTCTAAATACAGCTGTCAACAAGAAGCCACTGGACAAAAGTGCACATACGGAAACGACATTTAAACAAATCCAGAGACAACGAACGTTTCCTTAAAATCAAGAAAGAAAGAAAGCAGGGAGGCTTTCCACCCCCGATTAAAGTAGTAAACTGTGACAATGCTACGTGTGCAGGAGAGAGGCTGCTGGCCAGCACTGGCAGCCAGCGTGGGCATGTTCCTAGCCCCTGGGAAAAGGCTCGGTAATAACAAGTCTCCATCTTAGTTTCGCAACTGACCCGTTTCATCTGTAAAATAGGGTCAATACTGTATCCTATTTCTGTAACGTCACACACGAGAAAGGAACATTAAAATACTTGAAGGACCTCAGTACGTGTTAACAGCAGTCTACGCTCGAGAATTTTATTGTTTGTAACGGCCTTCCCATGCATTCTATTCCTTCCTACGACCACACTGAGACAGGTATCACTTTATAGAAAACAGGTTGAGAGAGGTTAAGAGCAGAGAGCTATTAACTGGCAAAGCAGACCTGAGTCCCGATCTTCCATTTGCAAGTCCACGGCTCTTCCCACTGCACCACAGCCGCTTCACTTTACAGTGCACATTACAGCTACACTGCATAGTAATATCTGGAATCCTACCTAAGTTGTGCAAAGCAACCTGTATTTTATGTTTGTTTCTCTTGCTTTTCATACATACAATTTAAAAACAAGATGTGTATGTACATATGTATGTACACACGCACATAAACGTACACGTAGAAACCACCAAGCCTAGCTCGACTCCTAGAAAATATTTCCGATGGATCGAGTAGGAAATGACACCCAGTGGACCCAGATTAGGTCTGATGTTGTCGATACCGGTCGTACTAGTGCTGAGAACAGCCAAGTAGCCCTGTCACTTCGAACCAGCTTTTCGGGATACCGCCCTCATTCCTAGGAAGCGATGGGGGAGGGTGTTTTCTTCCTCTTCGTCGGCGACGGCCGTGCCACCCTAGACTTACTTTGAGGTCAGGACGCTCCTTCATTTTTTTGGGCTTCTTCTCAGGAGGACCCTTAAGCTTCTCCTTTTCCTGGTTCCGCTTAAGCCGCCTCAGCTGCTCTTGAATCCTCCGCCGCTCTTTTCGCATCTCTTCTCGATGCTGTTCGTCAAAAAGGGCAAATTTTCGGCTGAATAACGGGGGAAACAAATCACAGGACCATGAGCAAACGCGAACCGAGAAGACTGTCGACACCGCTACACGGCTCTGAACTAAAGACCTCCGTCCACGCTGAAACGACAGGGGCTACCTGGCAGACCCGTCCCCCCGCCCCGCCCACGAGCCTTCCATCTGCAGTGCCACCTGTCTCGGGATGAGCATCATCTCCGAGGTTCTTGCCAAGCAGCTAACCAACCAAGCAAAATGCAAAGGACCCAGGCGGAACCGAAAATACGCCTTTGTCCCGCAGCAATTCGGAATTCCCCCTGGGATCTGACTCTGGTGAAACCCAAAGCTCTAAAAGGCAAGATGGTTCTCGACTAACAGACTTCCGGGAACGACTGCAGGATCCTGACGCTCTCATCACGGTGGAAAGCGGCGAGCCAAACTCACATGAACTCCTCGTCCTTCGTGGTCCGGATGCGCACGTAGGCATCTATGACCGCGGGCTTCCGGACCGTCTCACAGCGAACATACTCCTTCCCCTCTTCATCTCGAAATGTGCGATAAATCTTGAGACAACGGCCAGTGGCAGAAGAGTTAAGACTAGTCACAGAAGCTGTGTCATCATCTCTGTGATTGTTTCCTGCTGCTGCTGAGCCTGCTGCTGCAAGGCAGAAAAAGATTTCCACACATTCCCCCTACCACCCAAATGGCCATTTTCTTGGGGTTGCGTGGAGGCCTCGAAGCTCAACATGCACACGAAACTATGGTTCTACAGAAAGCATTGACATCCCCACCGGCCCCCAAATATACTGATTTGTCCTTTCCTGGTTCCATCTTACCACTGCCAATGTTCCCACTTTTCTCAGTGCCAAAAGTTCTGAGAGGATCTCAAAGAACTATGTTTGTTACAGGGGACAGAAGAGCAGTAGCTGTGTTGATTCCTCGGAGCCACACGCAGTGCAAGAGGGAAACCCAAGCAGGAAGCGGTTGATGAGCACATTAAAGAAAAGCACCCAAGCACCCAGGGGGGGAAATGGCACCGCAGAAACAAGTCCAGAGTCTTAAGGCCTAGAGTATGCTTCTCAAACTTTAATATGAATCAATAGGAATCACCTGAGGATCTCATTAAAATACAGATTCTAATGCAGCAGCTTTAGGGTGAGGCCTGAGATTCTGCATTTCTAACAAACGCCCACGAGATGTAGATACTGCTGGTCCAGGACCACACTGGTGAAAAGGCTTTATCACATGTTTACAAAGTAGTCAAAACAACAGAATTATACAAAGTTTTTACAGAGAGAAAGAAACAAAGGAAAGACTATTATGAGTGAGAATAGTCATTTAAACCTTCAGCTTCAGCCTTTATCCTCCCTCTCAGTATCTACATCCAAGCTTTCCACTGCCTGCTGGACACCGTCCCGGGAAGGGGCCGGGGACCTCCACCCCGCACGCTGCGCCTTCCCTTCTGACACCTGCTTCTCACTTTGAAAGGTACTACTTGAACCAGCGGTAGGTACCGCGCCCTTCGGGCGAGCCCCGAGGTGAAACCTTAAGGTCACCTTGGTTTCTCTCCTCTTTTCATTCCCAATGTCCGTGCCCCAAACCAGTTCAGGCCTTTAGCACCCCCACCCTCCACTTCTGCCATTTTTGGTTGCTTATTTTAAACTTTTTAGGGTCTAAGACCTCTTTGAGAATCTTCTGAAAGCATGGATCTTCTCCTCAGAAAAGGCACATTTGCACAGAATTTTACATGTGATTTCAGAGGGTTCAAGAACCGCCCTCAAATTTACCCACAGATTCTGTATTAAACACTCTCAGCCTCTAGGATGAACGCCCAGAAAGCTCACTTGACATACAGTACTGAGACCCCTGGCTTGGCCAGGCCTGACACAGACAGAGGCAGTAGCAGATGTGCAGCATCTCTTCAATTTGTGCCCAGACAAACCTAGAGTCCAGTTTTCAGGAATCTCTCCCTCATCTACAGGCTTTTCTACACTCATCCCCTACTTCTTCTGCCTCCAGATTTGCCTCGGTTATTAGTGTCAAGTTATTTACACATTTTCGATCCTCCTCTTTTTTGCCTGTCTGTCTGTGAAGCCACTACCCTCACCCAGTAGCATCCGCTGTAGTTCCTTCCGCTCCTGCTCCTCCCGTTCACGTGAAAGCTGAGAGCTGGTTTTTTTATTCTGCAACATGTTCTCGATGTTCTTTCCCATTTCTTCAAAGTCACTGTCTTCGGCTGAGCTGCTGTCTGTGTCAGTGGATAAGACTTCAGTTGATGACAAAACCCTAAAAGGAGAAAAAAACGTTAACTTACATGAGGAAAAACATTGTAGTGTAGAAAGAGTTGAAAAAATACGGTTTCAGTAGGCAAGAGTAGCAACTTGGCAAATCGACCTTAAAAAGGAATACTCGAAATCCACTAAGACATGTGGTCCTTCACAGAAAAGCTTTACAAAGCGTTCCTAGACAGTCAATCAACAAGGCAAGTTCGCACAGCATTTCACATTCAGAATTCCTGGAGAAAGCCTGAGAAACAAATCAGCACACTGCTCACTTTTAATAGGGTATTATCATCCTCTCACCAGTTAAGCCTTCAGGAAAAAAAAACACTACCTGTCCCCGATCACCACTGCGACGGCTGCCAAGCCCAAGGAGACCACAAAAGTGGTCATAGGACCAAAGCTCAAATCGAGTGCCTCTTGACAGTCGAAACCTTTGTCAAGCTGCTCTGAAGGCAGGAGGTTCTCTAGCAGTGTCATGCACAGATCCCACCCTGAAATGATCTTAGACACCTGACCAGCTAATCGTTTTGAGGTGACCTCCCAGTCATTAGGAAACAGTGTCTGGGACCCCACCCCCATTTCCGGCTTGGATTTTCTGCAGCTCTGAAACAACGTACTTGTTCTGTAGGTCAAAGATGCGCTGGCATTCCTCTTTGTAACGCTCTTGATGCTCAGCCACAGAAAACCTCGATCCACGGGCAAATTTACTCATGGGCCCCTCTCCAGAGCGGGCCTGCTCTGTTGACATTGTACGTACCACATCGATCACTTCCCAGCGGGACAACTTTTTAATCTACAAGAGGGTTTGACACACATGCATACACAGATCATTAAGGGATCTCAAAGAACCAAGGCACACGGTTAGAGGAACAGACAAAAAAAAAATTTACCCAAAAGTTAAACAGAAAGCTTTGGGAAAGTTAACTCCCAAAAAAGTATCCAAGATCCAGTTGAGTTCAACCCACACCACAAAACTCTTCAGGCAGTTCCTTCTACCTGCTTCCTGGCTTTTCCTTCTTCATACAAAGCCCCTAAAAGCCTCAAAGTTTTCCTGTTCCACACCCACCTCTTCCTCTGGCACACCAAATTTACGTAGCAGTTGCTTGGCATTTTTCAGGGACAGGCGACGGAGGTCTGCATCTGTTCCTGTCACTGTCTTCTTCACAGGCTGAGGCTCTTTATCATCCTACCTCAAAACCAGAACAAAACAGGTTAAGAAACCCACTAAGCTTAATTCCTTCTAGTAGGCATCTAAGTTCATCATGGCAGCTTAACTGCTCTCCACAACGCAGAGTACTAACCACTAGACGATCGCGACCATAACTGCTTTCCAGAGCCTCCACCCCATTCACCACTTCAACCTCCATTTCTGCGTCCCTTAATTTCCAGCTTCTGGGAATTCAGACAGTCTTACCTTTTGCTGTGTTGGTTTGTTTGGAATCTTCACATAGGAGAATCCTTCACCACAGCCCGTGGGATCTGCCACCCCAGTCACCTCCAGGAGACACTTGCCCTTCATGGCAGCAATGAAGGCCCTTGTGGTGTTCCAAGGAGCAGTGCGAACCTGAGGTATAAAAAAAGATCCTAAGAGCTGAGGGAAAGTTCACTGTATGTCCAGCCATACTTACAAGGCTGGAGTAATTACAATAATATACAATCTGATGCTTTCGTAAACTGTCCACAAAAATTAATAGTTACATTAAGTTACCCAGTACTTAGCTTGCTGTTCTTCTTTCCCATGGTACTTACACCATGTTATTGAATAGAAGGCAAGATCTCAGACAGTGCAAGGACTATGCGGAACCGTGGGACCCTTCAGCCCATTTTCCCTTGAGCTTAACTGAGAGTCCTCCAAGACCATGTTGCCTCCTCCCAATGCTCAGAGGCGAGTTAGATCGATGACTGCATTTGCGTGTCCAATTGCTCAAATGGCCTCTCTAGAATGACCTATACAGTCTCATGCTTTACAAACACTGGCCCCATCCCCAGCAGCACCAAACCAAAGACCATGTGTCACTGGTCAAAGCCTGTCCTCTCCTAGGACCCTAAATAGTATTTACTAACCCCACAAAATAACCAGGGAATTAAGACAAAGAGAATGTGCTCATCCACAAAGACCAGTCCAGATTATAAATGATTAGCTAGAAAGTGGCCAGTTCTCTATTCAAGATTTAGTCTTGAAGGCCATTTAACAGAACTATTAATTTCTAAAATTCTTAAGACATTCATTTTTCACTCCAGTCTCAAAAGAACAACAATGCTTCTGTTCCTGCTGTCTGACCTCATTTACAACCACTCACTCATAAATTTATTCATTCGACCATCTACCATACGCGAGCACTACTTTCTCACGGACCTCTTGTTAGTAAGGAAGAGACAACCAATCAACCAAATTCAACAGTACACGATCAGTGCTATGATAGGAAAGTAAAAAAAAAAAATGTGATTTTTATATAAAAGATGATGATCCAATCTGAGTGAAGGGTGTGAGTGAGGGCAAGAGTCAGGGAAACCTTCCAAGAGAGTATAGCTTGTAAGTGAAAGTTGACAGTACAAGAGTGAACAGAAAATATTCTAGGCAGAGGGAATGACAGCAGTTACAAAGTCCTGGAAGGCAACGAAAATAAATGTCGGGAACTGAATGGACTTAAATATGTTTGGAGCCTAGAGTACAAGATGGGCAATGACAGATGAGAGATTAGAGGCAGACGCAAGACCCAAGATCCTTGCAAATCATGGTAAGGACTTGTACTTTAAAGAAATAAGGACCCAAAAGATGTCTCTGGACAAGAGAGTGTAAGATCATTCAACTTTTTAACAAATAGTACTAGAATAATTGGACATTACTCACATGCAAAAAATGAACCTTAATCTATACCACGCGCCCTATACAAAAATTAACTCAAAATGGATCTAAATATAAGGTCTAAAAACAATAAAACTTTTAGAAAGAAACATGAGAAAATCTTTGTGACCTTGAATTAGATAAAAATTTCTTCGATACAACACCAAACCACGAGCAACAGAGAGGACTGACAAGTTGGACTTCTGCTCTTCAAAAGACTGTTAAGACAACTAAAAAACAAGCCACTGACTGGGAGAAAATCTTTGCAAATCACGCATCTGATAAAGGACTCAACCTGGAATACCTAAAAAACTCTCAAAGTTCAATAAGAAAAGAAGCAACTAATTAAAAATAAAAATAGGCAAAAGAGATGAACAAACACTAGATCAAAGAAGATAGCTGAATGATAAATAAGTGCATGAAAAGAAGCTCAACACTCTTAGTCATCAGGGAAATGCAAATTAAACCACAATAAGATCACTTCATGCCCACTAGGAGGGCCATAAACAAAAACAGAAAATATGTATTGACAAGGATGCAGAGAAACTGCCACTCTCATACACTGCCGGGAGGAATACAAAACAGTGCAGCCGCTGTGGAATATAGCCGGGCAGTTCTTCCGAAGGTTAAACAGAATCACCGTATGATGCAGCAATTCCACTTTTAGGTATTTATACAAGAAAAAAGGAAACATCTGTCCAAACGAAGATGTATACATGAATATTCATAGTAGTTTTATTCATAATAGCCAAGAACTGGCAACAATCAAAATGTCTTTCAGTGGTTTACTAGTTATTTAAACTGTGATACATTCATACTATGGAATATAATGTAGCAATAAAGAGTAGCAATCTATCAATATACATAATAGCCTGGATGAATGCAGATTTAAAGACAAGTATACTTTCAACAAGTGGTACTGGGAAACAGAATATCCACACGCAATATGAACGAGGTTGAACCTTCACCTTATACCACATATAAACGATTAACTCAAAATGGATCAAAGACCTAGACATAAGAACTAAAAATATAAAACTCTTAAAAGAAAAACACAGGGAGAAAGCTTCATGACACTGGCAACGATATCTTGGTATGGAATCAAAAGCACAAGACACAAAAAGGAAATTAGATAAACTGTACTACGTCAAAATTAAAAATGTTTCTTCATCAAAGGACACAACAGAGTGAAAAGGCAACCTATGGAATGGGAAAAAATATCTGTATGTCATACATCTAATGAGATTAATATCCAGAATATGTAAAGAACTCCTACAACTCAACAACAAAAAATAACCCTATTCAAAAATGGGCAAAGGACTTGAATAGACATTTCTCACAAGACATACAAATGGCCAATAAGCACATGAGAAGATGCTCAAAATCATTAATTATGAAGGGAAATGCAAATCGAAATCCAATGAGATACTACCTCACACCCCTTAGGATGGCTACTATCAAAAAAAAAAAAACAATAAATAACAAATGTTGGCAAGGGTGTGAAATAATTTAAGCTCTTAAACACCATTGATAGAAATGTAAAATGGTGCAGCTGCTTTGGAAAACAGTATGGATGTTCCTCGAAAACCTAAAAAAGAAATATCACATGATCCAGCAATCCCACCTCTGGATATATATGCAAAAGAACTGAAAGCAGGGTCTTGAACGGATAGGTAGCTGCACACCCATATTCACAGCAGCACTATTCACAACAGCTAAGACGTGGAAACAACCCAAATGTCCAACAGTGGATGAATAAATAAGCAAAATGTGGTCTATACATACAATGGAGTATTATTTAGCATTAAGAAGGAAGGAAAATTGTGACGCACAATATGACAGATGAATCTTGAGAATATTACGCTACAAGAAATAAACTGGTCACGTCAAAACAAAGATGTGTGATTGCACTTAGGTGAAGTACCTAGAGTAGTCAAATTCACAGAGACAGAAAGTAGAACGGTGATTGCCAGGGGTTGGGGTGGGACAGCTAGGGAAGTGGTGTTTATTGGTTACTGAAGTTTCAGTTTAACAAGATGATGAGTTCTGGACACTGGTCGCACAACAATATGAATGTATTAACACTACTGAACTGTACACTTAGAGATTAAGATGGTAAATTTTATGTTATGTATATATTCCCACAGTTTTAAAAGAATACATACTGTACGATTCCATTAATCCAAGATTCTAGAAAATGCAAACTAATCTACAGTGACAGAAAGCAGATCAGTGGTTGTCAGGGAAGAAGCAAAGTGGAGAGAAGACAGGGATTTCAACGGGGCACTGAGGAACTTCTGGGAGTGACAGATACACTCAAGATTTCACAGGTACAAACATACCCCAAGACATACCGAACAGTACATTTTAAGTATGTGCTGTTTATTCTGCATCAATGTTTCAATAAAGCTGTTTTTTTTAAAGGATAAATGAGGTGTACTAACAAAAATTAGTGTAAAGCCTTACTTCATCATCTATCTTCATCTGGAAATCTTCCTCATTTTCTTCTTCTGGAGCGAAAAAGGACTTTTCACCATAGCCGGCATCCTGGAAGAGGACAAAAATCATCCGTAAATCAATGGATAAATTGGAAAACACAAAGCACGAGTTTCAATGAACACCAAGTACAGAATACAAAAGCACATTGTGCATACGGAATGGATTCTGTACAGTCTTCGCTGTATCTGTCACCACTCTACATCCTTAGGCTGCCGGAAGATGTAGCACCACAGTGCAAGGGACTTACCAGCTGATACATGGCCCTTAGGAAGCTAAATGGCAATGCTCATTAAGTCAGTGGGACAGAGTCATACTACCCCACCCTAGCTAGATCATTCCAATCTTAGCCAGAGGACGACACTGGGCTTCTCTGAGCCACGTGTGGAGCACCATCATCATCTCTGGCCACCAGGAAGGTTGTGGAGAGAAACTGAGAAATACTTTCCCTGCTTACACACCTATCTTGTAAAGAACAGGGCCTACCCAAACGGATGAGCCACCCTTTTCAAGGCAAAAACAATGTGCCCTAAGTCCCTCATTAAGCCCTCCCACTGACATTTACAGTCGTTTCCCCCAGCACCAATGTACACAGAGTACCTCAGTTAGAATTTTGAAATAACTGGTAATAGCCTAGTAACCATCATTTCTACACCAGTGAGCGCCGTCCTCATCCTCGTCTCTGTGAAAACACCCACAGGCACAGGCTGTGCTGCAGAAAAAGGCGTTTACCTTCAGTCGCTGCTCCGCAGCTATCATGCTGTAATAAGCACAGCACTGCTCCGGAGACACCATAGCTCTGATCTCTTCTTCGGTGGGTAAGCGGAAATCCGATTTCAGCACCCACCAATTTGAGTCCATCCCTAGAAAAGATAGAGAGAGAGAATGAGACTCTGCTGAATTCCAAAGGCCCTGTTATTGACAGCAACATGGATAGCAAACCAAGACTGAACCAGGCATTGTTCTAGAAGGCAGCAGCAGGCCTAGACACAGTTAGCCTGACTGGCCAAGAAAAGCTATGCTGCTGGGTTTTCTACATTTCATCTAAGATCTCCAACGACCACGTTGCATTTCCTGGCAGGCGAAAATCAAAAAGCCATCAGAGCTTTCCTATGTAGATGACTTACTACACCTCTCCTCTTTTTGATGACTACCAATTTCTACTTCCAATTTATGAACTGTATGCTTATCCTTTAACTGAAAGCTGTAATCCCTATCTTGGAAAGAGGCAGAGAGAACAAATAATCCGCCACAACGGATGACCTGTGCGTTTGAAGTCAGCGCAGAGCTTCAGCCTCTTCCGGATGCTGCTTTCTGAATGGGAAGGAAAAGCTTTTTTTATATCTTCCATTCGAATCCGCCGTGGCCGATCTAAACTCTTCCAGAAGAGACGATAAATAAAAACCTGCCCGACAAACCAAATGCTTATGTAGCAGAGGAAACGATGAAAGTCCTCAGCAGGGCCCCTTCCACTTTTCCTAATGTGCCCCCACATATACATACCCTGTCATGTGCACCCCGATCCCCTCTCTGCCTCTCATTCTTACCTGGAGAAAGTCTCGAATATGCGTATTGGCCCTTTTGGAGTTGGGCCCAGGAACTTCGAACAAGGGGCACTGCTGGCCAACCACAAAGATATCCACCAATTCCCGAATATAGTAACCTTGTCTTGTCCGAATAATAAGAAAATCAGTTTCTGGCATTTTATGAAGATAAATTGGAGCACGAAAAAGATTGTTCTCAAATGCCTAGCAAAAGTGAAAACAGAGAATTTACATACAGAGAAGCCCTAGGACATTGAGTTGACTAATGCTAAAGGAAAATCGAGCTGATGTGCTCTCCGTCTGCATTCCACCATCTCAGATCCACCCAGCAATATAAACAAACTGTAATGTGGACTACGCAACGGGATCAGACAGGTAACTTCTTACCCACCGGCTATCTTTAAGCGTCAGTAGTGGGGAAGCGTAACGATTTGGATTCAAATGACACTGGCTGCTCTGCTGCTATTCACTGTCTAAGATCAGATATCTCTGAGCTTAATTTTCCTCAGCTACAAAACAGACACTTAAAATGCCTGTACCTCACAGGATTGCTATGGATGTGATAAAATTACTTGAAAAACTAACGAGTTCTATACTAGCTATCCTAGCCCCCAGCACAGACTCTAACATGATGCAGATGAGATCAAAGCATCCGTTAAATAAATTAAAGACCACAAAAAGTAGAAAGTGGGCTAGAGAAGACTAAATATGCAGGACTGAAACATCTGAGCTTGTTTAAATTAAGCAGCAGCCAGACAGGGATCAACTGTCTCAAGAAGCCTGTGACTCTAAGGAAAGAATTCTCAGAAAATCAGAAAAGTGGACAGGAGGAGGATCATCAATATGCGGGTATGGAAAATCTAAATATGAAATGCAGAAAGAATAAAAACTACAGAAGATAAAAAGGATCTTCAACAGACGACAGAAGTAGCCACAAAAGGGGATGGACTGGTAGAAAATCTCAAAAGGAAGTTACAGGGGGAGGGAGAATGTCAGAACAGCATAAAAACAATACTCAAAATGTGACGGGAAATGGACGATAGACGTAAAGGATGAAGAAGAAAAGGCTTTGCAGATGCTTTAGGAAAATGAGCAACAGTAACACGAGCATAAACTTGGTACAAGAGTAGGGAGAGCAGTTAAGATTGCTAAGAAAAAAATCAAGTGCAGGAGAAAAGGCAGGAAGTGCTAAAGATGTCCTCACATCACTGAGGGCCTCTAAGCTGCCCCTTGACAAAATCTGTAAAAGCCAGGCTACCAGAGGGCCTCTCTACACCCACCAGAACAAAGGAGCGGGGGGAACACCTTCACTCTGGCTGGAGACCGTACGGTTCAGGTGTGGCTCAATACTCAACATGACCGCAATTAATGTAATCAAAACATACCAATTTTACACATACAAATTAAAATTAACTGTAGTAAAATATCAATCCCAGGTTGACTTTCCTATTCCACCCAGGTGTTTCTGGACTTCTTACCAGTGTGTATTTTCAAAAAGCTACTTTTTAAATATCTAGTTCACGTGTTTACTTTTCTAAAGATTTTACTTTCTTCTTAGTTCCAAGCATACGGTCTATTTTAAATTTCATTTATGAATAAAACAACGAAGAGCCAGTTTTAATAAAAAGATCAAAGAAACTCCTAGATTGTCCCGCTCTCCCCCATATTTGACGCACGGATAGTATCCAATCACCTAGAATCGGTTCTTTCTACGCTGACTGGCTCCTCACCTGTCAACTACCCTAGGAAAAGTTGTAACAGGAAAGAATCCCTCACCTGCAGCAACTGGCCAGGATGGAGAGAGCCCAGGAAAGGAGATGTATGGCAGTACACGGTTTCTCCGTATTTACAGTCGGGGGCTCCGGGATCTTTTCCGGGTTTCTATAGGGAACAGCAGATCCCGTTACTATCACAGAACTTAATCAATAAACCTGCACAAAATATTCCACGAGCATGGCATTTTACAAACATATACTAACTGCAAAAAAGAGATACCCTTCCTTTCTCCCAAAAAATTTACAGCGTAAAAAAGACAAAATACGTGTTCATAAGTTATCACTGGATATCTAACTACAGCTACGTTAATAAAGATTTTCTGAACAGAGACTCACCCGCTTATAGTAGTTTTTTATCTTGGTTGCCATGCCAACTTGCATCATTAACGGTCCATTTTCCTCACTATATTCTGCTAGAATAAGATCTCCATCTTTGCCTGTGAGGTCCTGAGGAGTGCGCATGAAAAACATCTCTCCGCCACCTGAAGCTTGCCTCTCTTGTTCTCTCATCTGCCCAGAACAAAAAGAATACAATCCAGCTCCTGAAAGGACAATAACTTCACACATTGATGCTGTTCACTCTGAGACGATGACACCGAAAACAATTTCACCTTGCCTTTTTTCAATTTCATTGCAAAAGTTTTCAAACATATAAACATCATCCCATGTCCTAGATACTATGACTGTTTACATTCTTGCCCTTTTTGTTTTACCTATAACTCTCTCTAGAGATTCTGAACCATTTTGGAAAGTTGCAGTTATCATGATGCACACTTTACAGCTTCGATATTTCCACGTGCATCTCCTAAGAATAAAGACATTCTCCTAAATGACACTATTCTATCGCATCGGAGAAAATAAAACACTAATTCCCTAATGTCGTCTAACATCCAGTCCGTTTCCCCAACGTATACTTTAAAGTCTTCTATGGCTGTTTTTTCTAACCAGGGTTCGAGCGTACCTTAGCCTTCTTTTTGATGTGCTTCAGCAAGGGCTGGACTGAGTGGGGACCTGGCTGAGACAGTGCCCCGAAGGAGTACTTCTTCAGAGGCGGGCGATGGAACTGCCGCAGTTTGATGG
>NW_006433948.1:3033640-3053154 GCF_000325575.1 Pteropus alecto | reverse complement strand
AACAGAAAGGACAGCAGCTCAAACTGAACACCAACTCCGGCCTAGGCGAGATTTACCCATATCCTCCCCTCGAAACGATGCAGTGGTTCCCATCCGCCACAGAAAAAATGCTGCTTTTTACCTGGATGATATTCCCTCCAAAGGTGCCTCGAAGACCCTGTTGCTTAGGGTAGTAATATTCATCATTGGACAGATTCCACGGATCTTTCACTTCTGGCTGAGACATATTCTGATGACAGATCACCAAATAAACCTCAGTCAGACTCCCCTTCTCCATGACCTTTGTTCTTCAAAACACCAAGCCCCTCTGCCCTTCGCAAACCTGTTGCGGTTCCTCCTTGATGACTCCTGTTTTCCCTAAGAGAATTCGACTCTTCTTCAGAGACGATTCCTTTTTACTCTCCTTGGAGGGGGAGTTGGAGGTGGCCTCTTCCTTCTCATCAGGAATTTCTGAGGATGAAACAAGTCGCTCTGGAGTTGCTATTCCCGAAGAGTCGCCTTGCCCACTGGTAGTGCTGCAGTTCCAAGCCAGATCTCGCATTCCATCCCAGACCGCCTCCACTTCGGGAGTCACTCTCACCAGACTATACTCCCAACATCTCAAAGGCACGACTTTCCAATATTCTCGCATTATGACTTTTCCCTAAACAATACATGAATATGGGAGACTGACCACCAACTTTGCTCTCAAACTGCTACCTAGAAGCTTCTAGTCTTGACCTTCCCAACCCTTCTGAGTCCTTCGTGCTCCCTCATGTTAGCAGGAAGCTAACTGGCAGTTACGAAGAAGCAACACTGGCCCTGCCAGCATCATACCCAAAATGAGGTTCTCGTCATTAGGGTCAAGTGTCAAAACGGGAGGCTCCAGCAGCCGGGGCATGGCCTGAGCGTCCCAAATGATGTTGTCCTCCCAGCGCCCATACACCAGCTCCTCATTGTCAATGGGGAAAATGGAGTACCAAGGCTTGTCGTCATCCAGGGTGGCTGTAAAACCTGGTCAAAACGGAAGGAAGAAACAGTAACAGACTTAACACTTATGATTCTAGCAGAGGGAAAAGAGCAAATGTTTGTAGCATTACTCATGTGACTGAAGGAGTATTTCTCACTTTAATAAAGTGTAGACAAATATGTTTGTTGCAGTATTTTTGGTAATAGTCAAAATATGGATGACCAAATGTTTAATAAGGGACTGGTAAAATAAATTATGGCAATAAATGATATGGCAAAATATGCTAACAGTAAAACAGATTATATTAAAAATACAATAATTATTCATAAATTATGAAAACTTTCATGTAAGAATACTATGCAGCCAATAAAGTGTTTAGGAAAAAAGGAAAGGAAAAAAATCTATTCCTTAGATTTAAAAATAAATTTTTTTTTCCCTCTGAATTGTAAAAGTAATCCAGGTGAACTGAGAAAAATTTGGAAAATAGAGAAAGGTATAAAGAAAAGTTGTTTGTGATCTTACAAACCAGAAATAACCACTGTGAACCCCACAGTGTATTTTCTTTTGGTCTGCTTTCTATGTTTATATAATGTGCTTTTTTGCTTTTTTTCACTTACACAAACAGGATATTAAATATGCCACTTCGTATCCTTTTTTCTATTTAAAACGAGCTGTGTCATTAGACTTTTAAGAACTTTGAATGACACAAAATATTTATGCTAAAAGCACAGTACACAAAACTGTACCTACAGCAATGAACTCACCCACATACACACGCAGAAAACAAAAAAATCAAAGACAAAATACACCATAAAGTTAATAAGTGATAATCTCTGTAAAGGATTACTAGTGATTTCTGACACTACTGCATTTTCAAAGTTTTCTCCACAGCATACCGAAAGTTTTTTGCATATCTAAGGAGAGAAAAAGCAAATTCTAGAATGATAAAGAAAAGGGCTTCAGAAACAAAAGCAGACTCTAAAGCGTTGTTAGACCTCAGAAAGATCTTTGACTTCAGAGTAGTTTTCCCATTTTTCTAATGAGAAACCAGAGTCCCATTCTAGCTTACTAAGAGTGTAAAAAAATTATTACAGCCTAGAATCACAGGACTCAGGCTCCAAACGTTTCACTGTCCCTCAGCAGCAGCAAAGATCGCAGCTATGCCCACCTAGGGTGACAGAGACGAAGGGCAGTGTGTCGGGCACAGCCCGCCCAGCAGCATACCTTGCTGAACGTTGTAAGCCATGGCGTTCCTCGTCATGCTGGAAGGAAGCCAGCCCGCCAGGCTTGCACGCTGAGGTTTTGTCCCTTTGTGTTTGACATCCTCCCCATCCCAGATGATGTCATCCTCCCAATGCAGCTGTGTCACCATCAGGAAGTTTTCATCAGCCAGAAGGTCAGTGCCACTGCTGTCCTCAAGTGTCCTACAGTCCTGCAGAAGGGAAGGAGCAGCAAGTCCTTCAGTGGTCACTGGTCAAAGTTCCCACTCCGAATCCCACATCAGATGCTTCATGTGTGGTCCCTGGCTTGAGAGAAGAATCTGATCATGGAGGAATGTCTGCCTCCTCCTCCTCCTAGTCGAGCACAGCACTCACTTCACAAACAGAACCCTTGCAGCGGGGCCAGTTGCCAGGGTGACATCCCACACCAAACAAAAGGCTTAGACGCCTAAATCTCCCACCTAAGAAACCCTATGCGGTATCTCCCCAACTGAAAAGTCAAGTAAAACTGATGTGGCCCTGGGCACACTGACTCCTCTCACCAATGTGGCTTACCTCCGTCATTCTACATTTTGTCACAGGTTCGTGTTCCATCTTTCGCAGTTTGAAGCCATAGTCAAACCCACTGCCATCTTCAGGGACACCCAGCATATCATACCACAGTCGGGCAGGCCCATAACGCCACTCTGCCACTCTCGGTTTGGTATCTGTCACTTTATCTATATCTCCAGTTGATTGGGAAAACTTGGACTCCACGGGAGCCATCATTGTGATCTGTAACAGAACAATGCAGGAGGAGAGGAGGATTTCTCCGATCCCAGATGGGAGTTAACAGGCAGGCGGGGGACTCAGAGGAGCCACGAGGATGCTTCCTGAACAGGACTGGGGTCAGAACACGAACCGCGACAGTATCTCAGGGCACGCCCCGCCTATCACCCAAACTTTCCTATTCACCAGTGGGGATATTACTGTAATCTGCCTCCCCCAATCCTCGTCTACTACAATAAAGAAGGGACAGCCACTGCGACTGGACTCATGAGTACTCATAGTCAACACAGGATTCTGCCTGCTAAGGTGATGTTTCCAGTTCAGACAAACTGGAGGGCACTGATCTGTTCCCCTTGTAGCTCCTAACCCCAGGCCTCTACTTTGCCTACTTCGTCATCGGAGAGACACTGCTCTGGAGGCGGTGGCGGAGCGTAGTCGTAGTTCCACAACGACTTCTGGCTGACTTCTGACTCCACTGAGCACTCCGCCTCCTGGATCTGCTCTTCCTGTATCAGCTCGCGGTGCTTTTTTTTCCTCTTTCTCCGAGCGCTCCGCCAAACGGATGGGACGTTCTTCCCTGGTCCAAAAAGACGTAGGAAGCGCAACACCTAGAACGCAAACGTATTACTATGTCAGAGTCAACGTCAGCTAGAAACGCAGGAGCATCTGGAAACTCCCACCACGGGACTACCCAACTGTCAGGGAGGGACCAAAAAGCGCTGAACTCATAAAAAAAAATCCTATTCACGACATGCATCCAAAGAGCAAAGTGTCCCTTAATAATCTGGACTAGGTTCAAGACAACACTAATGGGAACTACATAAATCCCATGTACTACAATGTATACAACTTAAGAAAAAAAGATGTGGCACAACGTCGCTGAATAAGGAAACCTTTAGGTCTTATCCATTATACGTGAGGCATCATAACAACAGAACTCAGTATTCAGAAGAGGTCAGTGGTTTGCAATGTGGGTATTCTCCACAGAAAGTACCTTCCCAGGCCGAAACTCCGGGAAAAGTTCCGTGACGCTCGGCAACAGCTTGGTGGCATCGTGCTGCATAATCCCAGCCAGTGGTAGGGTCAGCTTTCCGTCCTCGGATTCTGTCTGTGTTGCTTCCTGAGGTCCCATCTCAGATTCTGAGTCAGAGGAACTACTGAAGTCCACTTTCTCTGAGGCCAAAGAGGAAGGGGCAATGATGGAGGGCAAGATGATGCCTTCTCCATCCTCAGACACTGCAACAAGGAAGAGAAAGCCTTTTGGCATGTAACTGTGAGCATTTTTCCTCAAATTCAGCCAACACCCATTCCAGGCGATGTGCATGGCTCAGTGGCAGGGGATATAGTTCCAAGCACCCAGATTACTAGTAGTATGCACCCCAGAGAACTCATTCAAACTCAGTATCTCCCACCATCCCCAACTCACCTTGCACCTGGTACCCTAGGGTTGTGATGAGAGAAAACAGAGACTATTACTACATTTACTAATTTCTGTAAGTTTGCCAACTTAAAGGAATGTGAGCAAAATTATATAACGCTTTTATACCAGTCAGGCCTTACCATGTCCAGTTCATAAGCTGGAGAATTTTTTACCCCGCAAGATAACAATGAAGTTACTTAGCATGAAATAAGATCAATGACATGAAGTTAACTGATGCTATTTAGCCTGCAGACTAAAAGGGAAATGACTTAAAGTTCTAATAGGAGGAATTTGGGTTAACGTAAGCCTCAAAAGACAGAAGGATCAGACACTGCTCTTCCCCAGTCTTCTAGCCTAGGACAGGGTTACTACTGTCACAGACACAGGAAGAGGTGAGATGACCACTGAAGACCCTGCTTTTGAAATCTCTGAATCTGGTAGTTGGCTCTTATATACATTCTAGGGTGTCCTCCCTATTTAATCATTTCTTTTGAAGAGAATCATCGAAACAGGTAGCTTCCAAATACCAGTATGCAGAAATTACTTGGGGAATGCTATGAAATTCTTGGGGGGGGGGGGTCTACCCCAGATCTTCTGAATCAGATCTTCCAGAGGTGAGAGTCAGGAATCTGTACTTTTTTAAACACTTGACGTGATTCTGATGGGCAGCCAGATTTGAGAACCACTGACCTAAACTTTTTATTGAGTGCATACTAAAATACTGTTGCCAAATGTTTTAAAAGTAAACCTTCTCGTTAATATGGAAATTTCAAAACTGTATGAATCACTGGAAATTGTATCCTTCCCCTGTGTGCCTGCCAAAAGCCTGGACTGAGGAATGGAACTTGCTCCTTAGACAAAAGTAGCCAGTCTCTGCTTACCACCGGTAAGAGCATCCTGGTCCTTATCCTTCTTTAATGGTCCTGGGGGTGGAGGTGGAGGAGGCATCAACTTGCAATCAATGTCTTCACAATCAGCATCATAGTCGTCGTCGTCGTAATCTAATAAAACCAAGAAGGTGATCGCCTCAATATCCAGAATGCCGCAAAACAGCCTTGAGCACCCTTGTCACTCAAGAATTTAAAGCACCACATGAAGCACTATATTCAGATCCCTTAAGAACACACAGGAGACGCAGCTTGTCTTCAGAAAGAGATGACATCACAATACTGCCAAACGCTGTTAACACCATGTATACCTCATAAAGGAATTTAGGGCAATCCCAAGAACTGTTTAAAACCTTTGCTCCTTCTCCTGATCAAATCCTGTTTTACTTTTTATTTTCACCCTGTTCAATCTCATAATTGAATTTAACATTCTTCTTACAGTCAGTTTCCTTTAAGATCGGACTTTCTTCTGACCTCCCGAGTCTTGAACACATTTTTCTGTCTACCTTCTGCAGCTGGTTATTCTTTTCACTGCCCTTTAACCACTGGCATCGCTCAATACTTGGTCCTGAACACTCCGCTTTTACTCCTCTACACACTTTTCATTCCCTTTTCTCAAAAAGCACCTTTATCCAGATTTAACCCAAATGTGTAGGTCTGGCTCTGACTTAGCCCCTCTACAACTACAATGCACATTCTGCTGCCTAAAGAACCTTCCCACTCAGATATTCAACAGCTGCACCTCGCAGCACACTGACTAACCGTCCCCTCTTCTAAATTCCTTTTTGTTACTATTAATACCATCTCATCCTCATTTTCCCACCTTATGACTTTAGTCTCCTGTCTCCTTCATCGATTGCCCCAACACATCTTTCCAATCGATCGGTAATAGTCATCATTATAACAACTTCCACTTGTGGAGTTCCCACTACGTGCCAAGTATTTGTAGCTATTTTACCTATGATCCTCCCAATAATATTGCAATGCAAGAATTACTCTGACATATAGAAGTTAAGCAACTTATTCGGCGTCATACAATTTTAAGCGACAAAGTCACAACCCAAGCCTGGTTTAACAACAAAGCCTGTCCTCTTTCTAGCACACTTCCTACTCACTGAGTCTTATTGATGTTTTATCAGCAATTCTCAAGTTTGACCCTGCCTGTCGTTGCCCACTAACGCCCTACTCTAGACCTTGATAACTTTACATCTAGCCCACGAGAACGGTCTCCAAGTAACTCTGCCCCTTTACTTTTTCTAATCCAAACCCCAAAGCACCAAGCAGCACTTCTCGTTTTCATTTAGGAAGGAAAGGCAACTAAGGTTAACAAAGACCTACCAGGACACTGTGCTACGCAGGTGCTTTAATGCCACATGAACCCACAAAAGCCCTATTAATCAAGTAGACATTATCGCCTTTATTGCAGACAAGAAAACTGAGCATTACAAATAAGAAATCCAAACCTTCCAATGTCAAACTAAATATGGAGTTGGGATTTGAACCTATGACATTCCGACTCCAAAGTCCATTTTCTTTCCATTATACCACTCTGCCTCTTACTTAACAACCTACGTTGGTTTACAACCTTTTATGGCATCAAATCCCAAGTAATGCATAAAGATGCTGTCAAATTGTTCTATTCTTGGTTCTTGCTAATTTTGGCAGCATATTTTCCACTCCTTTCAAGAAAATCTGGTCAATTCCCCCCACACTACTTGCTTATTTCTATCTTCAAAACTTTAGACAAGCCATGTTTCCAAACCAAAATGCCCTGCTGCTGCTTCATCAAATCTTGTCTTTCAAAATTTTGCTTAAAATTCACCTCCATGAAGCCTTTTCTAATGACCTTAATCCACTTCCAATTATTCCAAAGAAGCACACTTAGAAACCAAGCTATGTGAAGGGACCAATGTCAGGGAAGGAGGAAGTTAAGGGCATCAATGAAGGCACCATCAGAGAACAAGGGAACTTAGAAAAGAACATCCCAGAGCACTGAGACTCTATCAAATGCAGCATCCTCCCTCTCTAGGTCAGCTCATAAAACCCTCGCCTATCCTTTACCATCCGTAGCCAAGATAATAAAACCAAACCCTAAAAATCAGAGCTGCTACCACCTTCCCTTTACCCTAACTCAAGGTACTCAAAAATGAGTTATGCTATTGGACTTAACTATTCTGGCAGCCCCTCAAAACTGAACATAACACTCCATATAGAAACATGAGCTTGTAACTGGTTTATGCTCTCTCATGACACTTAATGACGCTTTGCATTAACTTATCCCAGCTTCCTCGAATGTAACAATATCCCCGAAAGTTAAGGCCTATATATTCTACCTTTTTCTAGGTCGCTTCTTATGTATGTGGCGCACTTATTTCTCTATATAAGCAGCACTCAAATCCATTAACAGACCCTGAAGAAACTAAGTTCAAGTATCTACCAAGGTTTTATCTACATTCCTCAGCACCCTGAAATCTAATTCAAAGAGGTGAGCAATGAATAAACAATGAGCAACTTCACATAAAAGTTTCAAGCAATGAGAAGCAGCATAGAGCAGTGGAAAGAATAAACTGTGACCAGTAGCTCTAAGTTCTAGACCACGGAACTGAGCTTCTCAAAATCAGAAAATGGATTTTATTACCTTCATATCATACTACCACATATTATGCCATATAACACATACTCAATCCATGTCTAAAAAACTGAGTTGTTGAATGAGTCAAGGTCTGCCACCAGTTAACTATAGAACTT
Source organism: Pteropus alecto (assembly GCF_000325575.1). Classification (NCBI taxonomy): domain Eukaryota; kingdom Metazoa; phylum Chordata; class Mammalia; order Chiroptera; family Pteropodidae; genus Pteropus; species Pteropus alecto. Next base: position 3,045,162 of record NW_006433948.1, on the reverse strand, counting down.
TTAATAAAGTTCCACATTTTATTAAAGTTCTCTAAAGTTCAAGTTTTCCTTACCAATGATGAAATTAAGTTAAGAATATATAATCAGAGACCCCTTCCAACTCTGACGTTGATTCTATAATGCAGCACTTTGTATCAGGGAGAAAAAACCTGTGTTGTGAGCAAGCACTAAGCGCATCGTGTCAGCACATAGGTGGCAAGTGATTAACAAAAGTTGAGCCAATAAGTATGTATACTCTTTTACATATGACTGTACACTGAACCTTTCTTAAACTACCAATTCCTTGAGGCCAAAGACAGAGTTTAAAAAGCATCTAAAACAATGCCATGAAGCCCGTAGCTACTCAAATACCAGGTGGATGAGGAGGAAAGCATTATCATCCTTACCTGGCATTCTTCAAGAATTTAGGAATAACCAGTATGAGAAATGGTGACACTTCCCCAGGACACAGAAGAGGACAGCAGCTCTTAGAACTGAGCTGACAAAGGGAGAGAAGCAGAGCAAAGGCACAGAGAACAGGAACAATGGCAGAAAGCATGCAGAAAAACAAACCGGACCGAACGGCAAGAAAATACACCGGAAATGGTGCCGATGACACCAAAGAATCACCTGAATGGCAAATGGGCTGCAAGCTCCCCATTGTCTGTTGATATCTTCGACTTTCATCTTCTGCTACTTCATTGATGTCTGAATAATCCACAGCATCCTCTGTACTCCTGATCCAGCCTATAAAAAAAAAGGGGGGTAAATTTCAACAAAGAGCAAGTAACTCTCACTGCCTCCGGTAATTCCCATTGAAAAGGACAGGGACAGTAAGTGGCTAGCCTCCTCCCCAACTTTGCACCCCAAGACCCAGACTTCACCTTCATCATTTACCAGAGCACCGTCAGTCCCAGTCAATTCTTCATTTGCTGTGAGTTCAGTGATCAGGCTGCCCAGGCCCAAAGCCCCCAAGCCTGCCAAGTGCTTCTTACACTCCTGAAAAAAGGGACAGCACCAGAGTCAAAGACAGCAGCTAAACCTCGGCTTCCCATACAAGGCTTACTTTCCTGGTCCACAAAGCTATGCCTATGAAAAAAAACTGCTGCAGCGTGCTAAAAGCATCCTCACACTCAAGACTGTGAAGCTTCCAGTAAACTCCCTCCATCAGAGCTTTATCAACACATAACGTCCAATTCTGTCGCTATACTTCATAAAGTGGTGTAAGGTTATGCAAAGATCCACCACGGACACCAAATAAATAATGGAACGGTAGTTCCCCTGAATAAAGGGTACGGCAGCTGAGGTCGCTTTGGATTTAAAGGCAAGAACTTTGCCGCTAACTCGTGTGTGCTGCGGGGGAGAAAGGAGAGGTATTTTCTCCTTGAGAAAACGAACCTAAAAGAAAGTTGGGCACGGGACACGGTGTCACGAATGTCGATGGACAGCGGGAAAGCTACCTAAGAAGTGCAAGGTGCCCGAAGGCCTGGCCCCGACGGTTTGATCGGTCACTGTTCTAAGAACCGGCGCTTGCACATGAATTGCCGCAGGTCCTGTCCCCTCTTCTTGCTAGCGGCGATGTCAGAAACTCAGTTTCCAGAATCGCCAAGAAGCTTCTCATGGCAACGGTTTGAAAGCAACCGCACCAGCCTGATCAGCAAGGAGGTATCTGCCCGGATCGGCGGCCCTGACCTCCCGGGGCTCACCCGCTGCTCCCTCTGCTCCGCAACCTCGCCCAGAACGGAGCCCCTCACTCTTCGTTACGGCCCCCACGATACACTAGGGTGGCATCCACTGGCCGTTCCCTCCTCTCTTATGCCCACTGCACCCTCTCTTCTCGGACCCTCTACTGTCCTCCACCTACTCTCCCTAGTAGCACCAACCGCTTACATCATCCAAGACGCTTTCCCCCTCCAGCTGCCCCGCTCCATTGATGTTGCCGAAAAGGAAACCGGTTAAAGAAAACGGGCCGCCTCCACCCGAATCTTCGTCGCTGTCGGTGTCTGACATGATGGCGGCCGCCTTGCCGCCAGCGGACGCGGGAAGCCACAAATCCAAACCGGACCCCATAGACCGGAAGTGAAAACTCTTGTCGCACAGTAGTGACTCACAGTACCCCTTGACCTTACCGTTTCTTACCGGAAACGGAATAAGGAAAGCACCCGGAAGGGCCGGCCGTCCTCCGAGAAAGTAGAATCGGTGTTACTACTTTACTATCAGCTTCCGATTGGACCGCACGCGATCGGGAGGCGGGGCATCTGGATCGCGATTGGTCAGAGGAAATGTTCGGTCCCGCCCCCTCCCGCTCGCTCGCGCCTGAGCACGAGCATTCTCATTGCACCGGACCTTCCGCCAACCGCCGGGAACGGTCCGGGTAACGTCGTTTAACGACCTGATGGCCGCGAGTCACCACACTGTGGTGCGCGGGACAGTAGAATCGAACCTTCGCTGCTGTCCTGTGTCCCCTCTGCTCCCTTCCGTTCCAAAGACAAACAAACCGTAAATTGCACTGTGCCAGAGGTACCTGTGTGACTTAGCTGTTTTGAGTTGACGTTTTCCCACACAAATAGATTTCCCCCTCCGTTTTATTTCCGGCAATGCGGAAGTAAAACATGGAGTAAAATGAACAGCCGACCCTTCACCTAGGTTCACATTTGTTTACGTTTTGCCAGCTCGTTTCTGTCTCGTTTGAAAGTGGGTTACAGATATCGTGAATCTTCGCCCCGAAAATAAGACATTTTTCTACACGACCATGACACTATTATCACATCTTTAAAAAGCAACATTGCTCCAGTGCCGTTTAACATAAAATGCGTATTTATAGCTCCCCAATTGTCCTAATCGGAGCATTTTACATTTCGATCCAGCATCCTCTCAAGGTTCGTGCATTGCACTTGGTTACCTCCCCTTAGTCTCTTATTGCAGAATCGACCAGCCTTTTTCTTTGCATCGCATGAGAGTACATTGTTGGAAGAATCCAGGCGAGTTGTCTGTCTGGAATATGCTCCATATGCTAAAATCGTCTGATGGCTTCTCCAAATCGATTCAGGTTACCAGAAGGCACAATGTCAGGTTCTCCCAATACTGGCGATGCTCAATTTCAACGTTTCAAAAAATGACCATCAGATCTCTCCATTGCAAAGGCGTGTTTTTCCTTTTGTAATCTGTCAATAATCTATGGGATGATACTTAGAGAGTATGTGAATATTCTGTTTACTGTGACCCTTAAATCCCAAGGGTTTTAGCATCCATTGATGATCTTCACCTGAATCAGTTATATTAGGAGAGTGCAAATTTAAGATTTAGAAAAAATTAAGATTTAGAAAAATCTTAAATTCTAAATTTAAGATTTAGAAAAATCTTAAATTCCTTCTACATTTATTAACTGGACTTATTCAATAAAGAATTTCCCCTTTTGTTACCTCTGTGGTCACATTGACCTCACAGATTGCAAGGACCTTGTCAGGTATGACGGAACCCACGTGTGCCATCCTGTATCTATATTCATCCTGTATCTTATATCCAGCACTCCGGTGCTCTGGCTACATGGAGTAGGTTGAGTCCTTCTCTGACGATCTTTCCTATGTCTAAGGACAATTTTTTTTTTTTTTTTAGGTGAGGCAAGGTCACATTGACCTCACAGATTGCAAGGACCTTGTCAGCTTACAATGCCTTATTTTTTAGGCCTAGAGCACCTGGTCTTCCTAGGTGGTCTCCCATCTAAGTACTAAACTAACCAGGCCCGCCCCTGCTTAGCTTCCGAGATCAGACGGGATCGGGCTTGTTCAGGCCATAGACTCTGTTGACGCATTTTTAATATTATGAGCTAGCACCGTCATTATCCTTTTTGATAAACTGTCCCAAGTTTGTCCAGTGGGAACCACTTCACTTCAGCTCCTGTATCCTTTCCATAGGACCCATTAATCTTTGAGCACTTCCCTTGCTTTTTGGCACAAGGTGCTCTGGGTTTACTCTTTTCATTCCCCGTCCCGGACCTGATATAAGCCATTTCTCCAAGCAGTCCTGTTTTTGTTTTTGTTTTTGTTTTTTAGTGGGGAATGGTGTTTAGAAACTGGGACATCTTTGTATGCCCTTTCAGTGGAGAGAGCTACATACATACATACATACATACATAGTTTATATTAATATCTCCCATTCAAATCCAATACCAGAGTTCTCCCTCACTTTTCCCTATTTCATATTTGCATCTTGCTTTTCTTACAATAAAAACCTGCTTTCCAACAGCAATATATTTATTCTTCAAAATTACAAGACCAATATCACTACCAACAACAAACCCAAGTTCAGAAGTTCTTTGCAGTTTTCTGTCCTTGGAATATACCCTACTGAGGATATACTGAAAATTACTCAAATCATTTTTTTCCTCTGTGCCATTCTCTTTGCATTCAACTTTGGATTTGTTTTTTATTATCCTTTATATATGATTTTATTTTTAAACTATGTAAACCTTTACATGGTCAAAACTATATAAAAAGCTATTCCCAGAAAAATCTCACTGCCATGCCCTCTACCCTATTCCCACCTACTCCCTGTAAGTAACCATTTGCCTTCATTTCTATTTATCCTTTCGGTGTTTATTATTACTTTTTATTGAGGTATTATTGACATATAACAGTTTCAGGTGTACAACATAATGATTCGATATTTGTGCTGTCTGTGTTTCGTTGTGCAAAAGTGAGCAAATGAGTGTATGTGTTCTTATTTCTCCTTTTTCATTACATGAAAGGTAGCATACTATAGTTACTCTTTTCTCCTTGCTTCTTTTCACGTAATAACGTAGCCTAGAAATCACACGGTACCACTTCGTAGTGCTCTTCCTCATTCTTTTTTATGGCTGCTTAGTACCCTATCGCATGGCTGTCCAATGGACTGCTTTAAGAGTAGTTATATCTCTAGGCCAGATAAAGTTCTGCCAAAACCTGCACAGTAGCTGAAATGCTGCACTTCAGTAATGAAAAGTTAGTAGAATACCATTGCTATATTAATATTTAAGACAAAAAAAAACAGGATCGAATGTTTTTGAATGCACCTTGTACTGCCTCTTGGATGCTGTGCTTGAGGAAAAGCAGATTCAATGAGAGGTAGATGGAGGCCTGTAGAATGCGGAAGGGGACTTAAGACACTATAAATATTGAAGATGCCATTCCTGACTCGAATTGTGCTTTTGCATAGATTTACCATATGACCCAGCGGTTCCACTCCTAAGTATGTACCCAAGAGAACTGAAAACACGTCAACACAAAACCTTGTCCATGGAGGCTCACAGCAGCGTCATTCACAATAGCCAAAAAGTAGAAACAAACCAATGTCCCTCATCTATGAGTGGATAAAATATGGTGGAATATTATCGAGCAATAAAAAGAAATGAAGTACCCATATGTGCTACAAAATGGATGAACCTTGAAAACATTACGCTAGATGAAGGAAGCGAGTCCCTCACCCAAATGACCACCTATTGTGTGATTTCATTTATGTAAAATGTTCAGAAAAGAAAAATGGTTGCCTAGGACTGGGGGGCAGGGATTAAGTGCACGAAAGGTCTCTTTGGGGTGATGGAAATGTTCTGAAACTAGATTTTGGTGATGGTCGCATGACTCAATAAATTTACTAAGAAATCATTGAGTTGTATACTTGAAATGGGTGAATTTTATGGTGTGTAAATTATACCGCAATGAAGCTATTTAGAAAACAAAACATGGTTTTCCTCTTCCTTACTAGTGCTCTCGCCAGCGCTATATAAATTACCAGCCAGGATTTAGTTCATTTTTATAACAAACAGGAAGGACAGCGTTGTCCTGAGATAATTGGGAGAGGTAAAGGACAGCCCCAGCCCCTAGAACAGTAATGCCTGTAACACAGTAGGAGCTTGATAATTGTTTACCAAATGTAGTGTAATAAAAGAAAAATCCCCTACAGGAAACTAACTGGTCTGTCATTAGCGAAAACTAGGAAATGTAGCTAAATTCTGGAGATGAACAGCTGGGGCAGAGGGTGAGGGAGCGGGACAGGACCTAGAGAATGAGAGTTAGCAGGGCAGACAGGTCCCTATTCTAATCGTCCGATCAGAAAAGTACGTAGTTACACACAGATACAGTGTTCAGTATGACAGTTACACTCATTCTATCCTTTGCAAGTTGAAAAGCATTTAGAAACCACTCAAAACAAAGAGGGGGGTGAGGAATTTCTTCGATTTCTTAGAAAGCAACAGGCCCAGCAAAGTCAGAAAAGTTTATTACCATTCATTATGAATAAGTTAAAAGTGATACTAGCATGTTAGTCTTCATACAAATTCCTTTCAAGTATAAAAATCAAGATGTCAGTGTATGCTTAGGACCATCAAATCAGCCCAATACAAAACCACTCTCTCAGGCCTGTGGATCACACCCACATTTAGTAGAGGACACAGGTTTCCCCAAACCAAACCTAGGCTTACATTTGGGACTTTGCCAGGCAAAGGGGAGCAGGAGGCACTATTAAAAGCCACTTAAAAGATTTTCAGTGGCTAAATAGAAAGTTCCCAGAGACATAGGTGACAGGCACGTTTCCGGCCCCGTTCAAACATGAAGTCCTGTAAGCAGCCCAGCAGCATCAGTCAGAACAACTTGAGACTGGAACACACTTGGGCGACAGTGCTTGCACTTGGCTGCCCGTGGGGCAACTCAGGGAGCCCGACCAAGGACAGAGGGCACGCAGACCCGCAGGCCAGCTGACACCAACGTCCCCACACTTCTCCAACAGCAGCCCCACTTTCCAAAGTGCTTCTGGGCCTCAGCTGAGGAGGGCCACCCTCACTCTCTTCCAGTTAACACTGCTCAAATAGAATCCCTGCCATCCCCCACCCCCACCCCCACCCAGGCGCCCCTGGGTCACACAGAGGAAAACAGACACAGTACACTGAAACTGAGAAGTCAGGTGCCACACAGTACTATGCGTCCCGGCTCCTCCACAGCTTTCGACAAATCAGCTGGTGTAGAAATAGACACCCACAGAGGACTGCGGAGAGTGGGGGGGTGCTGTGACGAAGGCTAAACAAAAGGAAATAATTCAGTCCCTGGCGAGCGAAAAAGGCAACCGGGGGAAAAGCGGGGTGAATAGACAGTTGACATAGCCTTTTAGCTTCCATCAGTACTTGACTCCTGCTTGACCACCAGGTTCCAGAATCTCCAAGAGTAGGCTTGCCGGATTTAGCAAATAAAAATACAGGCTGCCCCGTTAAATTTCAATTTCAGATAAACGGCAAATAACTTTTAAGTGTAAGTATGTCCCAAATATTGCATGGTGCATATTATACTAAAAAGTTATTTGTAAAAGATTCTTTTCTAAAATTTTAATTAAATTTATTGGAGGTAACAGTGGTTAGTAACACATAAGTTTCACGCGTACGAATTTATAATACGACATCTGCATACTCCAAAGTCTAGTTTCCTTCCGTCACATGTGATATTACTGTGTTTTATCTGGCAACCGTATGTGGGAGATTGTTAGTCTGAGGCTACTCTGATCACATCTTGTCACGGAGCCACAGCCAGACCATCACCGGGCAAAGCACAGACACTTCACCCGCCACAGGGGAAGGTTTGTGATCCATTTAGTTCCATTTCTCAATCTCTCAAAACTCCAGCGCTATTTTGGCAGGATGAGAGCATGTGTGCACGGTGGAGCTGTCAAGTGCTATCTGCCAGGTGAAGTAAGTTTTTCTTCCGTATCGAACAAAGAAGGTCGGAAATACAACCAGGGATGAGCAGCAGGCCCACTGGATACGGAATCTGACTCCTACTGGCCCACGGCAGGCTGAGCAACTCCAGCAAAGTCCTACAAGGGTGACAGCTCTGGGACCTGCGGTTCCGACACACTCCACCTCTCGGAGCAACTGAAAGACCTGAAAAGGCACCCAGGGCGGAACACAGGCAGGCACACGCACGCGCAGGCACACGCACGCGCAGATGTACAGAGGATGGAGGGACAGGAAGAGAGCAAGGCAGCCTTTACAGTGACTCAGAGGAACAGCGGCAGAAAAGTCTGAGGGAATGACGGAACTCCCTGACAGTGACTGGCAGGACATTTTGATTGGCTGGTTGGTTGGTTGATGTGAGAAGGTTAACCTTCAGTGGTATTTCCCTAAAACAAAAGGTGACAGAAAGAAAAAGGCCACACGGAAGCCTCAGAGAGACACAGCTTTTCAGAGGGGTTGTTAATTCCACCTCCCAGGCCCACAGTGCTGTCAGAATCTGACAGCTCCACCTAGGAATGCCAGGTGCTGTAGGCGCTAAAAAAAAAAAAATCTGACAGCGGTCTGACCATCGCATCCCACATCCGTGGCAGCAAGTGCCACACCCATCTCCAGAGGATGGGAGAATAACAGTAATAAGTCCGTGGTGATAAACGTTCCTTTCACGAGCGATATCAAAAAGAACAGGGCCACATTATGCTGTTTTTCATAACCTCCTCCATAGGAATTCCTACTTCCTACTAAGCCAGCATCTCTGAGACTGTTTTGAATAGCACCAAAAAAAAAAAAAAAAAAAAGTTCAGTGAAATAAGTTTGGGAAATATGGCATACTTATCAGAAATTATAAATTCCTGCAGTAGGAGGAACCTGTTCGGCTTTATTTAAATAGCTGGTCCCTGACTTATTTGACCACAGAGCCCTTTTAAGAAATAATCTATCTGCAAGCACCTCGCAAAACTCTGGAAAATGCTGCCTGACCAGTTTTGCAAAAATACCTCATCTCCAGAATGGGAGGAACGCTCCCATTAGCAACACCCCAAAATCACACATAAACTGGTTTCCAAAAATTAGTACATCAGAGAGTTTAAGGCAATTATTTGAAAACTGGAGAGCTTTGTCCTTCTGCGAGGCACTTGCTCAACGGTAAATATGGCCGAGAAATTCCACTTAAATGAAGACAAGCAAAAGCCTACGAACACTACGAGGCCGCTGTGTTTAGTTGTGGCCTGGCCAGGACAGGGAAGAACAGCACCTGGTGTGTCTCCTCTGAGCATTCTGACAGGAGACATACGCACTTAAACTTCCTCTGAAAGCTTCAGACCAAACTTCCAAGCAGCCATGTACAGACTAGCCTGTCTTCGTTCCCCCAAAAACCCAGGGACATGGAGCCTAGGGTTTCCCGAAGAGGCAAAATGGCTCATGCTGGCATCGTTAAATGCTGTCAAGGGACCCCCCTCCTTATTCTCCTCGGGTGCGGTCCCCAAGTAGCACCCCAAGAGCTATAAGAGGACACACTTCTTGGTGGTCTTCTTTGTGGCAGGGTAAAGCACAGCCCGGACAGCTTCCAAAAATACCTCGTGTACCCCATCCTGCATCAGGGCAGAACATTCCAGATACTTCACAGCCCCCACTTGCTTAGCCAGCGAAGTGCCCTGCTGAGGAGTTGTGGGCACTAGGCTCTGTTCCTTCAGCTTCCTCACCGTCTCAAGGTCACCCCGCAAGTCCCTCTTGGTGCCTACCAGCAGAACGGGTACATTGGGGCAATGATGGGAGACCTCTGGGTGCCACTTATGCCTCACGTTGGCATAAGAGGATGGGTTACCAATGGAAAAACAGATGACAAAGATATTGGTCTGGGGGTAGGAAAGCGTTCGCAGTCGGTCGTATTCCTCTTGGCCGGCTGTGTCCCACAGGTTCAGGCTGACGATCTGGCCGTCCACCGACGTCTGGGCGCTGTAGTTGTCAAAGACAGTGGGGATGTACTCCTCAGGAAAGGCGTTCGTCGTGTAACTGATGAGGAGGCAGGTTTTGCCGACAGCCCCATCCCCTACGACCACACATTTGATCGTCTGCATCCTTCGCTTGGAGTCCTGTGTACAAGACAGAGAGGAAGAACGTTCACGGCTGCCCGGTGACTTTAGGAAGCCTGGGCTGTCCGAACATGTCTCTCTCTCTCTCTGAGGAAGAGAAAGACGGGAGGCAGCCCCCCACAGCCCTGCCCTAACGGCACCGCGGGGGGAGGTTTGGAGTTCTTACCGTGGGCTGCTAGAGGGCAGGCTTCAGTAGGTCCCAAAAGCCGCCTGTGAAGTTGTGTGCGATCGCATATGTATGTGCTTAAGTGAATTTTTCTGGAAAGAAGATCCAAAGCTGTTATCAGATTCTCAAAAAGGGCTGTGAGCCCCCAAAGATTCAAAACCATTTGGAGACATAGGTATTTACGTCACACTGTGTCGTAAGATCTGGATATACCGTTATCAGAGGTGCTAAAATACGTGGTGACTCGTTTTAAAAATCGCTATAGAAAGGAGGTTCCCAGAGTTGAAACAAAAGAAGCGAGGCTCTCACAAGGTCTGCGGCGACAGCCTCAGCAAAGGATGCCCCCGATCCTGAAAATCAGCGACACCATAACTTTGGGGACAGAGGCTGGCCGGTGTGGCGCGGCCACATGGAGAGGTGGGCACGAGCCCAGGCTCGGAAGTTGGGCCGCCCAGAGCCAAACCCAGGCCTCTCTCCTCCTAAGCTTGGTGAACGTGGGCCAATTTTTAACCTGAGGCTTACGCGGAGGAACGCACGTGCAGTAATTATTAGTGCCACCACAGGAGGTGCTCATTAACTGTCAGAAGCTCCTAGGACTTCACGACCATTCTTCCTCTACTACTCTGCTGGGGAAGGCAAAAGGTCTGTCACGTGCATGAGACAAGCCGAGGGTCTCACCCCGTCCCGCCAAAGGTCAAAGGAGCACCATCCTCTCGTCCATTTCTTCGTGAATCAAGTATTTGGGAGTCAATGGCGCGGCCTTGATTATCTCCAAGAAGCACATTTACTGTGAGCTCGCATGTTTTTACCCCCATATTAATACCCCAGCAGTAGCCGGCCCTGTCGGGGCCTGAGAGCACTCCGATTTCTTTAGCTTCTTAACTACTGCTCTGATTTCAGACCCGATTCTTACAGCATTAACTTCTTCAAGTGTCAGAACATGGAGGAAAGGGGACAAACTGTAATGTGTATTGGATTATAGAAAAAAAATCTAGAATCAATTAGTTTCTCACTTTGGGAATTTGAGGGAACAGACACGTCCCCCATCCTGTCGTCGTATTAGCCAAGGCGTACATTAGGCCCTGTATCATACAGACAAAAACAAAACGACTCCTTTTGGGTCGGAGTAAAGAGAGCCGGCGGTCCACTAGGGGTCGCTCTCTTCCCATGCAGCCAGTTATGACAGGCCGGCCGTTCCACCCTGAAGCCTTGGACAGCGTGGGTCTCACGCCAAAAGTGCAGAGCATGATTCGGGACCAGCAGGCAACCACCCCAGGCAGTCACTGACCACCAGCTCTGGCTTCGTCCCTGTACGAACAGGCATAAGGGTCCAATAGACAAGGTCGGTGGAAACAGGACAGTTACCAGCACATTCCTTAAGAATAGCTCTCCTTAACTTTCCCAGGCTGGATTCACTTCTCTCTCCCTCGGATTCATGGAGCACTCGCTGCTGGTACAAACCACTTCCCCAGCCTCCTGTAGGTACCATCCCGTCTCCAGCATCTCAGCTCGAAGCGACAGCTTTCAGGACAATAGC
>NW_006433948.1:3033366-3033579 GCF_000325575.1 Pteropus alecto | reverse complement strand
GGCACAAAGGCCACTTCGCAGCCCACACTCGGGCCCTTGTCCCTATAACCAGGGAAGGGCGTCTACCCTCATTTCTGCTTGTTTACATCTACCAGCACCCCCGGTACACATGGCCTGCCGCCGGGCACTCAAATTGCAATGACCTCAAGTCACAATGATGGCTGACGGCCTAGATGATGAAGTGTGGCTGGCATGTCTCAGGTCTGAAAACTC
>NW_006433948.1:3017314-3033333 GCF_000325575.1 Pteropus alecto | reverse complement strand
AAGTCCCAGGTATTTTGGAGGCCGTTTTGTACAACTGACTCATTTACTCAGCCCGTGCGTTCATTATGCTATTTTCTCTACTTGTGTGTATGTTTGAAATTCTCCAGAGTCAAAAGGTTTTAAAATAATACTTAAAAATATATCCAAAAGAACTGAAAACAGGATCTCAAAGAGACATTTGTACACCCACATTCATTGCATCATTATCACAATATCCAAGAGGTAGAAGTAACCTAAATGTCCACTGATAGATGATTGGATAAAGAAAATGCAATATATATATACACACACACACATATATATTTGCTCCAGCCTTAAAAGAAGGAAATCCTTTCATATGCTACACCATGGATGAAGCTTGAGGACATCATGCTAAGTGAAACAAGCCAGTCCCCAAAAGCCAGCTATGATTCCACTTGCTAAAGGTATCTAGAATAGGCAAACTCACAGAAACAGAAAGCAGAATGGCGGTTGCCAGGGGCCCGGGCTGTGGAACGGGGAGTTGTTTCACGGGTATAGAGTTTCAGTTCTACAAGATGAAAAAATTCTAGAGATCCCTTGCACGGCCATGTGAATGTAGTTAACACTACACTGTACGCTTAAAATGGTTACAAATCCTAAAAATCAAAACCCTACCTTTTTAAAGGGCTGGGGGCTCTGAGAGGCGGCCGGGAGTTAGGAGACAAAGGCAGATATGCTGTTTGTCCCCTACAGGAGAAAAACTTGTTTACCTAGCACAATGCTGCCCCCTCCTCACCACCGCCATCCACACTGTCCCTTGTGCCCTGCTCGGCGGGACTGGAAATAGTATAAAAACAAAGTAAAAGAAGGCGGCGACCTCGTGGTAAAGGTGGGACTCGCATAGAAAGGCGAAGAAGGATGCACAGCACTGCCTGGCTCAGAGGAGAAACTCGTTGCTGTGGGGAAGCAAAGGGAAGCTGACAGCTGAGAGCCCGCTCCGGCCTGAGCCGCTCAGCAGCCCATCTTCCGTTACTGCAACCTCAGGTAGCGCGGGCAGGTGGGCAGCCATCGGCCACCAGCGCCGCTCAGAGATCTTTAGTTATGCCTCGGGGGCTGGAAACCGGGCGAAGCCTGGCGCTGCACCCCGGAGGGCTCCCCTCCGCTGTTAGCCTGGGAACTATATCGTTTCTTCTAAATCATCCCATCTCAGCCGACCGAGCAGCCTGGTTCGCGCCCGGTCTGCACGGCGGTCGGTTTCCCCCAGGTTGGACACACAATAGGAAAGACCCGGCAACGGTCAGGACAAACGTGCAGCTCCAAGTACCGCTGTTTCTAGCACATTCTCCCCCGAGTCTCGGCCCTTCCGCAAGTCCGAGTGTAATCCACCTGAAACTAGTCGGTGGCTTTCCGAAACCAGAGCAAGTCAGCGAAGTCCCCGTTTCGATCTAGGACCTTCTGCATCGAGTCACGCAGCACATCGGGGGAGTTCTCTCGCACCCGAGGCCACCAAGGAAGAGTCCAGGCCGCCCGGCCGGGGGACGCCATGTGAACACTCCCCAGCCCGAGCGGGGCACCGGCCTGCACCGAAGACATCACCCGAGGGGCAATCGTCGCGGCCCATCGGGAGGCAGCAGAAGCCCGCTGGGCACGGTCCCCACGTCACTCCCCACCCAGCGGGGCTGCTTCGGGGACTTCATCTGGGCGCGGGCCTGGGACTGAAGGGTGGCCCGCGTCGGAGTCACCCGTAGAAAAAGCCGGCTCCCCCTCCCCTGCTACACACGCGCCTCAACCCACCCTCAGACCCCTGCCCTCCGAGGACAGGCTCATACTCAGGTCCCGGGGATGGGGACACTCGAGCAAAAGGCACAGGCGGGCACGGCCTGGGGGGCTCGGCAGCTCACCGGGCAAAGCGGTCGCCCTCCGGCGCGGTTCGGGCCGCCGCTGGCGGAGCCTCCCGGGCGTCTCTCGCTGGGCTTGGCAGGGGTGGCGGGCTCAGCGCCACATCCGGGCAGCGAACGAGTCCCACCCCGTCGTCGGACGCGGTCACCGCTCTGCGCCCCGACACCTCCTGGGAAGTGGAGTTCTGGGGCCGGCCTGGTCGTCGGCGCGTCGCAGGGTCCTAAAGGACAGCGACCGGTGACCGGTGACAGGTGATCGGGGACTGGCTAGATTCTGACCCCGGTACGAGTTGCGTGGGCGGGGATCCCCAGGCCTCACCCTTCCCGTGGCGGAGTCGGGCCGCCCCCGCCCCCAGACCCCTGTCCCCTCAGGGCCACCGGTAACAGAAAGAGGCAGCCTGGGAACTGAGAAAGTGTTGGGAATAATGGAGGCGATAGAAGGAAACGGGGTAAGTGAGCAAATTACGGTTGCTCTCAGTCACCACGTGCTAGCGGGCATTTTCTAGAGTTTTATATAAAAGGAATCACATAGGATGCACTTTTTAAAACACCAGTATCGACATATACATTCATATACCATGAAATTCACCCTTTCGAATTGTACAATTCAATCGGTTTGAGTATTTATTTTTAAAGGTTGTGGTAAATATCTATAACGATACTTGCCATTTTTACCGTTTTTAAGTGTACAGTTAATTCAGTGACATGAAGTATATTCGCAGTGACGTGGAACCATCACCATTGTCTATTTCTAAAATGCGGTCATCACTCCAAGCAGAGATTCTGTGCCCATTAAGCAATACCTCCCCATTGCCTCCTTCCCACAGCCCCCGGAAACCGATCTTTAAGCTACTTTCTGTCTCCGTGAATTTGAGTTTTCTAACTACCACTGGTCTATTCGTAGACGTTGGCCTTCGTTGCCAACTTTTGACGATAGTGAGTGATGCTGCAATGACCGTTAGTGACAAGAATCTGCTTTTGCTGATTTTCTCTGTTGTTTTTGTTGTCTTTTTCACTGCTTTCTATTTCGATTTTCACTGTTTTTCTTCTTAAACTTAAAGTTGTATTGGCTCTTCTTTTTACTGAAGTGAGAGCTGAAGTTCTAATATGGGTGTTTAGTGCTTAAAAATTACCCCCTAGAAAAATTAGCCCCTAACTATTGCTTTAGCAGAATGCCAAAAATTATGTTACACTTTCGTTTGCATTCAGTTAAAAATATTTTCTAACGACTCTTTTGATTTTTTCTTTGACCCATGGGTTATCTAGAAATGGATTATTCTGTTTTCAAGTATTTGCGGATTTTTCAGAGCTCTTTCTGTTATTGATATGTCATTTCATTCCATTATTTTCAGAGAGTACATTTTGTATGACTTGAATCCTTTCAGATTCGTTGAGACTTGTTTCGTGACCTGGAATACAGTCTATTCTGGTAAATATACCCAATGTGCACTTGACGAGAATGTGCATTTCGCTGTAATTGGGTGGAGTAAATGCGGGAGGAGGCATGAGAACTAAATGTTAAATCGAGCTGTATTCAGAGCCTGCAACGTGCTGATCAGCTCCACAGCCAGGCCACGAGGAAACCTACAGAACAAAGGAAGGGTCCTGCTGGGATTGCTAACAAACCATTTACCCACACCGTGAAGGGGAAACAGAGTCCTTAACTTGTACCCTACATTCATTCCCTCCGGCCAAAACCATGGGGAACCTATGGAACAAAGGCTGGGGATTACTAGCATGCTTTTAACACGACATAATGCTACAGGCGAAACGTCACACTGCACATCCATACCATCAAAGGCTATGCAAAATCTTTAAACTGTAATTCAGAGAAACTAAGAATGATCTATAACCTGAATTCCTGGAATGCTTGGGGTCTCTTCTCTCTGTCTTTCTCTCCTGCTCTCTGTCCCTCTCAGCTCTCTGCCTTTGCGAGGAGACCACGCTCTGTCTGTGGAGCGTTATTCCTTTCCTAATTTTATGTTGTGTATATTTTGCTATAAACTACAAAAATAAAAAGAAAGTCAAAAACTAAAGGAGAAACTCAGAAAATATATTTCGACCCATATGATAAAGGCCTGATTTTCTTAGTATACAAAACGCTTTTACAAAGCAATAAGAAAAAGATAAATAGAAACAGAAAACTAGGACACAAGCAAAGGACACGAGCAGTATATACACACACTCCATCCCAAGGAAATACATGTGACTTAAGCATGCTAGAAAGAAGCTTAACCTGACGATAAAAAGTTTGTGTTAAAAATATAATGAGATACCACTCTTTTCCTATAAAAATGAGAATATCAGAAAGTTTGACAAGATATTGTTTTGGCAAGGGTGTGGAGAAACAGGCACTCTCATATTTTGTTGTTTTGTTGTAGGCGAGTATAACCTTTGGAAGGCAAGTTATCAAAAAAATATTTTAAGTACATATGCCTTTTTTTATGGGCACGTGACAGAAAACCCAACTCCAATAGGCTTAAACAATAAAGAGGATTTATTGGTTCCTACAACTGCAGACTCCAGGGGATGAGTAGGCTTTGCAATTGGTTTGAATCTATGGATGAACAAGATCACCAAAGACCTAATTTTCTTCTATCTGTCAGTTCAGCCTTCCACAATGTGAGCTTTATCGTAAATTTGACTTCCTTCTTGGTAGCAAAAGGGCTGCAGCTTTGAAGGCTTTACATCAGCCACACCACACTGTCCAAAAGAAGAGACAAAACCGGCTTCCGTTACCTCTCTCAGAAGAGCAAAACACCAAAACCAAAACAAACCAAAAACCTTCTTCCTCCAAATACTTCCACAAACATCCCCTAACATTTCATTAACTTGAATTGGGTCAACAATCTCAATGACAGGACAATGCTATGCACTGATTGGCTGAGGCCTGGGTTGCCTCAGCCAATCACTGAGGCTCAGGGGATGGGCTTACCCTGATTGGGTTACGTGGACAGTGCACCCCGCCAAAAGCTGGGGATGAGATCGATTCCGCCAGTTCAAACTTTCTGACTGCTAAACAATGGGAATGACAGGAATGGATGTTGGACAGGGAACCACATCAGCTACAATATACTTTGATCCGGCAACCATAACTCTAAGAATTTATCCTACAAATATACTGGTACATGTACACAAATAAGTGTATTTGCGGAGACTGTAATAACAGGATACTGGAAACGGCCGAAATGGCTGGGACTGGTTAAATAAATTATGATGCAGCCAAAAGAAAACGTAAGGCAGCTGTAAATGTATCGATATGACACGATCTCAAAGAGATATTAAGTGAAAAAAGCAAAGTGAACAGCCTGCTACCATTTGTGGGGAGTCACTTATGGACACGTGAAATCGTATAACAAGGAACAAGGATATTTGTGTGCTTGGCAACAATGTAAGAAGTTGAGATTGTAAAGCGCTGGGAAAAACCGGGAGGTAACTGTTCACATAGCAATCACTGCACATTCCTTGCTACAGCTTAGCAGAGAGTTCTGAGTTGTGAGAATCTCATTGTTCTACTAGATAAGTAAGTAATCCGGCTAACCTTGGTTCTTGGCTACTGTCTTTCTTATCGTAATGCTATAAGTAATGTGTTCTAAATAAACTCAGGGACACAGCTTGAATCTGTGCTCCCTCCTGCAATTCTGTCTGTCTTCTTTCTTTTCCTCAGTCCATGCTCCCCCTTTCAGGTACCCTCAATTACTTCGTCAGCTGGCTTCCGACACCATTTGTGACAAAAAGGGAAAAGAGATGGATATACAGATATATATTTAAGTGAAAAAAAGAAAACTTCCATTTTCATCAGTAAACCAGACCAGATCAACAGAGATACCCAAAAAACATGTGCACACACATATATACACACATTTAAACTTGCACATGCATGATTTGTATAGAATGCATCTGGAAGTTACATGACAACCTGACAACAGTCCTGGTTTCTGGAAAGGGAACCAGGGGAATGAGGGAATAGGAGTGGAATAGCATATAACTTTCACTATATATCTTTTTATACTGCTTGAAAATTTTTTACCATATACAAATATTTTTAGTTAAAAAATATCTATTAATTACAGGTTTCTAGTTTTTACCTGTTAGGTTGTCAGAGCTAAAATATTTGTTAATAGTCAACAAGAATGTTGAGAAGCAGACCCTTATATATCGTGGGCGGTTGTATAAAGTAACACGCCCTCTTTGGAAAGCAATTTGGCGATATCTATTTAAACTAATAATGCACCTAATCTTTCACCTAGCACTTATACATCTAGGATTTTATCCTACTGATATACTTATACACATTGGCAAAGATGAATATATAGCGCAGTAGTGTTTGCAGTAACAAGAGACTGAAAACTATTTCAATATCCATCAGTAGAGGATTCGTTAACTAAATTGTGTGTGTGTGTGTGTGTGTATATATATATATATATATATATAAAACAAGTTAATTTTTTTTTTTTAGAATTCTACACAGCAACGAAAAAGAACAAACTACTGATAATTCAACATTTATGTGAAATTCGAATGCAGGTAAAATTGACCTCTGACGATCGAAGGTATCGAAGTCAGAATGTGGTTGATCTCGGGGCGGGTAATGACTGAGAGGGGGCACAAGGAACAGCCTTTTGTGGGGCTAGGCACGTTCTGTGTTTTGACCTGGGGGGGAGGTCGCAGAGATGTACACATACGTAAAAAGGTCCCCTTAAGATTCGTGCATTTCACCCTATGCAAGTTATACGTCGATCAATGAAAAAAGAAAAGGAATAATGTAGATTATGGAGTGATATGGACCGAATTTCAAGAGAGATGTTTAAGTGTGTGTGGATATATAAATACATCTCCACCCACCCCCACCACACACATCTGGGGCGCCCCCCAGAGAGTAGAGGAAACAATGGATGACCGAAACTCTGCTGGGTGAGTGCTGGAGCAGACCTGCTCTGAACTCATCTGATCCCTGGTGGCCTGTGGCCTAAGTTTTCAAGGCCCCCTGCTTACCGGTGATGTCTAATTGGCGTTCTGGGGGAAAATAAGAGAAAATGGATGAGCAGCAGTATTTGAAGAGAACGTAGCTGAGAATTCATTAAAGATGATGCCAAAATTCTTCAAAATTCAGGAATCCCAAACAGGAAAAAGAAAACAAAGAAAGAAATCCCGGCCCAGACACATTGTAGTGAAACTTCAGAACATCAAAGAGAAGATCTTAAAGGGAGCGAGAGACTCTGTGTCTATATACAGAAGTCTACAAGCTGCCCAGGATATATCCTTGCTGCCGGAAAGAGGAAAAAATAGGACCTGAATCTAAACCTAATCAAGCCTCTAGATCTAATCGATATTCAGGAAATACAAGGACCGAGAACAACGCTAAAATCTATTCTATGAGAAGCACTCTAGGACAAACAACCCAGTTTCTTCAATAGAGAGGAAGGAAGCGGCACCCATAGAGTAAGAGATTTAAGGAACATCAACCACTTGCAATGTATAGTCCTTATCTGGATCCTGATTCAAACAAACTAAAAATAGACACAGTTTTGAGACAGTGGGGACAATTTGAACAGTGGCCGGTACATTTGATGATATTAAAGAATTGTTACTTTTTTAGAGGTGGTGGTTTTGTTGTAATGTTGAAGAAAAGTCCTTATATTTTAGAGCTATATACCAAAGTAATTACGAATGAAATACTATGATGCCTGATGTCTGCTTCAGAATAACTTTGGCGTGTGGGTGGGAGTCAGGAGGATATAGTAGATGAAACGAGATTGGCCATGAGTTAATGATCACTGACACTTGATTACAGGTGCATGGAGATCCGGCGTACTGTTCTCTACTCTTGTATGTTTGAAATTTTCCATAATGAAAGTAAGGGGCCAAAAAGGGCCAAAAAGAGAAGATGGATTACCTACGAAGAAATAACTGGCAGCTGATTTATCAACAGAAAAATCAAGGTTTAGAATAGCGTTTATAGTAGGCCACTATTTGTGTAAAACCCCCCACAACATATTCACATGTATGCTTATATTTGCATCGATTTGTCCCTGGTAGTTCACATAAAAATCGTTAATAGAAATTACCCCCCAGTAAGGGAACTGGGAAACTGGGGAATAGAGATGGGCGACTCTTCGCATACTCGTTTGCACTATTTACATTTTTTACCTTGTGTTTGTAGTACCTTAAAAATGTTTTCTCAGTAGACTAGGAACAGGAGAATTCGGTAACTTGCTAAAGAGTATAGAAAATAGCAACAGTCATTATACTCAACAGTGAAATACTAATGGTATTCACCTTAAAATTAGGGCAAACAAGAACATTCACCTGTTTTATACTTATCACCCAGCATTGCTCTGCAGGTGCTAGTCAAAACATGAAGACAAAAGAAGATAAAAGATATAAATGTCCATGTTTCTATACGGTATATAGATAATCTAAGAGAATCAACTGAGATACTATTAAAATGAAAGAAGAGTTTAAGTTTTAAATCGATAGCTTCTCTATAGAAAAACAATATCCAATTATCCAAGTGGAGAAAAAAGTCTCATTCAAGGTAGTAAAAAAAAAAAATGATGGGAATAAATCTAAGAAACATTTACGAGAAAATACAAAATATTCCTGAAGGCTACAAATGGGAAGATATGATGAACGCCTAGATGTACAATATTCCTGAATGGGGAGTTTCGTAATTGACAAAAATTTCAAATAACTATAAATTCCCATAACAATCTCATTGGGATTTGGGAGGATAGGGTGAGAGTATTCGACGAGTTGTGGGTTCTGAATTCCATCTGGGAGAATATACAAAAAGAGCCAAGAAACTTTTAAAAGATAAAAATGAGGGAAGACTTGCCTACCAGATATCAAATTTCACAGAAAGCTGCGATATGGTTCAAGAATAGACAAATAGATCAAAGGGATTAAATAAAGAGGCAGCTACAGATGAGAATTTAGTATGTGACAAACACGACATTTCAAATCCCTTCTGGGACAACACTAAAAGTACCCAAAAGGACAAAAAGTTCCAAGGGTTCTCTAGAGGCAGGAAAGCCGTTTGAGAAATGGTAGCTGGGACAAAATTTTGGCCTAGCGCAGAGGCTGCAGATGAGAAGGGGCCATTTTACCACTAAAACTACAGGAAGCTCCAGGATCCAAGACACCAGAAACAGCAGAAGATGCGCATGACAAACGGGGCTGTACAGAGTTTAATTGAAAGTCTGTACAGGAATATTCAGTAAAAAATTCTCACCCTTCCCTGTAATCAGAGGAAATACAAAATAAAAATAAGATACCATTATTTGCACATCTGGCAGGTAAAAAATACTTTTTAGTTGATAATATAAAGTATCGACGAGGGTATTGGGAAACGGGTGTCTCATACACTGTTGGGTGGCCGTGCAAATTAGAACAGCCTTTGTAGAGGAAAACTGAGCAGGATCTATTAACATTTTAGGTACCTAACGATGTGTATGCCTGCTTTCCAGCAATCCCACTTCTACGAATCTATCCTCAAGAAATATTAGCATGAATACTCAAAGATACATGTACAACGATGTTCATTGCTGTATAATTTGTAATAACAAAGAAATTGGAAACGACCGAAGTGTTCATCAGTAAGGGAATAGTTAAATAAATTATGGCATATCCACATAAGAAAGTACCATGCAGCACAAAAAAGAATGTCAGAGGGCTCTACATATTGTTTTGAGATCTATATACATTAATATGGAAATGTCTTCAAGGACAAGGCGATACGTTTAACAATTCCACAAGTTGCTGGAAAATATTACAGAATGATTCCGGATTGGCCAAAAAGAAAACAAACTTCCCCATATGTAGGACGGTACTTGCTCAGACTTTTACTGTGTCTCTGCACACCGTGTGCCGATACGCTCGCGGATGCATAGAAAATGTTTGGAAGGGTACACGCCAAACTGCTAACAGTGACCTCCTCGGGAGAATAAATCAAAAGGCCCAAATATTTTGTTTTCCACTGTATTCACTGCTGCAAGTTTTTGTTTTTTTCAAAATAAAGGAAGCTCATACCACACAGGTGAATATTTAAGTATCACATTGATGCAGATGATACTCAAACCTATCATCAGTGCTGATTTTTCTCATGAACTCCAACTCCGTATTTACTATTAACTACCTGCTAGAATTTCCGCTCGTATGTTTTGCCATCATTTCAAACTTGGATCTAAAATAAAATATGTTATCAGAATGTTCAAATAGTCTTGGTTCTCGTTCCTCGTTTTTCTATTTCTGTTAAAAGCACTAGCCTTGTACCTGTTACTTAAGCTTGAAACCTCGGAGTCATCTTATACCCTTCCCTCTCCCGTCAGGAAAAAAAATCAAGCCCAATGTTTTTTTTTTTTTTTTATCTTTTTAAATAATGTCTTACATGTCTCCTTCCTGTCTATTCTTTGCCACCCTAATCCAGACCTTTCGCTCAGAAAATATTTATTTAACACATACTATGAACGTGCTGGGCGGTTTCAGGTGCTGGGAACAGTGCAGAAAGATAGATTCTAGTGAAAGAGAAAAATATATGAGTAAAAATAATTATGCATTGATATCGGTAACGCTTTTATAATACTTATCCTGTACCAGGCAATGCGCTAAGCTCTTTAGATATGTTAATTCATTTAATACTCTTACTGACCCTAGGATACAGGCACTGTTATTAATCCCATTTTACAATTGGGGAAACTGAGGCACATAGCTCTTAAATACTTTAAGGTCATATAGCTAAGCTAGTAAGTGGAAGAGTCAAGATTTGAAGCAGGGCGGCGTGTTATGATTTGTTGTCTTAAGTGTTATACTCTCCTGCTTCTTCCATAAGGAAACCTCGCTTGACGATAAGGGCTCTGGGGGAAATCAAACAGGGTCATGTAATAGTGACTCGGACGGTGGGTGCTAATTTAGGGAGGGGGCTCAAGAAAGGCCTCTCTGAGAGGTGATTTTTGCCAAGCGCACTCACGTCGTGCAGTTCCTCTCTATTTCCTGCAAACCGGCAACTGGATCCAAAGACTAAATCGAATCGGGGTCCATCCCTTCGGTGTGACTATAGGACAGACAATTGCTTGACACCTCTCTTTTTAGAAGCTGTTGACACTTACTCTCTATATATTTTTATTGAGGGTTGCGAAATGCTTATATTCTAATTTCATTATTTCTTTTTATTGACGGGAATAGTTTTATAAAAAGACACGTCCCCTCAGCCTATTATCGTGTCACCCAGCTCCTCTAGGAAAAGCCAGATAAATACTTGATTCTCTCGCTTTATTGACGAATTTTCAAGGTACCGAATCGGTTCCCTGCCAATGAGAGGTGATATTTGAACTGAGACGTGAATGACAAGAAGGAGCCGGGACTCAAAGGCCTGGAGGAAGACAGTTCCGGGCCAGGGGACACTCGGCACAGAGGCCCTGAGAAGGAGCGAGCTGCATTAAATCCAAGGAACACAGAGAAGCAGCCCGGCCACATTTTTTCACTGCTACCTGTGGGAGCCTCTCATTAGAGACTGAATGTGTCCCCCTAAAATGCCTGTGTCGAAACCTGCCCCCCCAATATGATGGTATTAGGAGGTGGGGCGTTTGGGAGGTGACTGGGATCAGACAAGGTCCTGACGGGATGAGTGCCCTTATAAGAGTCACGACAGAGCTGACAGAGTTGGCTTTGTCTGCTCTTCACCCGGCAGAGGGTCCTCCCCAGAACCCCACTGTGCCCACCCTGATCTTGGACTCTCCCAGCTCCAGAACCGTGAGCGATAAATGTCTGCTATTCGGAAAGCAGCCAGTCTACAGTACTTTGCTGTAGCGGCCCACGTGACTAACACATGCCTCTGGACCCATCACTCCCTCCTACATCTCTACTGCTGCACCATCTTAGTCTGGGGCCTCGGCTTCCTCCCCTGGACCACTGCACTTGTCTAAGTGTTTTCACAGCCTCCACGCAGCTCCTCCACCCTGCTCAAGTAACGGCTTGGTCACCAAAAGTTTGCAATTAGGTGTACAATTCTTTTTGGCGGGAATGCATCTATAATGTTACGACAGACGTCATAGACAAAATAAGTTTCATTTAGCGGAGGGAAGCGTTTGCTGGGAAGTACTGCTGGACGCCAAGAGTCCTGGCCCTGACACTTGGTAGTTATGTGACCTAGGGAAAATTATATAACCTTCCTGAGCCTCAGTTTCCCCATATATTAAAAAAAATGATCATTCTTTTAATACACTGTCATGAGAATTAAATGAGAATATATATGCTCACTTCAGATGGATATATATAATTTTTTTTCATAGAGACAAAGAACAGAAAAAAAAATATATCTTTATTACAGCGCTTGGATCATAGGAAAGGTTTGATAGTTTCCTTAATTTTTAAAATTACTCCTTACACCATGCCTCTTGCAGAAGCTCCAGTTTCGCTGATGAATTCTACCTGCTTACAATCTCTGTCATTGCTACGAGCCATCCCAGAGCCATTGGGGACCAGCCCGCACCTAGGAACCCCCTGCCATCTGAGAAGGGGAACCCGACACTAGGCCCCTCCAGCCAGCAGAGTCCCTGTGACCAGCCTGCGTGGAACGCAGCGAGGCCCTGGCGGGTCGCTCATAGCTCGCAGGTACAGCGCCTTCCCAGACAACTTTTACATCTCGCACGACCTCACCTGCGACCTCGGTGGGACTCCTAGGTTACACTGCCTTTCACGTCACCCAGATCGGCGATCACCTCCCGGTTACCCCACATGCAGTGTTACCGTCTCTGGGACCCCCCGCCTCCACTGTCCCCTCTTCCCGTCTGCTCCCAAAGTCCCAGCACACTGCCAGAAGGAAGACCGAGCGGGCCAGTAGGAATCCCTGCTGACCCATTTCAACTTGGCCCTTGCAGCTGCTCGGCAACTCTGTTATTTGTCTCGAACGTTCCCTGGCACTCTCCCGCAGAGACTGTTCCGACCTTCCTGTTTCTCTTTAAAGTGCAAATTCCAATCTCCCTGTTTCTGCTTCCACCGCTTCATATTAGATTCTTTCATCAGATTTTAAGCGTCCCTCCCGTAACAGATCAGTAATATCTGTTCCCTTCCAGCCCTGCCCTCTGGCCACCCAGTTCCTTTCCTGGGAAAGCAATCGATGAAGGATCTGTTTCCCCTTTCAGAGAAATTTTGTGACTCTATGAGCAAAAATATGGAAAAGAGGGAAATCGCACTGGTCCCTTTTATTAAGATTATTCCCTTCCATATTAAACATAAGTAGGATTTGCATAGGTGGAGAGAAAGGAGATGATTTTCCCAGCAGAGGAAACAGCCTGGGCAAAAGCATAGAGGCGGGAATGAATAAGATATATTTAGAAAACAGGGTACAGCAAGCGGACTGATCCCCTGAGAAATGATCCCAGCTGCTGCCTCAAGTGTTACCTCTCCCTTCCCAGCGCTGACTTCAGCCTGACCATCCCTCCCTGCCTGTCCTGCTCCACATACCAGCAGAGTGGAAATCTGACACGGCGTGGCCCCTCACCCGTCCTGTCTTGCCTGGACTTCTGTTACTATTTATTGAGCTTTGACCCCAACCATCTGTTTCAGTCCTGATAAAGAGGTCCTAGCTCCTTCCTGAGTCACTCCCCAAACCAGAAACCTTCCATTGCTTTGGTCCCATGGACAATTTCCCCACACCACTGAAAATTGGACAATGAATAAAGAGGATGCGTTGTACAGATGTTATTGATTTTACCAATATATACGACAAACAGAGGTCAGGGAAACATGGAAACTATACAATGGAGACGTGACCGGCAAAACCCAGACTGAAACTCTACCGAAAAACAATCTGATCTCCTCACCACAAAATCGTAACGAAAATAAGAGATGAACCTTTTGTCTAAAAGTGACATACAACACATATCCACCAACGACGATGTGTGGACTCTGTTTGGATACTGATTCAAACAAAAAAATCTGTAAGACATTCTTTGGACGTTCACGAAAGTATTACAAATGGAAATACTGACTTGGCATTCAGTATATTAAGGAGTTATCACTTGTTTGTTTTCTGTGTGCTCATGGTGTTACGATTGTGATTTTTATAAAAGGATCCTTATCTTTCAAAGGTACGTACTGAAACTTTGAAGGATGAAATGATACCATGTCTGGGATTTGCTCTGCGACAAAGTTTTAAAACGATGTTACTGAATTGTCAAGCATCTGATGAAAGCCCGCGTGTGTTCCTCTGAGGGAGTGGAACAGGAGGAGCTGGAATTTGAGAAGAGGAAGGTCGGAACAGCCTCTGCGGGAGAGTGCCAGGGAACGTTCGAGACAAATAACAGAGTTGCCGAGCAGCTGCAAGGGCCAAGTTGAAATGGGTCAGCAGGGATTCCTACTGGCCCGCTCGGTCTTCCTTCTGGCAGTGTGCTGGGACTTTGGGAGCAGACGGGAAGAGGGGACAGTGGAGGCGGGGGGTCCCAGAGACGGTAACACTGCATGTGGGGTAACCGGGAGGTGATCGCCGATCTGGGTGACGTGAAAGGCAGTGTAACCTAGGAGTCCCACTGAGGTCGAGGTCGCAGGTGAGGTCGTGCGAGATGTAAAAGTTGTCTGGGAAGGCGCTGTACCTGCGAGCTATGAGCGACCCGCCAGGGCCTCGCTGCGTTCCACGCAGGCTGGTCACAGGGACTCTGCTGGCTGGAGGGGCCTGGTGTCGGGTTCCCCTTCTCAGATGGCAGGGGGGTCCTAGGTGCGGGCTGGTCCCCAATGGCTCTGCGATGGCTCGTAGCAATGACAGAGGTATTAATCAGTAGCTGTGTGACCTCAAGAAAGCTATCTCCTTCTTTGAGCCTTGTTTCCCTCACCTGTAAAATTTGGGGGAAATACCTACTTCATGGAGCGGGTGTGCAGATTAACTGAAGTAATGTGGGTAGAAGTGCCCAGACCAGTGTTATCCCATATAGCAGCGGTCCCCGATCTTTTTGACCCCAAGGACCGGGGCTCCTATGAGAATGTAGTGCCTGATGATCTGAGGCAGGGCCGAGGCGGCGATGCCGGCGCTGGGGAGCGGCTGCAAACACAGAGGCAGCTTTGCCAGCTCACCCACCGCTCACCTGCTGATATGCGGCCCGGTTCCTAACAGGCCACGAACCGGTACCGGTCCACCACTTGGGGGTTGAGGACCCATGCTCTCCATGATAGTTTTCTCCCTCAGCAGATGAATACAATAGCCCTTCATCCTGAAGCTAATGCCATGTTATGGTAAATATGTTAACACTTTATAGACTTAGCAAAATCTGACTGTGGAGAAAACCCTATTTTCTCACTGAAACATTATAAAATTAGAAATCGGAGATGTGTCCCTCCTAGAAAAAAAAGCACTCCAACTTTCCTAATAGGTGGAAGCGAAAGCTTTTGGTGAAGAGGAAAAGGAGGAGGAGGAGGAGTACTAATCCCAGCAAACACTTATGTAGTACCTACTGTATGCCAGACACTTCCAGGTGCCCATTAGCTATTATTACTATAACATGCAGATCTGGGCCTCAAAGGAGAGATGTGCCAGAGAGACAAAAGTGTGTCCTCTGCGTGTGGGTGGTACTTGGAGTCATGAGCATAAATGAGTGTCCAGAAGAGAGTAAGCCTAGAACTGAGTCCTGAGGAATTTCATCATTGAATGGTGGGGGTCGTAGAGCCCGGGAGGGAGATTGAAAGGAATGACCACACATGTAGGATGACAACCAAGAGGAGCGATAAGTCATTGAAGCCAACGTGTGAAACGTATTTCAAGGAAGAAAGCGTCACAGGTATCAAATTTTGCCTGACGAATCACGCAAGATGAGCCCTATAAGTTTCCATTGGATTTGGTGACTTGGTGGCTAATGATGACCTTATCACCACACATTGAGGGGCTTGGAAGTCAGATCGAAGTGTGTCGCAAAGGGATCGTGAAGAAGGAAATGGCAAAAGCATAGTTATTTCAAGGAGTTTAGTTATAAAGGAGAGCAGGGCGCTGAGTAGTACCTACAGAGGGATGCGAAATCGAGGGAAATTGATTTTGTAAATTGGAGAGACTTGAGCATATTTAGATGCCAACAAAAACATCCAAAGAGAGGGAAAGGTTGAATAAGCAGGAAAGAGAAAGAATAATTCGTTGCGTATGGTTTCCGGGCAGGTGTGAGGGGTTAGGATGCAAAGCAC
>NW_006433948.1:3005498-3017237 GCF_000325575.1 Pteropus alecto | reverse complement strand
TGTGACATTAAATAAGATAACGCATGCAAAGCACTTAGCACAGTGCCTGGCAGGTTAGTTTGTATCAGAAATGGTAGCTATGGTTATCGTTGTCATTATTAATATGATACACCTGCTTGAAACCTTTTTACATTTTAAGCTTTGGGCTATGTAAAATGAGGTAGCACACTACATTCTTAATGCTATAAATTTGAAATTTTACATATCGACTTTATAGAAAAGGGTTACTTGAACTTTTTAATTCTTCACCTCTATCCTCTCCAGGATTTCTGGGTAGTTGCTGGTCCCCTGATTTTGATAAGATAGAAAAAAAAGTTGTACATTTAATATTAGTGTACTTTATGCACTTTTCTATATGCATTTTACAGTTCTACATAGTTTGAAATGTCCACCAAAACCCCTATGGATGTCGACTCACTCACGGAAAAATGACCTTGACAGTGAACTATTGCCAGGGTTCAAAAGGATCTGAAGGATTCGGTTCAAGGGGAAACTTCATTTGCAGTTCAAACCCACAGTGTGAACACCGAGAGCTGAGTGACAATTGTCGAAAATCCTGGAGGTTCAGGAAGCCTCTTTACCTCTGATCTGACACTTATCCCTGGACTCATTTCCTAACGTCCCCTAATCTCACTTCAAGCTCCAAATACTCAGCCACACTATGCTGTGATCCCTCGCCTTCGCCGCCCCTGTCCATTCGCCACCGCCATCTTACTGCCAGCTCCCAATGCGACCTTCTGCTCCTAGAGGCTGAACTGAGAGAATGGGGCGCTATGAAAAGAACTTGAGATCATCTGAGGTTTGGTGAAATTTCTAGTTCTATGTCTCATTGTTTGAATCTCTCAGATTCTCGAGTAAATTTGAATCAAGGGAGACTCGAAAGAGTCTCCTCTGATTAAGAATCTACATTGAAAAAGAAAAGACCTATATGCCTTTTTAACTCTCTCTGAAATCGTGTTTGAAATCCTCGATCTAGAATTTTAGGCTCCATCCAATCTAGCCACACCCCACTTAACGTCTTGTCTCCCCCGCCCTTAACATACCCTCTTATACGTCGGCAGTGGTTACAAGCAGCAAAAGGACTGCACTGAGTCTCTTAGAGCGCCCATGTGCTATTTTGGAATTGAAATGAAAACAAAAAGTAAAATAAAACAATCTTCTTGCCCCATCCTGGTTCTCCCTCTCTTCCATACCCATGCAAATTTCTCATTCTTCATATTTCTGTTCAAAATGTATTTCTTAACCCTCATATTTAGAGTCAGTTGTGTTTCAACTAGAGTGCCAAGAAAATTCAACGGAGATAGGAGAATCTTTTCAAAAAATGGTGCTGGGATGGCTGGGTATCCGTGTGCACAAGCATGAAGTTGGACCCCTGCCTCGTATCACATACAAAAATTAACACAAGATAGGTCAAAGACCCAAATGTAAGAGCTATAATCATAAAACTTAGAAGAAAAACAGACGAGCAAATCTTCATGAGCTTGGATTAGGCAATGGTTCCTTGGATATAACATCAAAAGCATAAGAAACGAAAGGAAAAAACAGATAAACCGGACTTCGTAACAAGTAAAAAGTTTTGTGTATCAGAGGACAGCATGGAGGAAGTGGGAAAACACAATCGTGTATCTGACAAGAGCCTTGTCTCCAAAATATATTTTTAAAATATACAACTCAATAAAAAGACAAATCACCCAATTAACAAATAGGAAAAAATAAGCATAGATATTTTTCTAAATAATAGACACAAAGGGCCAACAAGCAGCCCGTGTAAAGATGCTCAATATCTTAGCCATCGGGGAAAGGCAAATGAAAACCACAATAAGACTCCACATCACACCCACCAGGAGAGCTAGAATCGAAAAGGCAAAGAAGTTTTACTGAGAATATAGAGAAACTGGAAGCCTCTGGCGCAGCTGGTGGGAATGTAAAGAGCTGTGGCTTCTTCGGGAAAATGGTCTGGCAGTTCCTCAAACGGTTAGTTACCTTGGGACTCAGCATTTCCGCTCCTAGGTATATACCCGAGAGAAATGAAAACGTATGTGCCCGTGAAAACTTACGCATGAACGTTCTCAAGAATATTCGCGACAGACAAAAAGTAGAAAACGACCCAAATATCCTTCAGCTGATGCATAGATAAAATGTGCTGTCACTCAGCGACATATCATTCCCTTATAAAAAAGGAATGAAGTACTGATAGATGTTACGACATGCATGAACTTTGAAAAGATTATGCGAAGCAAAAGACCGCATGCTATATGATTCTATTCACGGGAAATATCCCGAACAGGCGAACCCACGGGGGCAGAGCGCAGATTGCTGGTTGCCTAGGGCTATGACTCTGGAGGGACGTTGAGAGTGACTGGCAAGGGGCACAGGGTTTTTTTTCGGAGCGATGAAAATGTTCTAAAATTTATTGTGGTTGTACGACTGTGAATATTCTAAAAAACGCTGAATTTTACACTTTAAATGGGCGAATCGTATCTCAATAAAGCTGTACAAAATGTAGTTCCTCCGAGGAGCCTTCCCTTCCTACCACGGTCCACATTCACTTCTCCATTCTCTCAAGTCCTACAGCTGTCAAAAACGGTACCACACGATTCGCACTCAGCTCAACTACCTGCTACTCTCTCTCGTTGTTTCATGGACATCAGCCTCGACTTGTCTGGCAGCCAGACTAGTTTTCCGAGGAGGAGCGAGTCCGTCTCCTGTTTGTCAGACATCTCTAAGGCACCTGGCACATAACTGGGCCAGAGAAAGTACGCAGCAAATACCTGACGGTTGTAGAGAAGAGATCGAATGTGCACGTGCCGGTTTTCACGTGTGCGTACAACACACCCAGAAGTCGGGGGGATGCATACGATCTTAGCGAGCTGAGAGAATGACACTATGTGAAAGCGTAGAATACAAGATTTATTTAGGGGGGAAAAAAAACAGCATGGCTCGGACGCTTTTGTTCTCTCCTCCTTCAGCCTCCTGCTGCCCAGTATCACGTGGCCAAGCGTATCCTGGCCTCTGAGATCCTAAGAGAGTCATCGAGGTCCTGTCTAGACACTTGACTGTCTGGTGTCACTATTCCCCCATGGCTTCCTCCTCTTCCTCCTCCTCTGTCCAGCTCAGATCATCATCTGAATCCTCAGATTCTTCCTCATCCATGTCTAACCCAACCCCCGCCCCGGCCTTCTCAGCTAGTGCATCGGGGTGCTCCAGCTGGGCCCAGGAGCCTGGGTCAGCCTTCACCAGGGAGATTTCAACCCGAGATGGCATCAAGGAGACAGAGCTCTGCTCCACGTTTATAACCTGAGGAAGAGGGAAAGATAGAGGGACACAGAAGAAAGACAAAGTGAGGAAGTCAAAGGGACTGGGGTCAGGGTGGGGTGGCGATGAATGACGGAGGAAAATCGAACACCGGAAGGCTGGGGAAAAGCTGGTCGAAGGAGACGATATCGGAAGGGAGAGAGGAGGAAAGGAAGGGAGAGGGAAGCGGGGAGAGAGGGAGGAAAAGAGAGAGGGCGAGGGAGAGAGAGAATCAAAGCAAACGAGGAGAAAACGTCCACGTTTTCCCACTACGACTCCGTCCCTCGGGACGCCCTCTGCTCACGCGTCTGCCTTCTTCACGCCGCTCCTGCCCCCCGCGCCCCTTGTCTTCACTTACCCCCCAGAGCTTCACCTGCGCCTGGAACACACGGTTCCCGTCAAACACAATGTGGACGTGGAGCTGAGAGCAAAGAATGACAGGGGCGGTCACAATCCCAGGGCGGGCGGAAGCGGTCACTACGACACGCGACCAGGCCGGAGCCGTGAGCGCGACATCCACGGGCCAGCCAGGTGACCCTGAGCGAGCACGGGGACAGTGGCGCCTCCACGCCGAGGGCCCGGAACGCTGGAACGCTGTGCTATGGCCGGCTCCCCAGCCTCCGCCCCGCGTCGCACGCTGCTCACCTCGGTCTGACTGGCCTTCACCCAGTTGAACGCAGGCAGTGGAATCTGCCCGTACACGGTCACCACCACCAAGGACTCTGTCTGGTGCCAATCGTGACGGCAAGACGCTGGCAGCTAAAGAGAAGATGCGAGATGTGGGTGGGGAGATGAACTCTTGACCCGAGGGGAGTCCTCAGGTGTGTGCGGAGAAGCGGTGGCCTCTGGGGTGTCGCGGGATAAGGAGCGGAACTTGGCCGCGAGGCACACGGAGGAGAAATGATTTCTGGAAGGGGCTTCTCATCACGAGTCCAGGAACGGTGGGCCTTACCTGCCGCGCCCAGTCATGTCTACCCACTTTGCATCCCGGCTGCGCCAGGAAGGCCCCGAAGTCCAGGGTCTGAATGCCACAGCAGCTCCAAGACTTCATCCTGAGGTAAAGGCCACTCAGCGCAGCTCCTCCCCGTCCCCACAAGCCCCCCGCTCCCATCTCGGTCAAGCTCGGCAGAAAGCTGTCCTGCAGCCGCCCGGTCCCCACCCTCACCCCTCGTGGAATCGAGGTGCTCCTGGGTGGTAAGTGCACGGGACAGCATCGCTCTCGGGCCCTCGGTAAACCTGAGACAGACCACGGAGAACAGGGACACTGTCGGGTCACTGCGAAGCCCACCGCACGCAGCCCCCGATCCAGACCCAGCCACCCGTGGGGGCCACGTCCCTCGCCCACAAGCTGGAGCCCCCACGAGCTCTCACTCACGGCATCACAGCCAGGGTTCTGGCAGCTGGAACCAGTCCGGATCAGACTCCTGTCAAGTCCTAGGCGGGGGAAACAGAGTCAGGAACCCGCCCATTCCTCCCGCCCAAGGGCCCCCTTACTGAGTTCACTCTGCGAGGCCTGTCCCATCAGGCACCCACTTACCGGCCCCGGGCTCCTGGTCTAACTCCTTCTGCTCCAATGCCACCTCCAGGGCTTGGGATATATTTAGCGGAAGCAGCTTTGGAGGCGACTCTGACCTAGGGGGTACGGGTGGGGTGACTTCGTTCTGACTCATTAACCATGGCCGACAGCTCCAACCCTCCCCCGGGTGCGGGGTGCCGACAGAGCCCGAGTCTGCTGCCACTGAGGCAGGGCTGGAGGAGTTGCGTAGCAACCGCATGGCCCGTTTTCTTCTTCTCCGTGGGGACCCCAAACACCTGACCCCGGGGGGACCCCCAGGGCATCTGTCGCCCATCTACTCAGTTGCTCCAAAGCTAAGCGCACTTGTCCGCAGAGTAGATGGGCGAGAGATGCCCTGGGGGTCCCCCCGGGGTCAGGGGTTTGGGGTCCCTGCGGAGAAGAAGAAAACGGGCCATGCGGTTGCTACGCAACTCCTCTTCTTCTTCATCTAATTAGCTGTGGACCGAATATGACTTTCTTCTGCGGCTCATCCCGGTTCCACAAAATTCCCTTCCTCGTCTCTGCAGCCGATACTGCTGCCAATACTACTACACCCCTTCCTTGACATCAAACTTATTTTAAAGTTCTTTTCCAAAAGGAAAAAATAAATCGAGTCATCCCCAACAAACCCCCTTGTATCATAACTAAGTATGGATCCAGGGGCGCTGCCTGCTCACACTCCACCCCCCCAAGCCCATCGGCCCGCAGTCCCTTTACAGGACGGGCGTTACTCTCAGACACGGGATCTCTGCGATGGCACAGAGCACACGCCAAGCCTGACGCCTGGCCGTCCTCACTCGCGTGCCTGCTCCCTAGCTCCCAAACCCCAGTGACCCATTCGTCAGTCATTTCTAGGAAGCTCCATTAACGTAGGAAAAACCCAGGGACCCCCTCCTTTACTTGGGCCTCTCCCGGCGCAAAGTCTCTGCTGACTTTGGAATGGTAGTCGGGGGTTTTTGCTCCTGAAGCGAACTGCTTGTGGCCGGGTCCTCAGGATGAGGGGCGTCAGGTTGCTTCTCAGCACAGTGCGGCCCCACAGTGCAGCCCTGGTCCAGAGGAGGAGAGAAGCGTTACAGATGGACTCCTGTCAGCCGCAGAATCTAAGGAAGTCTAGCGTTTACCTTGATGTTTAAGAACTCAGAGAAGTCTACGGTGCGCTTCCGGCAGCAGGACCAACCCTGGGGACGACAGACCCAGCTCAGCTCAGGTTCCGGGGTGTATCTCCTCGGGGAAATGCTCTTGCTACCTCCCCCAGCTACGCCTCACCTTAAGTGCATCATGGAAGATTGGGACCCCGGGGTGATGGCAACAGGAATCTGTGAATACCGGTAGAAGGATCAGGGAGGGAAGGGTGACCATGCCCGGGTTTACACGCTTATATTTTTTTCCGTATAACATAAAAAAAAAAAACAGTGAAGACCGGCAATCGCCCAGATCAGTTAAGCTCAGGCGGGTACGCGTGATTTCTTTCTCTACCCCGTGAACAGACTGCCCAAGGCCAACCGCCCGCCAGCACCCCGAGAGCCCCCTGGCAAGATCTGGATTACTCACCAGGGAGGTTGGCACCGGGGTCAAAGCGCTGCCCACAGCCTTTGTTATGGCACAGCAGAGACATGGAGGCGTTGGGAGGATTACTGAAAGGGTATTTCAAGGAGCCTGGCTGCCGAGTGGGGCACACCTCTAGGTCTGCAGGCTTTTAGCTGCCCGCGAGGGCCAGCTGTGTCTATCTTTAGTTCGGGAGGCGGCCACCTCCTAACATGGGCAAGGGAACGTCTTTGGCTCTTCCTGGCCAATGGGGACAGCTCGGGATTTCGGCTCTGAGGCTTGAGAAAAGGAGCAGGCAGCGCAGGGCTGGGGCCTGGGGTGAGGTCAGCTCCGCACGGCTGAGGCACTTTTCGGTCGACTGCAGTGCCAAGCCTGACGGGCCAGCAGCTGCTGGGAAACGAGTGCCAACGCGGAGACCCCTCCCGGCTCAGTGAGGGCACCCCGATCCCTCCGGCCCATCTGCCCTTGTGGGGCAACAGCCCCCCCACTCCATCCTCAAGTAACGTGTACTGTCACAAGCACGGACCTGGGTCACTTTAGCCACAGGATGCGGCCACCCTCCAGACGACGGATCCTTTAGGCGAAGGGGCACAAAGGGTTGTCCTTCCAGAGCCCAGTGCTCCTGCCAAGGCAGAATGCCCCTCCCTCCTTCCCTCACCTCCCCCGCCCCCCGCAAAAATCACACAGGAAATTAAAAGGCTTAAAATGTATTTTAATAAGTCGATGCTGCATGACTGCTCCATTTCTCAGAAAAACTCCAAAGGTATCAGGGACAAATCAAACGTAGTACACAGATAAAAAAATGCACGGCGTGACTACCTAGGATAGGCAAGGCTGAGGGCCACCGTCCGGGCTGTCGGCACGCGGCAGCCCCGTCCCCAAGACTGCACCAGGCCTACCGAGAAAAGCTATGAACAGCAACATCGGACACGAGAGGGCCATTCCCGGGTCGTCCTGACCCAAGAAAATGAAGGCGGCAACTTAACACAAGATTTTTTAAAGGTGTGCTAAAATGAAAAGCTCTAAGAGAAAAATGTCTTCCTCGGGACGTGGAAGGGGCAATGTATGGGATAGAACAGAACCGTATGTATGTTATCGCTGACCGCTGCGGACGTTGGCCTGAATTCCCACCTGGGAGTGAACGGAGGATGAGGCTAAGGTCATCGGGGGTGCTGGGGTGCTGTGGTATACCTGGCAGTGTCTCTGGGGCTGGGGGGGCTGAGACGCGAGAGGGCACGGAGAACGGAATGATCAAGATGAACGGGGCTCTGACTGCAATGAATCCTGTCTGTCACGATTCCCCCACCTCCTGACCCTCCAAAATCACTTGGGAGTTCAGGAATGCACCACATGATTCGATGAGTTAGACGACATACCACACAGAATTGATTCGGTAGACACCGCCCCTCCCTCGCCCTCTGCCTCCAGCAGACTCCCTGGAGTGGACAGGCAGGGGAGACCTAACTACTGGGAGGGATCCCTAACGCTTTTCCAGGGTAGAATTCTGGCTAGTCCAAAAAGGGTCCTTCTCTTAAGGGTTTTGGGAAACTAGACACTGCAATTTTTTTCTTTTAGTATCGGCGACGTTTGTTTGGAGCGAATTCGGCTCCAGGAGCCGCACGGTTGAACGCAGGCGGGGTTCCACCGATGGCCCCGATTCCTTCCATCGTAGCTGCCTGGCCGAAGCGTTCGGTTGTTGGCGGGGTCTTAAAGAGAAGAAGGGGACAACGTGACCATAGAGCCTAGGGACTAAGCTTGCCACCCATCGGCAGTCCCTCCCTCGGAGGCCATCTCCACCCAGCTGTTCAAGGCTCCTGATGCTAGAGGCGCGCGAGCCTGTTCAGGAGTGTAGCGCCCGACCCCGGAAGGAAGGCTGCCGGAATCAGGGACCCCCGCCCCCCCCCGTCCCACCTTTACCTTTTTCTCTCTAGTCTTATCTGCTAAACAACGTGACGTACGAAAATCCCAGGATGGGTGCGTTGTAGCCATATCCTTTTTGCCGGACAAGGGCAAGCAACCCGAAGCCTATCCAGTTTGAACATTTTGATATTAGAACTAAAACCACCACCGGACTGTATGAGCCATAAAGCCTTTTGGCTTCACATCTCTGTTATGTGTTAACGTCTAGTCTTCATTGCCTTCCCTCCAAAAACGCGTGGGTTCGACCCAGGATAGGAACTAAACCGTCGGACAGGCCCATCGGAGGCATCTGCCCAACTCCTAAGTATAGTTAGAGACTGGGTTTGCGCGAGATTGAAAGAAAAATTTGGAGGTGACATTTAATGGATTAACAGTCATCCTACAGACTGACATCCAGAGCCAAATCGTGGCCAGGCCCGGGACTGTGAGGGCAAAGTCCTTTCTCCTGACAGCATGTAGAGCTACTGTAAGGCCCTGCAGTGTATTACCAATCCCAAGGTTCCATCTGGCATCATAGTGGCCGGTCCTGGAGGAGCTGGGGTACCAGTCGGCACAGGAGCAGGGGGCATGGCGCCTCTGTTATTTATGCCCATAGCACCTAAGGCAGAGTCGTGTGATCAGTACAAGGAGCAGAGATTATCAGTGTCTTTGTTCCAAAGGAAGCAATTCAACAAGACCTCTGGACTCAGACGTTACACCCCGCCCCCCGTACACGGTGCTCCCGGAAATGTCAACCCGTTAAATCCGGACCAGGTAAAAGCAGCTACGTAGCTCGCCACAGATGAGACGAGAGGGGAACTCACAGCCACTAACCTCCCGGGGCCTTACCTCCCATGGCCATCTGGCCCATGCGAAGTTCCTGCTCTCTCTGAAAAACAAAAATCACTGAAGACAGCCCGAGATGGCACTGCCTTCTCCCACAATCCTCTGACGATCTCGCACTGGGGAAAGCAGACAGAGCGGTGACACACCCCAAGGGCACTGAGACCAAGCTGAGGAACGCTCATGACAGCGCCTCGCTAGGTGTGCAGTGAGGTCAAGGTCGGAGCTACTAAGATGCAAACGAAAAGCCTCCTATTAGGAACAGGAGAGCCGAAAGGAAAGGGGACAGGCAGGTATCGTCCTCTCAGGCTCCGGCCTGGACAAACATCGCGAGGACAACGGAGGACTGGCCCAGGCTGCCACCGGGCTGCCTCTAGCTCATCGTGCAGCCCCAGCTTTCCATCCTAAATTGCCTGTAGGGCGAGAAGAGCCCCCCTTCAAACCTTCCCTTCCCTGCCTACAAATTCTTTCTCGGAGGAGTGTCACAGAAGGGGAACGCGGACGGGAACCTGGTGTGTCCTACAGCCTCGGCGGACACTTCACAGCGCGTTTGCCTATCCTGACCGGCCCGGCGCGTCATGCGCATGGAAAGACATATACCGCATCGGGGAAGGCTCCCTTAAATCCCTCCTGCTGGCGCCGCATCATTTCTTCCTGCTGTCGCCGCATCTCCTCCTCACGGCGCCTGCGCTCCTCCTCCTGCCTGGAGTCAGCAAGGTGTTTCAGCACAGGCTCTCCGGCACCTGAGCGGCTCCGCGAAGCAGGGGGCTCGGCCGAGGCGATCGAGAGCCCTCCGAAAACTCTCGCCGCTCTCCGCAAAGTCACCGTGGCGTGTGCCTGGCCCTAGAGCAACTGGCATGCGTCCGCCAGGGGCAAACGCTCTCCCTTCCCAAAGGAGCCTCGTGAGCCCGGTACGAAGGCGGCCGCTTTGTCTTGACTGCCACCTAGATCCGCGGGGCAGCCGACACGCGTCCCCTCCGAAGGGAAAGGTCTGCCAACGGACCCCCGCATGCGCGAGTGCGTGCGGGAGGCGGCGTGGGGGCGGGAGGCAGAAGGGAGACGTTCCCCTTCGGAGCTGTCAGGGAAAAGGCGCCAGCGAAAAAGAGTCACCTGAGCTCCAGCTGCTTCCGCTTCTGCACCTCCTGGTTGTGCAGCTCCTCCATCCTCCGAAGCTCCTCCTGGCGCCGCATCAGATCTAGAACGACGGGGCCGTCGAGAGTATTCGTCATTGTCCTCGCATGGGCCAGGTAACCGTCCGTAATCACAGATCCGGAAAGCAAAGGGGATCTGATCTCTGAGCCCGGAGTGGCCGTCTGAGGGACCCGGCTTCCCAGAAGGAAGCCGAAGCCACCAGTGCCCTCTGCGCAGAGCCCGGTCTCTCCGCCACACTTCCAGGCTCAACAACAGACTTCGGACGCTCGACAGACAGACAGACAGAGAGAGAGAGAGAGAGAGAGAGAGAGAGAGAGAGAGAGAGAGAGAGAGAGAGAGAGAGAGAGAGAGAGAGAGAGAGAGGTCCGGGCCTTTCCCTTCCGATCACTACAAAGGAACCCCCAAAACGACGCAGGCTGCCCGTCCGGTTTCCGGGCCGCAGCCCGTACTCACCCTGCCGCATTAACATGACCTGGTGCTCGTGGCGCGCGGCCTCCATCTCCATCTCCAGCTTCTCGCGCGCCTCCTTGATGTTGCGGTCCACTTGGTCCTGCTGCTGCTTCTCCATCTCGATGAGCGCCTTCCAGCGCATGGCGTACTCGTACTCGAAGGAGCCGGGCTGTGCGAATCTGGGCGGCTGCTCTCGCTCCCTACGGACGACGTTCCGGGGTTACTAGGGCCGTGTCCGAGACGCACCCCCCACCCCGACTCAGCAACGCACTCCCCCTTTCACACGTTCCCGGGCAAGGTGCTTTCGGAACAGGCGAGCACCTAACGGGGGACTGTGTCGGGCCCACCTACTTGTGAAACTGCTGGTTCTTTATGACCAGCTTCTCTGGAAGTCCCTCTTCGTCATCTAACTGGTCCATGGGCTCCACAGTCACAGGCCGCGGAAATCTGGGATAAGAAAGCATCTGAGCATTACCCGCGTCAGAGCCCACCCCGGGCTGCCTCTCACATCTGCCGTGACACGGGGAGCCGGTTAGGGCTCAGGCCGGGACAAGTCGGCAAACTTCTGAAGCCGCTGTTCTACCCCGTCCCCTGTCATCGACTCCTTTCGATGGCCTGATGTGGAACCTGGGGCGGACAGGGTCAGGTCGGGCTCCGGACCTCCGAATACAGCTTTAGAAATCGGTCCAAGTACGTGGTCAATGCAGCCTACGTGTCTGGTGTCGAGGGAAGCCCAGAGCACTACGTGGGTAAACGCGAAGATGCTGCATGCGCGAAGCGGCTTCTCAGTTACAGAACTTCCAAGGGACGTTTAACGTGGACTGAACGACCTATCGCAGGATCGAAAAGGTTTACTTCTCAATCCTCACGCACTTGCGAAAATTTAAGATTATACCGAATGCCCTGCCAGAACGGTGACACAGCCATTCGCCAGTGTGGCACGACCACGGGAATGGGGCTTCTGGAGGCCACTGACTGGCAGGCTGCGGTCAGGCTGAACC
>NW_006433948.1:2998181-3005445 GCF_000325575.1 Pteropus alecto | reverse complement strand
CAGCAGGAAGGAGCCTTCGCTGCATCTGTCCAGAGCTTTCCGAGCAGCTGGCTTGCCTGAGAACTCCACGATGCCTTTGCCTGAGGGCCTTCCTCGATCATCCACGATGACCACAGCCCTCTCCACCTGGCCGAATACAGAAAAGGCTTCCTCCAACAGTTCGTTGGACACATACTGAGGGAGGTTCCGGACCGTAAGGGACGCACTGTGGCAGGCGAAGCGCACGCGCAGCTGCTTCCCACGGAGGGGCATGTTGTCCAGCTCCACTTTGGCAATCTCCGCTAGGGTCCGCGTTTCCTGGGAAGTGGGGGGAAGTTAGAATTCTCTCGCTTTGGCACAGTGACTGCACCGCCATCGAGAGTCCAAGACAGCACAGCTCAACACAAAACGTCTCCAGGAAAAGAACCTGGGCAACAAGCACATGAAGAAACACGGACAGAACTGGAAGAGTGGACTCGTGTTCAGGTAACTCTTGGGTTAGCCTCACTGCTCTGACGGCCTTGCAATAAGCCGACTGGGAATCCTAGAAGTCTGTAACACTTACGCGGTCACCGGGACTCTGCTGGCTATTCTCCCAAGTGGCAGCAGATCATCTGGACAACGACAACCAGCCTAAAACCTACCCCTACGATACAGTAGGCAGAATATTTTCATTTCAGCTAGTTATCTAGAAGTTTAGCCAGAATCACTTACACCCTCCACCCCGGAGGTCCCCCAGAGAAAACGACTCGCCTGTATAGTCCTGAGTGAGTGCTAGATCTGGAAAGAAAACTAGTTCTGACCACATCACATTCCTCCTTTATGTAAACAGGTAATGCCTAGAATGGCCTCCCCACCACGTTTCCTAAATCGAATCAGGTTTTTACAAAACGTGCACTTAAAAACGGTTACATGATAAATGTTACGTCACGTGCATTTGAGCACAATTAAAAAGAAAAAAGACAGAAATAAAACTGTGCCGTCATGGCTTTAAACAGTCTGAAGTCAGACAGTACATAAGGCTCTGCAATGACATACGCCTTGACCACTACTAAAATAAAAACGTGTTTTCGTTCTCTTCTGGAAAAAAAAATCCAACATACTAAAATGTTTATGAAGTGACAATAGGGGAAGAGTACAGATAAAACAAGTCAACTATGAGCTGATAATCGCTGAAGCTGGGCAGCACATGCAGGTTCGTTGTATTATTCTGTCTACTTCTGTAGGTTTAAAATTTCCTAATTAAAGCAAAATTAAGTCCCAAAGGGCATACTTTGGCCTGAGTATCTTAGAAAAATAAATCTATAATGCCCTCGAAACAAAAACCTGGGAGGAAAGACATAATAAAGTCGGCATATTTTGTCCCGTTCCACCAACTACAAGCACAAGCTTTAAAGAAACAGACCGTCTGAGAAGTATTAGCTGCCTGATGTCCCATACCCATCGTTCCCCAGCTTCCCCGCCTTCGCTCTACGAACCTACAGTCGCTTACCAATCGGATAAAGCCAAAGCCCTTATCCTTATGAATGAAGACTTCGCCCGCCTTCCCGTATTTCTCGAATAGCTTCCGCATTTCCTCCTCAGTGATGTCAGGGGGAAGATTGCCCACAAAGAGCCGGCTACGCTGGGTGAAGGTCTTCTCTCCCGGCTTCCGAAAATTCTTCAGGTCAATAGTCAAGCCTTCATCTGAGAGAAAACACACCGTCACTCACAAGATCGGGGACAGAGATTTACGGTCATTCTCAAAGATCTACAACAGCTGCTAGATTAGGAAACTTAATTGCTGCAGAGAAGTCGAACGCCATGGCCCCCCGCACTCTATCCGCTACCCACCTATCGTCAATCTGCACCTCAGAAGGGGAAGGCAGGGCCAAGGATCTGGGGGGAGTTCTCAACAGCTCTACTGAGGGTCGGGAGCCGACCTGGACTGAGTCAGACACGGACAGACAAGACGGGAACTACTGGCCAAAGAGAAAATGAAGCAAGTCGAGGAACTCTACGTAAGGGATCCGCTTGTTATAAGACACGAGTGTGCCATTTTCCCACTCTCAAAGGCTTCCGTAAGGGAATGAAAAAAAAATGAGTTAGGAACGGGCAGTCTTTGTAGAAATCTCTGCAAATCAAGAGGGCTGAGGTGGGGGGAGGAGGAGGTAGGTTCCCGGAGGGCGCACAGAACAGGTGTTAGGTGCTCAAAGTTTACCACTTAAAAATGGGCTGGCTTAGGCCCCGGGCTAAACGCATTAACACTGGGTAGCAGACCATTTCGCCATCACAGTCTTAAAGACTCGTTCGGAATCTTCCCTAAGACCAGCCATCTGCTGACTACCTCCAAGCAACCAAGCTCTGAGGTAAAACATGCAGACGTCTGCTTAGCGGCACACTGTGCCAACACAGCCAGGCAACCTGAACGCGACGGCCGTCCCTGCCGCACACATGTCTGCTCCTTGCTTCCAGAGAATCAGCCTTTTTCTAGCCTGAGAAGTAGTAAGAGGTAAATAGGAGAAGAAGAACAGAGACCTTACTCCTTTACGCTCCCAAAAGACTCATCTAAAAACCGAGAACCCATTCCCGAGAGGGAGCCCGCGTCTACCCCATCGCCCAGCGCGCACTCACTCTGGCTGCTGGCTTGCTGCCCGTTCGCGGGTATCGGAGGCGGCGGCGGCTGCTGCTGCTGCTGCTGGTGGTGTGGCTGGTGGTGATGCTGATGATGCTTCCTGGGAGCATGGTTCTGCTTCTCCAAGTTAAAGGTCTTATTGCTCTGCATTTTTGCGCCCTGCAAAGAAAATGTGGACTGTCAAACGCGGTGCTGAGGAGGCAGTCGGCCACTTCCTGGTGACTTACATGCCGTGAATCGCCAGGCTTTGCCAGATCCGAACCACCGGGAACTTTGAACGAGTATGGCAACACGGAAAACCGAGCGGGCATTAGCGGCTGCGTCGCACAGAAACCCGACAAGTACCGGACGAGAACGGCTTGCACTAGACCGGCCCGAGCAATCTTTCAACTCGATCGTTTTATACGTTACTAGGAAACGACTCCCCCCCGCATCAATCTACCCCCTAAACGCTGGCCCTATGATGACATTAAAGTACATTTACAAAGCACGATTATTGAGACAGGTTCTAGTTAGCCCAAGGACGAGATCGCAATAGTCTTGCTCTTGCCTGGCACCTGCGCAGTCCTAGCCCCTGCGGGTTGGACGGCGGGCAAGTCCTAGTCCGCCGCGGCCTTGATCCTGCGTAGGTTTGACACACGGTCCTGCACTACTTAGTAAGCTACTTCTGCGCGGTTCCTTAGGCTGTTATAAGAGGGATAATAATAAGGTGGCTATGAGGATTAATTAATATGTGAAAACACCAGTTTGGTGCAGTAAACACCGTTATTAATCACAATGGACCGATAAATAGCTACCCAATACAAAACGATGACTATACGGCAGTTTTAAAATGCAAACTTTCTAACTGATCAGATTAAGTTAGGACAATCTTCCTCATCCATGGACATTCTTCAGTAAAGGAAATAAAAGGGCAAAAGTCGATTCTAAGCCCATTCCCCTAAACACAAGACTCTCTGGTCAGAATTTAGCTGAAGATGCAGAAAAGGACCTTTCCGCGAACAGAGGAAGTTACATGCCTTAGATGAAACAATTTGACGAAGGCTTGGTAAGTCGGATGATTGATATCATGAGAATACTTTGATAGGTATAGAAACTTTCCTAATATGTTTTGTATCACATCCCACCCAAACTGGAAATATCAATGCAATTATGAAACACGGTACCCGAAAGTTGTGTCCTGAGACAACAGGTAACAACAGCTATGGAGATGTTCCTATTCCTTAACTCGGGAATCCCAGTCCTAGAAATTGATCCTAAAGATATGACTTTAAAAATTAAAAATCACATCCATGACGTAGTCACTCCGATGGTCTTTATGTTAATAAAAATGTCTTCCATGCCCAAATTTAGGGGCGTGGTTTCTAAATTATGGCCCACCTATACTGATGGAAAGTTCTACAGTATTAAAATGTACGAAGACTATGTAAACATGAAAAATCACGCTTTAAGAAGGCAGGGATTTTTAATGCACGAACGTAGAAAAGAAACAGAAGGCAGACAAAAATGAAAACTGTCCACCTCGAAGGTTATTGATATTTTTGACCCTTCGTTTTTTCACTAATTCACTCAGCAGATAAATCTCACTGCTTGCTATTTGCCAGGCACTATTCTAGGAGCTGCGGGTGCAACAATGAACCCGGCAGACTAGTGCCTCCAGGGGAGCTTACCTACTTCAAACAATATACATGATAATCGATGGTACTTAAAGGTTAAGTGTTACAGGGAAATGAAGGCAAAAGGGAGGGGCAGGGAAAGTAGATAAGGGAGTGGAAGGAGAGAAAGGCAGCAATTTGCAAAAGTTGTGAACTGAGCCTCTCTGAAAAGGGGACATTTAAGCCCGGTCTTCAGTTGTCATCGATTTTAT
Organism: Pteropus alecto; assembly: GCF_000325575.1. Taxonomy (NCBI): domain Eukaryota; kingdom Metazoa; phylum Chordata; class Mammalia; order Chiroptera; family Pteropodidae; genus Pteropus; species Pteropus alecto. The sequence continues at coordinate 3,000,985 of NW_006433948.1, read as the reverse complement.
GTTTCTCATTAACAAGGCAGCTATTACAAGATACATTTTTATTATAAAGATCTTGAATTATTTCGCAATTTGCCTCGCCTATGACACAGGACCAACACTTTTCACGTCACTAAATCTTCTACTTTAATTGTTAAAGGACGCAGCACGCAGCTGTCAACCGAGCTGCTACGTTGGACACTTGGGTTTCTAATTCTTCGCCGTTAGAAATGAGGCTCCCAGCTAAATATTGGGGCACAGCCCAGAGTAAATATTCCTCCTATATTTCCAATTTTGTTTCTTTACCTTCCCAAACATACGTTATCAGGTCAAGGGCTGCGATCACAGTGCACCACTGTATGTTCAGCTCATTATTTCTAGAGTGTCAACGTCATTATAATCTTTAACAGCTACACAGAGTCAGTGTGGATTACATTCATTTACTCAACGACTCACTACTACGAGCCGTTCAGGTTGTTTTCTGTGTTTTCCTATTACACTGTGGCAGTAAATATCTCTTTGCTTATAGCTTTCTGCTTATTTCCTTAGGATAAAAATGAAATAATTAAATCTATCTTTGTGACTTCGGCTACGTAGTGCAGCACTGCATTCTCAAAAAGTTGTAACAACTTTAAATGCCATGAATAGGTGTAGCGGTTGTCCGGGATATGGAACACCTTAAAAAGAAAGAAAAAAAAGAAATCGTAATTTTCAAGTAAGATACATAAGAGAAAACGAAAATGAGCAAAATGTAAAGTCGCCCCCGGCAACGGTGGGGGGCGGGGTAAGGCAGGCATTAGAACCAGACCTTTTCCTGTTTAAGTCCCAGGTATTCAACATCTCCCTTATCCCCACCCCCCAAAGTGGCCCAAGGCAGAAACTGGAACCATCTCCACGGCCATTTCTTCAAACTAGCTCTTTTTACTTTCTTACCTCTGGCGAGAAGCCCAGGAACCATTTTTTTTCCTGCAGCCTCCCAGGCCCCAGCCTCAATACCTCGCATCCCATTCAGGAATCTACAATTTATATTACACGTTACCATAAGTCATTAGAGAGATCCACTCAAAACTGAAATATTACAAAGCCTATATCTACATCTTAACCAAACTTCATTCCATTTCAAAAAGGCCATTTTGCAACTTTTGAGTAGAAATGACCTCCCTCCTCCAGGATAAAGTGCTAGGATGTTCTAAACCATTGAAGATTACTTTAAAGGAGGTTTTTTGGACTTAAGAAAGCGTAGCCTGAGAGATAAGGTGATAATACAAGAGCTTTATCGAACATTATGTACCAGGCACTGTGCTAACTCTGCGACCATTTAGTACTCGCAACTATTATTCTTCTGGATAAGAAAAATGATGCCCATTCAAGGTCACACAAGTGTGACGGAGCAGAGTGGAGAATCTCAGACTCATCACTATACTACCAGCTTTGTAATCAAAGTCAGCTCAATCTCAGTTTCAGAGTCCAGCCAACTTATTAGCCATGTCACCTAACTCCCGAGCCTCAGTTTCCTCACCTGTAAGATGGGGACGACGGTTTCTAACTCACAGGGTTATTTTAAGAACTAAATGAGATCATGTATATATGAGACACTTGTTCCTGCTGGCGGCCACTCCCCTTACCCCTACACAAGTTAGGCACTCCTGTTAGACAAATGTCAGTCTTCCTCCACTCCTTTCGATTCTAGCAAAAATCATCTTTTTATAACTACATCTATTTTTTAAATAAATGCGTCCGTCACGCTAATCTTCATAATCCCTCCCTCCAGGTGCTTCTTTCCCAAGCGGGCATTCAATGCTGAAGACTAAGTAGTCTTCTATAAGTCACCTAAAACAGTACTGTCGCTATCTCCTGATGATGATGACCACCCATATCATCTGGAAAAATGTGCCAAAACCTAAGTGATAAAGTCACTGCCCCCTAACCACGGGGCCTCCAAGAGAACAAAGCACAAAGAGCAGCAGCAGCAAGGATTTCTGTCCTGAAGAACAGTCTAGCTGAAGGGCTGGCTTGATAAGAAACAGGTACTGCTGGCTCACAAAGGCGGACCACCGGGCCCCAGAGTCACACAAACATTTAGGTAGGGGACCCCCGTGCTACATCACACGTATCTGCGACCTAAATAAACATCTTCTTAATTTTAGGGGCAACGATCAACTTTTTAAGGTGGAAAACTGTGGGGAAATCTGATAAAAATCTACTCAGGCCGCGGCATAGGAAGCAGCCTGAGGCTGTGGAGGGCGCGCAGCCACCCGGCCTGGTCCTTCCCTGTTTTCTAAGAGTTTCCTAGGACCTTTCATCTACCGACAAGGAAGTTGGACAAAGACAGGCTAAATCTAGGCAGATTTATCAAAGAAAAACACACGGCATAGTAAAATTTAAAATTCCCGTTTCAAAACGAACCGCTTCTTAGTATAAGTGCCATGCGACATATCTTAAAAAGAAAAAAAACAATCGCTGTCCATGTGAAATTCGGAACAGGGCGTCCGGCATTGTCTGGCTGCCCCCTCCACCTACCTCGACCTAGATGGAAGATAGCAAAGTGCCTCCCCGCCGTCTCTACCCCCGACTTCTCCGTTAAGAACACAAAGAAAGGTGTCGCCTTACGACAATCGTTTCTGCAAAGCGGAGAATACTCGATAGGACATCCGTACAACGAAGTTTGATTTTTAAGAGTGATGCTGCGCATGGCTCGGGCAGCTAGGCGGCCGGACCGAGGACTCACGGGAACCCGACGAGGGAAGCGGCGGGGTCCCGCCGGGCAGATGAACTTCCCGGCTAAGAGTTTTGACAAAGGAACGTCGCTCGGGGGGGCCCAGCCCGCA
>NW_006433948.1:2992578-2997716 GCF_000325575.1 Pteropus alecto | reverse complement strand
GCACGAAGAAACGCGGCGGGAGAGCAAGGGGCGCCAGGGTCCGGCGGGAGGCGAGGGCAGAGCGAGGGGCCCGCGCGGGTGGCCCGGGGAGGCCGGGGGGCGGCGGGGACAAGGCCTCAAGGGGCCTGGGGACGAAGGGCCAGCCTCCCTCCAAACGCGGCCTCGCCCGGGCGAAGCTCTTCCTTCCCCGATTGTCCCGAGAGGGCCTAGTCCCCTCCCAGGCGATGACTGAGTCGTCCCCAAACTCACCCTCTACCGACTCTTCTCTCCTCGGAGTAACGGCGACGCCACACGGCCTCTACCGTCCCAAGAAAAGAGCGCGCGACCGCCGGAAACGAGACGATGGAGCTCGGCGCCTCCCCAGGGGTGCAAGCGGCCGTCCGCGATTGGGTATCTGACCTGCTCATCAGCATTGATCCCCAGAGGCGGAACCAGTTCGCCGCCATTTCCGCGATCCTATTGGCTACAGGACGCGAACGACGGAGTTCGTGTGAACGACAGATGGGGACAAAGAGCGCGGTTCTGCGCCCAGTGCGCACGCGCCAGGCGCCGTCGGCTCCGGACCGAAGGGGAAGGGGGGGAGGGGGATGGAGGCTCGGAAGGAGAGACGCGAACGGACTAACGGAAAGGCTGAGAGCCCGAGTGACGGGAGGGGGAGCGGCGAGGGACAGAAGGAAGGGAGAGGAACATGGAAAGAGAGGGAGAGACGGAGACAGAGCCGGGGGTAGGGCGGGATGAGCGCGTAGGCGTGCGCCGAGGCGCCCTGCACTGCGCCTGTGCGGGGAGCGGGAGTAACAATGTCATTGTAGTCTGTGTACTAGATCTAGCCTTTTCCTCCTGAAAAAAATGCCCCGCCATGTTTCTTTTTTCACACTTCCTCATTAGGGCTTGCACTCCGACGCTCCATAGTCGATCACGTTGCTAGCTGCTTCTCCCGCTGCCGGGTCTGCTCGCCAAGCCCACCTGCAATAGTCTTCGCTACGGTGATGGTGATGGTTGTGGCTCTGGTTCTGGGGGGGGGGGGGGGGGGGAGCAGAGGCAGGATTGATACTTTATTCATTCTGTGATTACACAGAATTGGAGCCAGCACCCTCATTTCCATGGTAACCAGGGAACCCAGCAGTCCAAACACTATTGTTACTACGATTTACAGAGTTTCAACAGGTGTCATCATTGCCATGGATACATCGTAGGCCTCCAGATGGACCGATTCTGTGTTGTGTAGGGCAGCAATCAAGCAATCTCCTTCGTTTTGCCCTAATGCCTGACTCACGAGCCCTGTGCTTAATCGAGAGCTACAGGGCTCAACTGATAGGCGTCTGTAGTTAATTCCCACTCACTAATTCACACTCGGGGTTTCAGAGTGTCCCGCTGGCTCCACCTTACGTGGGGACACAGTGAACTAGACCCACACTGTCCAATAGAACCTGCTGCAGTGGTACAAATAGTCCTTATCTGGTCTGTCCAATACAGTATCCACCGACTATAATGTAACCATTGTGGGTTTCGTTGTTTTTTTTTCTTCCTCCCTCCCTTCCTTCCGTCCGTCCTTTTTCTTTTTGAGGCTTTGAAATATGACTAGTGCAACTGAGGAACTGGATTGTTAATTCTATTTCATTTTAATTAGCTCAAATTTAAATAGTCACACGTAGCTAGTGGATACCATGTCGGACGTATCTAGGTCAGTGGTTCCCAAACTTTTTGAAAATAAATAACACCTCTACCGTGAAAAAAGGAAATTTTACCTCTATTCTGAAAAAGACATTTTTTTTTTCCTGCTCGTGGGAAAAAAATCAAACGATACTCAACAGTATAAAAAGTCTCTCCCTCTACTCCTTCCGATGGTAGCGATTATGGCCACTTTCTTGCATTTCTGTTTTCTATGTTTGTACTGTTCTGATTAAACAGAAACGTTTATGCTTTTTTATACAGGTTAAACTATACGGACTTTTCTGAGTCCTCACCTACTCAATACGTTAGCTATCTTTCTATATAAATGGATAAAGATCTACGAGGATGTTTTAATATCAAGTATCTTATAGACCACCACATGATGGTTATTAAAATCTGTTGAGGGAAAAACTTACAAAAAGGTTACTATATATTCAGTAACATTTTAATGAATTTAGACTTTGTTAATCATAACAGCTGTTTACATTGGAAAACTAAAGTAGAAAATTAAAGGAAAGAACATATACATTTGTGTATCTCCTCAAGGCAATCCCAATGTAAGAAATGTTCATGTAAATGAATAATCGAATAAGCTCAGTGATGTCTCATCATCTCTCTTTATTAAGCCTTATGTTATAGAAATATCGGGGCTTTTTTTTAATCTCCTTTATTCATTTGTCCATTTCATCCAATAAACATTTATCGAGTATCTATCAGGGACTATGCTAGATGCTGGAGATAGACATGAGGAAGAGTTGGTCCCTACTGTTGGGTCGCTCACAGGCTAGCTTTTCCACAGTGTCACCCTAAATGCATATTTCCTCTTATTCACTCCAGGGCACTTCGGAATGGTATAACACAGTAAGTAGGAATCCACGTGTTTCCGGAGTTAAAGAGCGAACCTCACTCTAATCAATGGCTGCCGAATAGTGCTTCCATTTGTTTGACCAAGCCATATGTAGCCCTGCCTGTCTCGAAAAAACAAACGTTTGACATCCAGCAGTAGTTAATTAAAGCACATGACGGAACGATATACAGCCGTTACAATGATCTGGTATAACATCTCGTACAAGATAATTCCCATTTTGTAAAAACATGTAATAAAAGGACTGGAAATACATACATCAAAAAGAGCAGTGGTTATCTCCAAGTATAATGGGTAGGGTATCAGCGATTCTTGCTTTCTTCAGCCTTTCTGTGCTTTCCAAAATGTTTACGGTTACATTTATTTATATTTCTGTAATGAGAAAAAAAATGTATAAATGAAAGGGCTCTCATGAGGACAGGGACTGAGTTTTTACATGTTATATTGTGCTCGCAGCATTTTAAGGAGCGCCTTGTGGATGGTGAATAAGAAGTAGGAGAATCCAGGACTATGCGTGAATGTAACAGGAGAATACAGTACTATGCGTTAACTATAGCATTCAAGGCTGAAAATGCAAACGTTGAATTGCCCGCCACACTCTTATCCTACCCGCTCCCCATCGGCCCATTCTATGTTACAGCCTTTCACAGTCCCATGGGCACTCTTGGCTTAGTCAAAGACAAATATAGATATATATATTTAAAGAATATGAAGGCTCCACGGTGCAAAGTCCCAGACCGTGCATGAAGTCAGATATATTTCTCTTGTAATAACAGTAACCGGTATCCACTAAACACCTGCGGTATCCGCTAAACACCTGCTATATGACAGACGGGTGTCCATGTCACTTAATCTTAGTAGCGTCCCTATGAGGTATTAGCTCCATTATTTCCTTGCAGTCTTTTTCCATGCACACATGTGAATTTCTCTGCAAAATTTGTATCATTTTAACTCCTTTCTACAAAATGTAACATTACATCAGGAACATTCTCTCTCTCCAACAGCCTCCCCTGACTAGCAACACACCTGGCCAGGGGGATACATTCCTTAAAATCGAGGAACATACATTGACACATTATCATTCAAAGGTCATAGGTTACATAAAAGTTCACCTCGTGCTGTTTGAGTTTTGACAAATGTAAAATATATCCACCATTATAGTCTCACCGGAATAGCGGCACCATTTTGGTTAAAAGTGGTTGTTAATGAGTACATCCATTGCATGACTATAACCAAAATTGATTTAACTAATTACCTACTATTGGACATTTAGATTGTTTGCCTATCGGTGTTTCATGGATGAGAAAGGTAAGACCCGGCGACTGGACAAGTGACTTGTCCAAAGTCAACTGGCTGAGAAGTGGGCAGAGTTGAGATTCGAGTCACTTTCATGCGATCGGATAGCACTGCCTCGGAATGAATAATACGCCCGTTAACCGCCCTTCGACTGTCTGCCCACGACTGAAACCAGGCATTCTCCAGAGCGGCCAAGGCCCCAAGCGCGTGTTGGGAAGGGCAGGCGGGTCAAAAGACCGAGGTGCCCCAACTGAGATGGAAGACATTGAAAGTGCAAAGAGGGGTACAGAGACCTAGAAGTAAGCAGACGTGGGTGGGAGATGGGTACGGAGTGAAAACTCCCGGTTTTATCTCTGCGTATAAGGAGAGCGGAGATCCCCTCAAGGCCGTGTGGACAGTCGGGAAGGGTACGGTCTCCGGGAAAGCGGACGGGACGCGGACGGGGACGGGGACGGGGACGGGGGAGGAGGACCGCAGGGCTAGGAGGGGTTGGGAGAAAGGCGCCGGACACCAAACCTCCGCCTTCCCCACTCTGTGGCGGGACTGCCTTCTGGTCTGGGCCTGCCCTGCTGTCTCAGATCCTAAAGTCTCCAGCCGGGGTACACGGGAAAGTGGGGAGCGGGGGCCGTAAGGCGCTCTGAGGATAATGGGGACTGAGGACGGATCCTGGCACACGTTTTCTAAAGCCGGTGGGCCTGACGCTGGTGCCCCTTCCCGCGACCCCACTGCTCAAGCCTCAACCTCAGCCACACCCACAGGCTAAGGACCATCCAGGAGGGGGGCGTGTGTGCGCGCGCGTGCGTGCTCGTGCACTTGCGAGGCAGAGACAGAGACGGGGACAAAAAGAGACCAGGAGAGAGAGAGAGAGAGAGAGAGAGAGTGCCGCGCCAGGGAGAGGGCGGGGGGAGGAAAGAGATCGACAAGGACGGAGAGGAAGAGGGAGGGAGGGAGAGACAGAGACAGAGACAGAGACAGACAGTGGCAGAGAGAGAGAGAAACAGAGACACAGAGACAGAGACAGACAGAGACAGAGAGACAGAGAGAAGGAGGCAGAGCTGCCGGCCTCGGGCAGGAAAACTACTGAAGAGCTAAGGCAGGGAGCTCCTGGTGGAAGAGTCGAGGACATCCCAGAACTTACCCTAAGATGTTGAGGGAGTGGGGGAGTGTCTTTGCGGGACCTGGTTTTGGGGTCATCAGGCTCTTACGGCATAGGCGTTGTCACTGAGCCAGAGCCGTTTATCCCGCCCTGGGGGGCTGGAGACCGAGCTTAAGACACCCCACAACTATGACTCTTAGGCTCGCGGGG
>NW_006433948.1:2992285-2992565 GCF_000325575.1 Pteropus alecto | reverse complement strand
GGCTGCAGACAAGGGGAGGAGGGGCGCGAGGGCTGGGTCCCTGCCTCCCCCCACCCTCCGCTGTCACTCACTACCCCAACAGTCGCCCGGGGGGCGGGCCCCGGAGAGGTGGGGTTGGGGGGAGGGCGATCTTGGCAGGCGCTGGCTGCATGGCGTAGGTAGGGAGTGTTGAGGGGGCGGTCGAACACGAGTGGGAAGCGAAGAGAGACACGGGGAGGGGGAGGGGACCGGGAACCATTTGAATGAGAGGAGGGGATCACGGGTAGAGTGGGCTCCGGGA
>NW_006433948.1:2991983-2992244 GCF_000325575.1 Pteropus alecto | reverse complement strand
GAGCCAGGTGAGGGAAGCAGGTGCGTAGATCTGTTTTCTGCGGGGCAGTGTGCTTGGCCCTGAGGTGGAAAGGGGGTGCCGCCTTTCCCGGGGGCGGGCTCCGAAGCTCCGGAGCCTAGCTTTTCCTCCTCAACTAACGGGGCCCCGGGCGGGGGCTCAAGCTCCATCTCCGACGACGAGCTCCACTCCGCAATTTCCAGGCGGCCACTGGGCTGGGAGTCTCGCGCCGGGGGCCGGCGCTGTCTCGCGAGCCCCCTCCCG
>NW_006433948.1:2986114-2991368 GCF_000325575.1 Pteropus alecto | reverse complement strand
GGGGGGGCCGAAAGGTAAGGGGGGAGGGGAACTGGGAGTTGCAGTGGGGTGGCGGGGCCAGGCGAGCGGGTGGAACCACCGGCTGCCCGGGGAGCGTGGGCACCGGGCCAGGGCGGGGGACGCCTCTCCCCGCAGGGGGCGCTGGACGTGTGGGGGGGGGAGTGGTCATTTGGGCTAAAGCCTGTGGAAATGTCGTTCGCGGCGGGGGCTGTGCCCAAGAAATCCAAGTGGATGCTGGGGTGTGTCCCAGAGCCTGTATCAGAAGGAATTCTGGCGAAGACCACCTCTCCCGCCCCCTCTTCTGCCCTCACCTGCAGCCCATAGCCAGTCACCCTCATGGACCCCAGTGACTTCCCCAGTCCGTTTGACCCGTTGACCCTGCCAGAGAAGCCCCTGGCTGGAGACCTTCCAGTAGACATGGAATTTGGAGAGGACCTACTGGAATCCCAGACTGCCCCCACTCGAGGATGGGCTCCCCCCGGCCCTTCTCCATCCTCAGGAGCCCTGGACCTGCTCGATGCCCCTGCCGGCCTGGAAAAAGGCCCTGGCGTCCTGGACGGAGCCACTGAGCTGCTGGGGCTGGGGGGGCTGCTGTATAAAGCCCCTTCGCCCCCAGCGGTGGACCACGGTCCTGAGGGCAGCCTCGCGTGGGATGCAGATCAGACCCTAGGGCCTGGACCAGGGGGTCAGACCCCTGAGGTGGTGCCACCTGACCCGGGGGCTGGGGCCAATCCCTCCTCACCCGAGGGGCTGCTAGAGCCTTTGGCTCCAGAGTCCCCACTAAGCCTGCAGTCCCCACACGGTGAAGAGGAGGAGACTGCCTCCATGGGCGCTGGGAGACGGGGCTCCCCCGGGCAGGAGGAGGAGCATCCCCAAGGGCAGCCACAGAGCCCCAGTGGCCCCCCCAGCCCTTCAGTGGGAGAGACTCTGGGGGATGGACTCAGCAGCTCTCAGACCCAACCCGGGGGCCCTAGCCCCCCTGCACACCCTTCCTTGCCAGGTAGGTTGCCTGCTCAGCCGGAAAGTCAAGGCTGGGGAGGGGGCGGGGATAAAGAGGGGCGGCTGTGTGTTTGGGGACCAAGTAGGAGAGAAGGAGGAGGGTGGAGCGATCAGAGGGGGGATGCGTGCGCAGAAGGAGTTGGGGGCTTGGAAGGGGGGCTGGGGAAGAGTAAGGAAGGTAGGCTTGGGGAAGGGGTAGGAATACGGGTGAGGTTTCGGGGGCCGGGTTGGAGAGGGCGGATGGGGCGGGAGAGGTTCCTTTCTTCTTAGCCTAGTGGGTCTTCGGTGCCAGGGTCCTTCCTTCGGGGTTCGGGGAAGACCACGGGCCTCTTGGTTCTAAGCTCTTTCCAGCTGTTTTGTTCTAGGCGAGAGTGGGGTTTCTGGGTTTGATGAATGAGAACTAGGTTCTGGAGCCACCAACAGCATCGTGAGTTCAGGGGGCCTGCAGAGATGCAGGGGCCAGGACTGGGGCCTGCCAAGGGCGGGCTCTTGTTCCTCGCCTGTCCTGCCTAGTGGTGTGCCTCTCCCGGGCTGTGTGACTAGGGTCCCAGCGCTTAGATAGTCACCCGAGTCCAGGGGACCTACCCGTGCCTCACCGCTCCCTTCTCTCCTTGCTACCTGCCTTTGGGGGAGCGCGTTGCTTTCTGTCGGTAAACTATAAATTCTCAATGAAAGATGTGTTACCTGTCCGTCCCCAACTCCCCATGATTGGGACAGAAAGCTGGTGGGGGGGTAGGATTTTTTTTCATGGAGAATGGCTGCACCCCCCCCCAGTGCAGAGCTCGAGGTAACCCTGAGAGGGGCCCCAAGAAGCCACAGGCACTCGAGTTTTCCCTTTCAGTTTTGAGTAAGTTCTTCCCCAGGAATGGAGGCGGTCGCTGGGCCAGGCAGGGGGTGTGAGGGCAGGCCCGACATGTAGGCTGCTTTCTGCTTCCTTTGCAGGAGATGGCCTGCCTGGGAAGGCGAGTGAGAAGCCGCCTGAGAGGGTGAGGGGGGAGGGGACTGGAGGAGTCCGGTTCCCCTGGAGCCCCGGGAGGGACAGACCCTTCATTTTCCCTCCCAGATGTCACTCTGCGGAGGGTGGTGTGAGCAGCTTCAGGAGGCCTCCTTCTCCGCCCTCCCGCTGAGGGCCGGGCCCAGGGTCCCTACTGCCCCCCCTCCCAGCTCTGCCCCCTCAAACCCCAAGCTGGCGTCAGCGTCCCCCTCCGTGTTTCCAAGGTGCAGAAGAGAAGCGAGCGCGTTAGGCGGGCAGAGCCTCCCAAACCTGAGGTTGTGGATTCCACCGAGAGCAGTGAGTAGGACCTGCGGCGGTGTGACGTGTGACGTGTGACGAGTGGGACCTCCCGGCTCCGCACGGAGTGTGAAGTGCCTCTCTCCGCTCTGGGTTGGCATGGGAACCAGGGGCAGTGGGGGAGACTGAAAACAAGAGCCCCCCGCTTCGAGCCCTGCCTTCCCCTCCACGCTTGATGACGGAGTAACTGAGGGACAGTGACAGCAGTGGCTTCAGATACCAGTGTGACGGGCACGAATAAGGGGGGTCCCAGTAGCAGCCGAGCTGCCTGCTGGTCCGGGGGTGGCCAGGGAGCCGGCGCGGTCACCTGTCCTCACGCCGCGCCCCCTCCGCAGTTCCAGTGTCAGACGAGGACTCCGATGCCATGGTAGATGACCCCAACGATGAGGACTTTGTGCCGTTCCGGCCCCGGCGCTCTCCTCGCATGTCCCTGCGCTCCAGCGTGGCACAGAGGGCCGGGCGCTCCGCGGTGGGCACCAAGATGACATGTGCGCACTGCCGGACGCCGCTGCAGAAGGGGCAGACCGCCTACCAGCGCAAGGGCCTGCCCCAGCTCTTCTGCTCCTCGTCCTGTCTGACCACGTTCTCCAAGAAGCCTTCGGGCAAAAAGACCTGTACCTTCTGCAAGAAGTACGCGGGGGCTGGGGGGCGTCCGGGGGAGCGAGGGACGGGGCGAGGGGAGGGCGGCCGTCGGGCCAGGAGGAGCGCGTGAGGCCGAGACTGTTGGCAAGAGCCCGGCGCAACGGGACCGGGAGGCGGCATTGTGGGTAGGGGTCTGAGAGCCTTCGGCCCTGCGGCCGAGGATCCCAGGGGAGAGGCGGGGGCCGAGGGAATGAGAGGGTGCGACTGAGTGACGTTCAGACGGGTTCCCGCCCGCAGGGAGATCTGGAACACCAAGGACTCGGTGGTGGCGCAGACAGGGTCCGGGGGCTCCTTCCATGAGTTCTGCACGTCCGTCTGCCTCTCCCTGTATGAGGCCCAGCAGCAGCGCCCGATCCCCCAGTCCGGGGACCCCGCCGATGCCACTCGCTGCAGCATTTGCCAGAAGACCGGAGAGGTGAGGAAGCTGGAGGGCGCGCTGATCACGGAGCCTGGCCGGCCCCGGCCCGCCCCCCGCCATCCCGGGGCTGCAGGGGCCAGGCCCTGCGCAGGCGGGGTGGGGGCGCAAGGCGGCCATGTCGGTGATAGGCAGGGAGCCTATCAAGGATAGAGCTTCTCCAGGATGTGTGCAGCCGGCCTTCCTTGCCTCCCGGGACCTCACCATCAAGTCGGCAGCCCGATGTGCAGGTTGGGGGGGCCCTGGGCGCACTGTGTGCTGCGAAGTTCTAGGGCGAGGTGGGGAGGGCTGTCCTCGCATCGGGGTGGGTGGCGGTGGCCAGGCCCCGGCTCAGGGTGTGCGCGTGTGTGTGTGGCAGGTCCTGCACGAGGTCAGCAATGGCAGCGTGGTGCACCGGCTGTGCAGCGACTCCTGCTTCTCCAAATTCCGGGCCAACAAGGGACTGAAAACCAACTGCTGCGACCAGTGCGGGGCTTACATCTACACCAAGACCGGGAGCCCTGGCCCCGAGCTGCTGTTCCACGAGGGCCAGCAGAAGCGCTTCTGCAACACGAGCTGCTTGGGGGCGTACAAGAAGGTGGGGCCGAGGGAGTAGTGCGCTAGAGGGCTGTGGAAGGGGGCGCGGCTCGCGGTTCTCGGGTGACGAATAAAGGTGCCTGACGGGGCGAGGGCTGGGAGGAATAAAGCGAATAAAGGGGGTTTCGATTGTATCTGTTATGTTTTATTTTTGAAGCTGGCTGGTGGATGCACAGGTCTTTGTTACATCATCATCTATACTTTTTTGTATGCTCGAAATATTTCATGTTTTAAAAATTTTAAAAATAAAAGCGAAGGGACAAATCCAGCCTCAGCCTCTCCTTCCCCATCCTCACAGAAAAACACACGTGTGTACCCATGTGTCTGGTGCAAGACCCTGTGTAAGAACTTTGAGATGCTATCACATGTGGATCGTAATGGCAAGACGAGCTTGTTCTGTTCCCTCTGCTGTACCACCTCTTACAAAGTGAAGCAGGCAGGGCTCACTGGTAGGTGCAAAGCCCTCTTCTCTGAGACCCCTGCTGGCCTCCCTTCTACCCCCCGAACTCCCCTCTTCTAAAGTAACCCCTGCTGCCTGACCTCGACCCAGCCACGTCTTCCCGTGGACTTCCTGTTCCAGCTCTGCATCGCCTTACACCTTCTGTGTGCTCTCTCCCTCCTTCTCCCTCTCTCCCTCTCTCTCTTCTCTCGCCCTTCCTCTCCCTTCCTGCCCCCTCTCGCCCTTCCTCCCTCTCTGTCTATACCCCAGGCCCTCCCCGACCCTGCAGCTTCTGCCGCCGCAGCCTCTCTGACCCCTGTTACTACAACAAGGTTGATCGCACAGTCTACCAGTTCTGCAGCCCCAGCTGCTGGACCAAGTTCCAGGTACTTCAGACCCTGGACGAGGGCTAAGGGGTGTGGCGCCGTAGAGAGGGCGAGAGAATGGGGGTAGGTAGGCCTGGGCCTGGGCACAGCAAATAACGAGCCCGACTTCCTCTCCCCCTGCGCCGCCGCCCGCCGCCCGCCGCAGCCACACACATCTCGCCCCTCCCTGACTTGTCTTCCTTCCCTCCAGCGCACAAGCCCTGAGGGGGGCATTCATCTGAGCTGTCACTACTGCCACAGCCTCTTCAGTGGCAAGCCTGAGGTCTTGGACTGGCAGGTAAGACCCCTCCCCTGCCCACATCTTGCCACAGGAGCAGACGTCTGTCTGATGGGGTCCTCGCACTGGGCTGCGGCCAGGTTCGGATGTCACGGCTCTCCCCTCCCCGCCTGTGCCCCCAGGACCAGGTGTTCCAGTTCTGCTGCCGGGATTGCTGCGAGGACTTCAAGCGGCTTCGGGGTGTGGTGTCCCAGTGCGAGCACTGCCGGCAGGAGAAGCTCCTGCACGA
>NW_006433948.1:2917696-2986093 GCF_000325575.1 Pteropus alecto | reverse complement strand
TCTGCAGCGAAGGTAGGGACGGCGCCGGGAGGATGGCGGACAAACGGGGCCTTGGGGTGCCGTCCGTCCGAGGACCCGGCCTTTCCGCTCAGGAGGCTCCACCCCGCCCGTCCTCAGGCTCCGGGCCCGAGAGGCCGTGCGGGGAGAGGTTCGGGTCTCACGGCCGTGGAGAGCTCTGTGTCTCTGGACTCTTTCTAGGCTGCGTGCTGCTGTACAAACAGGACTTCACCAAGAAGCTGGGCTTGTGCTGTATCACTTGTACTTACTGCTCCCAGACCTGCCAGCGCGGCGTCACCGAGCAGCTGGACGGCAGCACCTGGGACTTCTGCAGTGAGGACTGTAAGAGCAAGTACCTGCTGTGGTACTGCAAGGTAAGGGGCCGGGCGGCGGGGAGCGCGGGCTGCTGCGCCGCGATCGGTACGGGCGATCCCCAGGGAGGGGCTCCAACTGGCCCGGCCTCCAAGGGGAGCAGCGGGGGCTTATCCCGGGGCAGAGGGCCCGGCTCGTTTCGGGGAGGCGGGCCTGACCGTCTCGTCGACACCCGCAGGCTGCCCGATGCCACGCCTGTAAGCGCCAGGGGAAGCTGCTGGAGACCATCCACTGGCGTGGACAGATCCGTCATTTCTGCAACCAACAGTGTCTGCTGCGCTTCTACAGCCAGCAGAACCAGCCCAACTTGGACACCCAGAGTGGGCCCGAGAGCCTCCTGAACAGTGAGTCCCGGGCAGGGCCTCTCTGCTAGAAGTGGCCCGGACGCTTCCAGCCGGGGCCCGGGCCCGCTTCCTCCCTCGCTCTCACGTCATCCCTGGCCAGAGCTTCCGCTCCCGCGCTGTCTTTTAGCTTCTGGACCCTGCGGGTACCAGGGGCCTCTGGTTGGAAGGTTTGAGAGTTAGATGTTACTGATTCTCTGTGAAGGAGCTCGTTTCAGGGATGGGGGCCTACTCAGGCAGGGTGGGGCACGGGGGGCTGTGGCCGGTTTTCAGAGAGAAGGAAGTGTCAGTAGAAGCTCTACCTTTAGCGAGACTAAAGACTGCTGTCGTTTCTAGCATCTTACCCTGGTCCCTCTGCCACTCCAGCGGTGCCAGACTCCTGAGGCCATCTAAACGGAAGGTCTCGACTCGTGGGTTATCGGGGAAACTACTCTTTTTCATTCTTCTCGGCAGCCAGGAGCAGAGAAGCTCCTTGGCCACTCCTCCTGGGGCCTAGGGGAACAAAGAGGACGGATTGCAGACTCCCCGGTGTCGTGCGTCCTAACGGCGCTCTCTTTGCACATGGAGAGCCAGTCGTGCAGACGCGACATTCGTTCGTTTCGATCCGCAGGTCAGTCTCCTGAGTCAAAGCCCCAGACACCCTCGCAAACCAAAGCGGAGAACAGCAATACGGTGAAGACCCCGGAGGAAAATGGGAGTGTGGCCAAGGTCAGGGCGGAAGCCGCGGCGGGGCGGGGCGGGAGTCGATGGTCTCAGAGGGGCGTCTAGCGGTTGGCGGCACCCGTGTGCCTTTGTGTCCGCAGATCCCTGTCAAGACCCGATCGGCTGCTACTGCTTCCACCCCTCCGCCACCCCCGCCGCCCCCAGCAACACCCCGCAAAAACAAAGCCGCCATGTGTAAGCCACTGATGCAGAATCGAGGGGTCTCCTGCAAGGTGGAGATGAAGTCCAAAGGCAGCCAGACAGGTGAGCCCACGACACCACAGGCCATGCTCCGTCGTCCTCGGCCAGCAGCCCTGTGCCTAAGAGCTACACGGAGCTTTCTTAGGTGGCCGATATATCGTGGATGTCGAAGGGCAGTTTTAGAGCGTTCGAGCTTTGGGGTGACGGGCAAGCATCGGGTCCCGGGTCGGATGGGAGCTGCGTAGCGGGGGCTCTGACAAGACCCCTTCCTGCCCGCAGAAGAGTGGAAGCCCCAGGTGCTCGTGCTGCCCATCCCCGTGCCCATCTTTGTGCCAGTGCCTATGCATCTGTACTGCCAGAAAGTCCCGGTGCCTTTCTCGATGCCCATCCCGGTAAGCGCACCTCCCAGGACGGACACCAGCCTTGCCCCTGACGGCCACCGGCCGTCCTCCGCATCCAGTGCTGTGCTTCTTGGCATTGAGTTGGGATTTATGTCTCCAGGTGCCTGTGCCCATGTTCCTGCCCACCACATTGGAGAGCACAGATAAGATTGTGGAGACCATAGAGGAGCTGAAGGTCAAGATCCCTTCCAACCCCTTGGAGGCTGACATCTTGGCTATGGCAGAAATGATCGCAGAGGCTGAGGAGTTAGACAAGGCCTCGTCCGACCTTTGCGGTATGCCATGCGCTGCGGCTATGGGGGAGCCCGTGCGCTACCGCTCTGTGTCTGCGTGGGGGCGGAGAGTGGCGACCTCATACCTGGCGGGATGGGGGACAGTTGGGGCCCGCCCCTGAAGTGACTTCTCTGCTTCCCAGATCTTGTGAGCAACCAGAGTGCAGAGGGGCTTCTGGAAGACTGCGACCTGTTTGGGCCGGCTCGAGACGACGTCTTGGCCATGGCCGTGAAGATGGCCAATGTCTTGGATGAGCCCGGGCAAGACTTGGAGGCGGACTTCCCCAAGAGTGAGTAGCCTTCGATGTGGCCCTCGATGCGGGAGCGTTCGCGCCATCGGAAAAGGCGTGCGTTCCTTGTGGCCCTGAGCACGACCCTAACAGTGCTCCTTGCGACCCGACGACAGAAGGCTCCCCCAGGGAGTCGCAGCAGAGATACTGGGACAGGTGCCGGATTTTGCACTTGAGTCTCGTGAGCTTTTTTTCACCGTGGTAAAACCCACAACGTGAAACCTACTATCGAGACCGTGTTGGAGCACGTGCTCCAGTAGTGTGTGACAAGCACTCCCGTGTGACTTCCTGAGTCGCTGTGCCCCTGAGCGTGTGCTTGGTCCGGCTTTGCTCGTTCCCACTGAGTACGATTGGACCTCTCCGGGAGGCTCGTCTCGAGTCAAGTGGGCACGTAGCAGGGGTGGCCTGGGAGGACCGTCAGGTTGACATCTTATTATTTTTTAAAGCCTGCAGTACCCGGTGGGCTCCCATCCAAGTGCTAACCAGGCCTGACCCTGCTTAGCCTCCGAGCTTGTACGAGATCCCACGCGTTCAGGGTCTATGGCCGGAGACCATGACATCTTAGCAAATGATTCCCTTCTTTGCCCTCTACCAGATCCTTTGGACATTAACCCCAGTGTAGACTTCCTCTTTGACTGTGGCCTGGTAGGGCCCGAGGACGTGTCTACTGAGCAAGACCTTCCCCGAACCATGAGGAAGGTGAGGCCTGGGGCTGCTGTATTTGCAGAAGAGGGATGGAGTCTCAAAGGGCCGGAGGGCGGCGCTTTCGTGGCCAAGTCAGCAGCTTGACTGTCACCTGCCCCGATGACCTCCCTTCGCCACTGCCATGAGCGCTAACGTCCAGCAAACTGCTCTCTCCACAGTTTGCCAGGTCATCAGAGCTGAGCCTGGGGCTCTGTGCTCCAGAAGCTTGCTGTGTGTCCTCATCGGCCCCTTACTGCCCTGGCGGTAAACAGTGTCACGCCACCTTCCACGGTGCCCCTGGCCTCACCTCCGCCACCCTCATCCTTCTTTCCCTCCAGGGTCAAAAGCGGCTGGTGCTTTCCGAGAGCTGTTCCCGGGACTCCATGAGCAGCCAGCCTGGCTGCACCGGGCTTAATTATTCCTACGGTGTCAACGCTTGGAAGTGCTGGGTGCAGTCGAAATATGCCAACGGAGAGACCAGCAAGGCTGATGAGCTGCGCTTTGGCCGTGAGCGCCCCGGGGATGGGGGTGGGGACGGGGACGGGAGGTGGAGGGTGTCCCGCGAAGATGCAGAGGACTTGCAGAGGAAGGCTTGGCGCTGTCTGGGTGTCGAGGCTTAGGGCCCTCTTGGTAATTGGTGGTTCGCTCCGGAGCTGGATGTGAGTGACGGCGGAAAGGTTAATGGAGCTAAATGACGTGCTCCGTGCGAAGTTCTGCTAACGGCGCTCACCTCCGCTTCCCGTCACTGCAGCCAAACCCATGCGTATCAAAGAGGACATTCTGGCTTGTTCAGCTGCCGAGCTCAACTATGGTCTGGCCCAGTTTGTGAGAGAGATCACTCGACCCAACGGCGAACGATACGAACCTGACAGTATCTACTACCTGTGTCTTGGCATCCAACAGGTACCCGGGGCGCACTGCTCGTCTTGCCATCACTGTCAACACAGCAGGCAGGGCCCCGCCAGCAATGATACCGTCCCCGAGCAGGCAGCTTTCCTCCCCATTCCAAGCACGACAAGATGTGTCAATACTCTCCAAAGTCCAAGCCGCATGGCGGCCCTCCCTGCTGTCTGTGACGCTCGGCCCCTGGGCTTCTCGGGTGATGGGGTCATGTCCAGTTCCCCGTGGGAGAAGGCGGCCATGCATCATCGGGCAAGGGGTCGGGGCTTGTGAGGACCAGCTGCGACACATGTCCTCCAAGCCCCCACCCCTTCCGGCGAGGCCTCGGCACCCCGGAGTTGTGGGTATACCTAGGGAAGAGTGCCCTGGTCGCCCCAACGATAATTTCCTAATTATCAAGGTCGCCGTGCCCGGGCCTTCGACCCCACTGTCTCTCCTCTAGGACCTGGGATCTGGCTTGATGTGTGTCTCTTTCTTCCTCCAGTACTTGCTGGAAAATAACCGGATGGTGAACATTTTCACGGACCTTTACTACCTGACTTTCGTTCAAGAGCTCAACAAGTCTCTGAGTACCTGGCAGCCCACCCTCCTCCCCAACAGTAAGGGACAGAAACGTAGCGAGCCCTGCGCCCCTTCTGCCATTCTTCAGACACACCGTCCCAAGTCCCGGGCTGCTGGGTGTGCCTCTGTTGACAAAGGGTCTGAGGGCAGGTGCACGTAGCTTCGGGAGTCGGAGCCCATGTCCTCGAACGTGAGGAGGGACCAAGACTTATGTCTGAAGAGCTGGGACCACACGCGGTGGACTGGGTCGGGAAGGAAAAGAGGAAGGACTTGAGGGGCTCCCCGAGGTTTGCGCCTACCTGCCTGTAACTCGAGGCTGGTGACGGAAGCCCCAAATGCAGGTGGAGACCCTACGAGAAGCCACCCCATCCTACTGGGTCGTGTGGCGGGGTGTCAGGGTTTCACGCAAGATGGTCCCCTGCCGAATGGAGGTGCCCGTGAGCGGGACAGCGGGGAGCAGAAGGGGCCGGGCTTGGGGGGCGCCGGTCCCGACCGGCCTGTGCCCTGGACCGTTGCAGATACAGTCTTCTCTCGCGTGGAGGAGGAACACCTGTGGGAGTGCAAGCAGCTGGGCGTGTACTCGCCCTTCGTCCTTCTCAACACCCTCATGTTCTTCAACACAAAGTTTTTCGGGCTGCAGACGGCCGAGGAGCACATGCAGCTGTCCTTCACCAACGTCGTGCGGCAGTCTCGCAAATGCACCACCCCTCGGGGCACCACCAAGGTGGTCAGCATCCGCTACTACGCCCCGGTCCGCCAGAGGAAAGGGCGCGGTACGAGCTCCCCCCACCCGCGCTTTGCTGTCCCCTCTCTGCTGTCCCCTCCCGCGCCTCGCCTTAACTGCCAAGTCGGCCCTCTCCTTTGCCACTAGCTTCCCCATCGTTCGTTCCTGCGTTTGCAGAAAAGGTGAAAGCAGCCCATCCTTCGATCGATGGGCGGTGGCTGTTGCATAAGGGGGAGGTCACCCAGCTGCCTGCTTCCCGCCCTTCGTCATGTCGAGGCCATTTACTGACTTGCCTCCTCTCTTTGAGGGGAGCGGACAGGTGGGGAGCTGTTGGGCGGGTTGGCTGTGGGAGAGAGTTGACAGGGCGCACGGCAGCTTGGTTTCCATTCTGGCCCTGGAGTCCTGACCCATGTGACTGCGGTCCCCACGGTCCGTTCTCTGGACCCGCGCTTCTACGTGGACTTGGGGGCTGGGGGCTGGGCCATGTCGGGTCCTCCACCCCGGAAGGCAAGGCCAATCTCGCAGTCGGCTCTGTTTTGTCCGTTTCCTTGTGACCTCCGGAGGTCAGCCTGAGGGAGCGCGCAAGGCGACACGTTAGCCGCGCCAACCGGGGAGGACTGTAGAGCGAGACCCCCGCAGGACGCTGGCCGGTGTGGGCGACTGACCGATGCTTCTGCCTTTACTTCTTCATACGACTGTGCCGTGTGTCCCGAGGCCTCCCCCGTGCCCCGCACTGTGCACCGGGAGGCGGCTCGTCGAGGCTGCCGTTAACGAGCCCGGGTCCTTTGCCTTCTGCAGACACAGGTCCCGGGAAACGGAAGCGAGAAGACGAAGCCCCCATCTTAGAGCAGCGCGAGAACCGCATGAATCCCCTCCGCTGCCCTGTCAAGTTCTACGAATTCTATCTGTCAAAATGGTGAGTTGGCAGGTGCGCGGGGCCGGCGTCAGCACGGGTCACCCCTGGACCCTCCCTCGGTACTGATCTGTCTCCTACCGTTGCAGCCCCGAAAGCCTGCGGACTCGCAACGATGTGTTCTACCTGCAGCCTGAGCGGTCCTGCATCGCCGAGTCGCCCCTCTGGTACTCCGTGATCCCCATGGACCGAAGCATGTTGGAGAGTATGCTCAATCGCATCCTGGCCGTGCGCGAGATTTACGAAGAGCTGGGTCGTCCTGGGGAGGAAGACCTGGACTGAGCACTTGTGTCGTCCGTATCCATCCCTCACACCAATGTCTGGCCTGTGGCCACGTCCCGTGGGGCGACGGGCCCCAGAACCAATGCTACTCATCCCGAAGGGCCCTGGCCGCTCTTCTCTACTCATCCATTCCCCGCCTTCCCTCGGAACCCCTGGCTTTTACCGTCTTCCTACCACTTGACAACCACGGGGCCCAGCCCTCTGTGCTTGGGGGCTGGCCTCCCGGTGATGGGCAAAACCCGGCTAGGCCATTTTCTTGATGCTTCGGAGGAAAGCCCTTCTCGCAGGGCCAGACTCTGGATGGAGAGTTACTAGCTCTGGTGATCCTGTTAGCGTGGGCTTCGCGGCCCGCGCCACGTAGGTAAAGCCCCTTGTTCCCAGGTTCGGCCAAGGGAGGAACCCAGCTGCCTTGTCTGCCCCGCGCCCACCCCTTTCTCTCCTGTCGCCCAGCACCGCGCTAAAGGGTCTCGTACGAAAGGTGTGAAAGAAACTCCGAAAGTAACGAGGGGACCACTTACCTAGAACGCAGAGCTTTGACACTCTTCCTCTCCGTAAAATAACCGGTTGTTGGAACCCCCCTCGCCACCGCGTCCCCCCGCCCGCCGCAAGCACCAGCCCTGGGTGCCGCAGCTTAGAAAGCTTCCAAACGCTTCTGCTCCTCCAAGGCAGAGAATGACTCCAAGTGTGGGGAGCAGACTCCTGTCCCCTTGGTTTATGTGTTCGTCCCTCTCTGCCATCTTAGGTTGGCATGAGCCACGTGTCAACATGCTTAGCCCCCCCTCTGTGATCGCCTCCCTTGACTTCAGTGGACACAGTTCCCAAGGCAAAAACCACCTTCTGACTTGGGTTGGGGCTGGGTTCCCCACTGTTCTCCCCCATCGTCAGAGCCAGGCCAAGCCTGTGGGGGACCCCGGGTCATGCAGGATGGGGTCTGTGGTCAGAGGCTAGCTCAGCAGCTGTGGGCACGGGTCTTTCCCCCGCTGCCTACATCTCTCTTCCCCATCTTGCCTTCGTAGTTCCAGAAAATTCTTAGCGTCCGGCAAAGGGGGTGCCCAGTTCTTTCCCTGTTGGCTTTGCTGTTCCCCAGCCTCCTTTTTGTGTTTTTATAACTGTCACCAGTTTAGCCACTGTTTAAATTGTACATATTGTTCTGAGGTGCCTGGCCTGTCCCTTCAGTGAGCCATGCCCGCCCTTGTGTTGTAGTGAGAAGCTGTTGTCACGACTAACCTTCTGTCTCTGGAATTGTTTGTTTCAAATAAAGAGTTAAAATTGTCTTTGGCCTTTTCGTGGGGAGGGAGAGCGGTGTTCGGGGGCGGCGAGGGACAACTTCTGATCTCTCAGCTGGAGAATTCTTTGTATCCACCTCGCCGAATGAATCCACTAGGAACATGGTGTTTTTTACAACAAGTTTCCGAACACTTAAGGGGAAAAATCCATTCCGCGGCTCTCTGTTAAGGACCTACTACGTTTAAGGACCTAGATTACGCGCTTCAGAGAACACACAGATTCATTCGGCCCAGAACCCTGTCCCCAGCAGACTCCCAGGCTGGAGAGGACACAGGTGGAATGAAATACGCAGCGCTGTGGGAGTACGCGGGAATAAGGGACTCGGTTCAAGTTTATAGCAACGTTACATGCGTGTTCTGTGAGTGAGGGAGGTGGCATCTGCCCTGGGCCACGAGACGTGGGAAGGATTGAGGACCGGAATAATCTAAGGTTGAGATTTTCCAATCGGGAATGACAGGATCAGATCCGTTGATTCGGGGTGGAGATGCCTACAGCCCCGTGAAAGTGGGGAGATCAGTGAAAGGCTAAGAGATTTTGTGGGCCTCAGTGGGGTGTGGGGATAGAGAAGGAAAAGAGAGAAGATGGATTCAAATGAGTTGCAGACACTTTGAAGGTCAAGTCTGCAGGATCTGGGGGAGGGAAGCATTGTGCACGAACCATGAGTCCCAGGTTTTGATTGGGAGAGAGATGCCTTTAACCAAGTTGGAAAATGGACAGTGTCTTTTTTGTTTCTGTTTTGGCTGATGAGTGGGGGCTAAGAAGAACTGGGTAACGAGTTGAGGGTTTGATCATGCTGGGTTCGAGCCTCCATCGAAACATCCACGTGGTGGGCCACGTGACATGGCATAGCAGAAAGAACACCCACGCTTGACTTTTTAATCATAGTTCTGCTACTAAAACTTGGGCAAGCCTACCTTCTCGAGCCTCACCTAAAAATATGCATCTATATTCCGCCCTGACTTTCTCACAGAGTTGATGCAAAGGTCAGGTGAGAAAATGCAAGTAGCAGTTGGAAATGTGGGTCCGAGGCAAGGTATGTGTTTTCTGTCCAGCTTCATGGATACATAATTGACATATAACATCGCCTAAGTTTAAAGTGGACGCCGTGTGGATTTAATACATTTAAGCTCTGCAACTTTCGAGTATACAGCTCAGTACTGTAACTTAGTCACCATGCTGTACGCCAACTCCTCACAACTTATTGAGCTGGTAACTGGAAGTTCGTACCCTCTGACCAACGCGTCCCCATTCAATCTACATCCCCCAGGCCCTGGCAAACCACCGTTTGACTCTTTGTTTCTATGAGTTCAGTTTCTTCAGATCCCACACATAAGTTAGATCAGTACTTGTCTTTTTCTGTTTGACTCATTTCACTTAACATAGTGCATGAGGTATCAATTTAGAAATCATCTGCAAAGCTCTGGGAGTGGACAACATCTCTCTCGGGGTGGGGGGCGGGGAGAAGTAGAGGGCAAAAATGGTACCTTCCAGCATGTCTCCAGTTAGCCAGAGGAAAGAACCGAGAGCAGGAAGCAGAGAGCCCCAAACCTGCCAGACGCTAAAGGTGGAAGCACCTGATGGAAAGCTGTCCTCCTATCACAGGCCAAGGTGAAGTCTATTTAATTTGCCTTTTCTCCCCTCGTCAACAGGGCCCCCAAACACCTGTCTCTCTCACTGCCTTCCCGTGATGGAACTGAGAGGCATCTGTTGTCATTTGCTCAACTACATTTCTACTCCACGCCCAATCTTGTGCTAGTCACTAGGGATATAAAGATGACTAAGGACCTGGGGTTTGCTCCCGAGAAGTCCCCAGTCTGACAGGGAGAACAAGGGCTGGGACCAGGGCGGGGCAGACAGGGTACCGAAGGTGCCGAGTATAAGAAGGCAGTCGCTGCCACGGTCGTGCAAGTCCAGGGCGATGTCTGCACAACCCTGAGGTGCTTCAGCTGCCTCGCCCTGGTCCTGACCCCGGAGAAGACTCACGTGGCAATAAAATGACCCACTGCTACTCATTGTCGCCCAGCGAATCGAGAGCACAGAAGTGACATGGGAGGTGAGTTCGTTAGGGACTGGCGCGCACAAGGACGTGATGGGACAGGAGCATCTTTGGGGAAGGATGGTCGGGTGAGCAGCGCTGGGAGGCGGTGTCGGGAAAACGGGCGTCAGGTTGCGGAAGGCGTTTACTGTGATGCGGAGCTCTGTTAGGGTGACCGGCCATCTGCGTTTGCCCAGGACCTCCCCAGTGTTAGCAATGAAAGTCCGACATCCTGGGAAAGCCGTCAGTCCTGGCAAACTGGAGTAGTCACGCTTCATCCTCGAAGGGTTTTCACAAAGAATCGGCAGAATGTGATTCGTGTCGTAAGGTGACTCTAGCATGTCTGGGTGACGTGGAGGAGAACTGGGTGCCGAAGAAACCGAGGAGGCCAGTGGCGGGGAGGCAGCGGCATAGACATGGTTCGGCGCTTGGCCTTAGGCCAAGGTGGTAACGAGTTCCCGTTCTCCGGCTCAGCCCCTGCCTTCCTAGCTGTGTGGCCCGGGCAAGCTACTTAACCTATGTGGGCCTCAGTTTCTCCATTTCTAAATGGGGACGATACCGGTGCTCGCCTCAACGGATGGTGAGGACTAACGGCTCCTGTTTAAGCACAGTGCCCGGCATACAGCAAGCGCTTAATAAACGTTAGCGGCTGTTATCCACATTACCACTTACGAGACCACCGCAAGGCCGGAAGGAAGGCACATGATGTGCCGAAGGAAAGCAGCTGAGGAGGAAAGAGACTTGAGAAAGATTTGGGGAGCCACATTACCAGACCTCGCGTGTCGGCTAATCGATTAAACTTTATCGTGCATGACTTTCCGTTGGCATAAATTCTCCAAGGCATCTACATTTCAAGACTTTTATCTCTAACTGTGAAACGAAGGGCTTTGTCCCTGGAAGGGAAGGTCAAGGGTCAAGGAGAGATGGCTGGAAAACCAACTGCACCTTCGAGACCCCTAAGGTTAGGGGCGAGAAATGGCGGCGGTTTGAAAAGCTTGTCTTGATTTAGGAGTTTGGAGGGTAGGGGTTCCGAATAACTGTCTCTCCCTGTCTTCCCTGCATTCCCCAAATTGCCTTGCTTTGCGGGCATGGACAATTTCTGGATCCCGCTCCAGGCAGAGATTTCTAGAGAAGCCCTTTGGCTCCGCACTGTCCTTCCGGGTTGGAGCCCCTTCCTGAACATTCCCCATTTTTCTCTCTTAACCTTCGTTTTCCGGCAGGTTGATATTTAGGGATATCGTGTCACACTGAGCACCTCCCCTCCCCCACCTCTATGGCCCGAAACCCTTCCTAAGGCAGCACGGACCGGCGACTCTGCTGTAGAGGGGACAGCGCGGATTTTAGGTTACCATAGGTCGACATCTTAATTCTGGCTCTGCAGCTTTAAGCTGTGCAACCTTTGGACATATTAATTATCCCCTCTGAACCTCCATCTCCTCATCTACAGGTGTGGGTATGATAATGACTACCGTGCCATTACTGAGATCATGTATGTGAGGGCTGGACCAAATCCGGTCCGTACCCCATGCTCCAAAACAGTCCCCTTTCCTTTCGTGCACCGAGATGATTTCTAAGTCTGAAAATAAAGTTTCGGACTACGTTATGATCGAGACACATCCTTTTCATTAACACCACATTAGGAATTAAGACGCCCTTCACAGCCATCCTCCCGTTTATATACACAGATGCAGTCACATGTGCCGCGACATATGTATGCAAACATATTGCTTACTCAAGCACACACACATGGCGATTGACAACGAGACAGTCAAGAAAGCATGTTGATTAGGTGTGACCGAGAGTTTAGCTCGGTGTTTGAGACACCTGGTGAATAGCTGGAGGATGGGACAGATAGCGAGACGGACAGAGCTTACTATCAACCAGACGGCGCTGTTCCAAGGGCTTTACCTACAACTGATGCATTTAATCTTCGCTATCATAGGTGCCATCATTATCTTTGTGTGACAGATGAGGAAACCGAGGCACGGAGTGGCCGAGTAACCGGGCTAAAGTCACACAGGTAGGAAGCAGACCATGCTCTTAGTCACTATGCTATCCTGACTTTTCAGAGAGGCTTTAATCTGGACAAAAGTCGGTCGCCATCCCGTGCAAATTACCCTCTCTCCCTGGAGTCTACTGTCAAATCACTGCCCTCCCTTCCACGATTTGCCATCAGCCTTCACGTATCTATTTGTGCAAAGATCTGCCCTGCCCTGGATCTTGTCAAGATCTGCACAGTCTGCCTATAGTTATAGACAGAATTGCCTGTAAGTCTAGAAGGAGATAACTCTGAAGTTACGAGGGTTTCTATATGTTATAGCTGAGAGTTCGAAGTCCTGCGCAAACTTCTGCGCACCGCATACGAGACCCTTCACCGACTGGCCCCAACCTACTTTGTCCATCTCACCTCCTACCTCTTCTGAGATGCTGAACCTGTGCACACGCTTACATCCTCTTCCCTGTTGCCCTCGATCCAACAGGCTAAGCACCTCCTATGTGTTAAGGATACGCAAGTAATTACCACGCAATTCGATAAGAAACACAATATACTGCAGGAATTCAGGATGGGGATGGGGGGATGGGGGAGTGGTCCTTGCTGAGGGACTGGGCGTACAGGGGAGAGGGGAGGAGACAGAGTTGAAAGCTCCACATGGGAAATGACATTCGAGCTGGGTCTTGAATGATCAAGTGTCTGCCAGTCAGGGGAGGGGAGGGAAATGTACCAAATTATCTTTGTCTCCTACATCCGAAGCGTCTCTCACATTTGTCTCCTCTTATTCCTTCTGCCACTGTCCTAGCGCTACAGGCCCCACCTGGGCTATTGCGACAGCTCTGTAACTGGTCATTCTGCCTCTTCTCTTTTCTAAGCCAATCGACTCTCCGTGTGACTGCCGAGGTAAGCTCCCAAACCGCAGTCTGAGACTAGCGCTCCCCCCACTCAAAACCCTTAATGGTTTCCACCACCTATAGGACAGTCTTAACCCTTTACGGTGCATGGAAGGCCCATCATAAGCTGGCCGTAGTTTACCTTTCTCACCTTTCCACTAGCCATTTCACCGCTTGAATCCTCTACAGCAAATTATTAGTCTAACTCTGAAGACAAAATCACGCCCTTTCGGATGTGGGTTTTTCGCCTGCTTTATGCTCCTTCCCTAGAATGGCCCAATCCTTTTGCCACCTGACAGGTTCAGCCTGGCCTCAAATCAAAGGGAGCCCAGCTTGGTGGGTATTATAGCACCTTCTCTACCACAGGTTAGGGCTGGCGTTCCCCTCCAGCTGCCACTGTGCGCGCCCAGGCTATCTGATTGGGCATCTAAATCAGTTCGTGGTTGCCATGCCAATTCTCTATGGATACTGCAGCCTGCTTTGAAATCCCAACTCAGCTGGCTGGGGCCTTGACTACCTCTCGTAGTTCAGATAGTCCCTTCGTCCAGGAGCTGACTCTGTCCCTTTGCCCCCAGCTCCTGCTAGTTCTGAAGATACATACGTCTGAAAGACCGTAAACTTCCCTGAAAGCACCGGTACCATGCGAGACAGTGTGTAAGAAGTTCCTGTTATTAGGCCTTTTCCGCCCCCAGATCAGACCCCTGGAATAGTGACCCCTTAGATGGATCGTGAGCAAGAGGAATTCGCAACATCTCTTGGCCTCGCTATTTGGGGGGCTGTCTGTCCCCTAGCGGAGCCAATTTCTTTCCACTAGGCCCAGCCCCTCTGAAGCAGCCTCATCCTTCTCTGGCTTGTCTTAGGTTTCAGCATGGCCCTCAGGCTGTGGTCTCGGAGCTGCAGATGTAATCTTACGTCACTTTACAGTTTGTTTTTATTTTTTATGTTTCTCACTTTACAGTTTAGAAACAGCTTTGAATACCGCTTTGATTCTCACACGAGCCCCACGAAAGAGGTAGAGAGGTTATTATCAACCCAATGCTGCAGATGAGGAAACTGAGACAGAAGTAATAAATGAAGACCCAAATCTCTCGATCGCAATGTCCTCTACTGGATGGCAGGTACTCGGCCTCATTTGCCACCTGTTTCTTTCTTGCATTCTTTTGACTGAGCCTCAGATAAGAAAGTCAGTCCTGGGGTGAGTCTGACTCACCCTGCTCCCTCCCCTCAAGCTTCCTTTGGCCTGCTCCCACCTGGTTCACAGGACACGAAAGTAAGTGTCCTCTCTTTGGCCGTAGCGCCCAGCTGGGGTAGCTTTATCGTCCCACCACTGCCCCCTGGAGAGGAAAGCCTTGATCTGGAGCTGGAGCCTCTCTCTGAGGGGGATTCATAGAATCTTTTGAAGAGAAACTAGATTTCGGAGGTGATGATGGATTTAGCATCTCTGTGTGCCGTAGGCATGAGGTTCCTTTGTGGAATCACGATGGAAATTTCAAAAGAATATCTTTCTCTTGATGGCCTTTTCGACAGAGGGGAGATGCTCTGCGTGCGTCGCGTGTCGTGTTGTGTCTTTTGAGAGAGGGGAAACTCTGTGTCGGGGGTTGCTGAGTGTGGGGGAAAGGAATACTTACCCGCTCCTTTTCTTTCCAAAGGAGAAAGCTCCTTGAATGAGGAAAAATTCCTTGTCTTCTGTTTGAAGGAGAAAGACTGTAGAGAACAGTCTGATAAGATTATGCCTGGTTTTCTCTTCCTTTCTGACATAGTTCCCTCACGGAGTCACTGCGCTCTGGCAGAGAGTGGCAGAGAATTTTTTATTCTGCTAGGAGGTAGGAAAGCAGAGGAGAGAAATCTTTTCTAGGGGAAACTTTCACTCTGAGGGGCCATTGGGGAGGGCAGTGATCTGAGAAGGGGAGACCCCATGAGGCTGGGGGGGTTGGTCTTTTCAGAATCCCAGAGGCAGCTTAGGAGATGTGCGAAGCCAGCCCTGTTGGCTCACGAAGAAACTGAGGCTTGAGGGAGGGAACGCCTTGCTAATAAGTGACAGAAGCAGGACCTGAACACAGCTTCGGCAAGTCCCACCCTGGGGCTTTTCCCACCAGCGCTGACAGAGGGAGGGGAGGCTACCTGCTGCTCTGGAGTGTGATGCCATGAGATGTTTGACCTCTGGTGGAGACATCTCTGGGAAGGAAAGTAGGGAGGAGGGGAGAATCAGGGGCTAGGTGCAAAGGAAAGGGGTCAAGTTCATTGTGCAATGGGTATTAGTTAGCAGCGGATGCTGGATTTCGAGGGAGGAAGGGGGCTACTCCTCCCAGGGGTGCAGGGGTGGGGGCCTCACCAAGGTACGAAGAGAAGGTGTGCTAGCTACTCCCGGAAATTTCTCTACCATTTCCTGTTTCTCCAGAGGGAGTCGTCGTTGTAATCTTTTTAAAATCAGTAGGGGCCCAAAGAAACTTTTGGAGGTAATGTCAATGTTTTCTGGTATATCGTGGCCATGTTTATAAAACTGCACATAATTACCAAAACTCAATAAACTGTACACTTCAAGTGGCTTCAAAAATAAAATCAGGATGGAGGTAAGTGAATTAGATCCCAATAAAGCTGTTATTAAAAAATGGAGGGGGGGGCGCGCAAAAACCAAAATAATGAAAAAAAAAGAAAACGGGAGAGAACAGCTAAGCGTCTGCTTTCGCAAGCAGATCCTACCTCTTTAACCCATTCCTTTCTTGATCAGCAAAAAGCCGAGGCCGGCTCGGCCAGGGGGAGGTCAGAGGTTGCAGGAAAGAGAACTTGACAAACACACAAGCCACCTCTTCATTTACTGTAAAATCCTGTTTAATGTGTAATGTGTCAGGCAGAGAGAGGCTTTGGGACTTGAGGCGAAGGCAGCACTGACCAACCCCCACTGCAATTCATCCGCCTGCTTCTCTCTCCCTCCCTAACTCCTCCACCCCAGACCTGTCCTCCTTTCCCTGAGGCCTCGCGGCAAGTGCTCTCGCTCCTTCTCCCGCTCCCTCCCTCCTCCACCCACAGGTCCGCAGCACCCTCCCTCCGCTCCACTCGCCCATGTCCCTCCCCAGCGGTGGGACTCCAGAAATAGGGTATGTGACAGCACAGGGTTAAGAGTAGCTTCTGAACTGGAGAAGCCGTCAGAGCATCCTAACCCCCCAATAACCTGGAGTACTGTCGTGGAGTGTCCCCCTGGAGGAGTGGAAGGAGTGAGGGGGTGGGTTTGGCTGGAGTGTTCCCTGGCAGCCGGGGGAGAAGGAGGGGCAGGCCCGGGGCAGGTGAGGGCTGGATGGGAGGTTGCCTGGTTCCTGGCATCAGCAGGCCGAGCAGCGGTCGCTCTTGTCAGCCGTCCCGGCCCCAGTGCTGGGTCTGCGGCGTAGGATGTCTTTCAGGGAGCCATCCTGCTCGCTCAGCAGCTTGTTGATCTCATTCTGCTTGTATTCGGGTGACAGACGGTGGCCGAAGCCCGAGCCCTTTCGGGAGGTCGGATTGGAGCGGCGCCGGGCTCGGCGCGTGCAGGCCCGGATGATGAGGTACACCAGCTCCGCCACGTTGAGGATGATGCAGATGCCAGAGGCGGCCAGCATGAAGACGGTGAAGACGGTTTTCTCGGTGGGGCGGGACACGAAGCAGTCCACTGTGTTGGGGCAAGGGTAGGCCTCACACTTGACGAGCCGCACCATGGCATAGCCAGGGTAGAGCAGGTAAAAGACGTACATGAAGGCGGCCTCGAACAGCAGGCGGAAGACCACGCTGATGACATAGGTCCACCACAGTGTCCCTGAGATGTGGAACTTGTGCCTCTTCACCTCCTCCATGTGCAGGGGATCCCCATGGCCCTCAAGTCGCAGCATCTTCTTTTCCACATGCTGCTGGTGAGCCACGTGCATGGCCACGAGGAGAGTCGGGGTGGAGACCATGATGAGCTGCAGAGACCACAACCGCACGTGGGAAATGGGGAAGAACTCGTCGTAGCACACGCTGTTGCAGCCGGGCTGCAGGGTGTTGCAGATGAAGGAAGACTTCTCATCGCCCCACACGCTCTCCGCAGCCACCACCAGCACCATGATTCTGAAGATGAAGATGACCGAGAGCCACACGCGGCCGATGGCGGTAGAATGTCGGTTCACGCCGCTGAGCAAGGTGTACAGACCCGTCCAGTTCATCCTGCCTCATTCACACCTGCAAGACGAGCCACAAAGCAAGCCGTCAGAGAGCCGGCGACAGGGTGGGAGGAAGGGTACTCATAGCTTGCGTGATCACCCTGTCCCGTGCCAGCCGCTGCTCGTCCCCCTCACTTGACTGGACCTCCCTGAGCCCCATCTCCCTTCTTCGCTTTCGTCCAATGTTGTTTCTTGTCCGGCCCCTTCTTCTACCAGGCTCGTCTTCCTTCCGCCCTCTGCCATTTCTCTGCTCCTCGTCCCCCGGCTCCTCAACTCTGGCCCCGGGGCAAACCCAACCAAGCCCTATTACCTTGGGGAGCGCCTATCCCTGAGGCCACCCAGACAGGTCCCCTATGGTCTCATGTCTGTCCCGGGGGAGTGGGCCCTGGGTCCACGCCTGCGTCCCAATTCATCGCCGCCCGGTGCTGAGGAGTCATATGCTGCTTTATACCCAGTGTCTGCACAATGGGACCTTTGTGGGGCTCTGAACAACGCCCTTTAGAATTCAGATCAAACGCGCTGACTTCCGCCCACCCTACACACAGAGCACTTGTGTCCCAGCGCCGGACACCCAGCCTGCACCCACCTGTTCTGTGCCCGCCCGGTCCATCGCCGGCACCCGCCCAACAGCCCCACCAGGGGCACGGAAGAGGGGACCGGAGGGGACCAGGAGGCTCTGGGCTGAGGCCCTTCCCCACGACCCTACTAGAAACTCCGCATCCGCTC
This sequence comes from Pteropus alecto, assembly GCF_000325575.1. Classification (NCBI taxonomy): domain Eukaryota; kingdom Metazoa; phylum Chordata; class Mammalia; order Chiroptera; family Pteropodidae; genus Pteropus; species Pteropus alecto. The sequence goes on along the minus strand of NW_006433948.1, from coordinate 2,968,353 downwards.
GATTTTTCCTTGGCTTAGATCCGCTCTAGGGAACGGGGCAGGAAAGGGAGCTCATATTTGTCAAGCCAGGGACCCCGTTAGGCGTTTTCCCACGTATTCTTTCTTTTGAGCCTCTTGGCCATCCTCTAAGGACAGTTACCCAGGTCTTTCCAGATGAGGAGGCTGCAGCTCAGAGAAGTGGTCGCTCACTCGAGAGTTGGATGAAACACAAAAGGATGTGAAGCAGAAATCTAAGCTCTTTCCACAGTATATTCTTGCGCTTACAGGTGGGCACGGGGGAGCCCAAGCCAGAAGGAGACAGGCCGAGGTAAGCGAGCAAGCAGCAAGTCAGACGGCTTTGGCTTGGAATCCTGGTTCTGCACTAATGCGACCTTGGGCTGTGACAGAACTTCTTTGAGCCTGACGCTCATCCCTAAATGGCAGTGATCCCTGGGTTATTGTGAGGTTCAGTGACGCCACCGGCGCGTCCTCAGCCCGGCTCCACTGCCATGGCCGCTGACTGAGGGCAGTGAGGACGTCATCAGGAAGAGGACTAAGTGGGCTGCCAAACCCAATATGTTTGTTTTTTTTTTTTTTTTATCCCCAGTGCTGTTGCTGACTTATAGTGTCCCTGTGAAATGAAACAGACAGTTCCGCTGCTGCCCTGCCCCCAATGTCAAGTGTACGTTGTGACCTCCTGGCTTCCTCAGCTTGCCAGTTCCTCCAGGGAAGAAGTTCCCCTCTCTTCCTCAGGCAGGCAAGAAGCCTCCCCCGACCTCCCACCACTTCTGCCATTAAGTTCGAAGGAAATGTCCCCAGCACAGGGGCAGTGACAGAAGCCCCGTGTCTAGTTCTGGGTGCTCCTCTCTGTCTCAGGGGGAAAGGGCGAGGTATCAGCATCTGGAAAAGCTGAGGAATGGGACGGAAGAAACTAGGGGATGAAGGGGGCGGCCCACGGGACGCAGATTACTCCTCTGAACAACATTTCCTCTTTTAATATTAAAAAAAAGCCTTAGTGGGTCCAAGCCGTGGGCCTAAAGCAACGTGGCGAAGCGGGGACACGGGCACCGTAGCATTTCGAAGGCAGAGCTACTGTAAGAGGCGGCACGGTCAGCTGTCAGGAAAGGCTTCGTCCGGGGAGACGTTAGATTCAAAAACATGTGGTCACGGAGCATGACTAAGAAAAATCATTTACTGAGCACCTGGTGTGCGCCAGACCCTTGCACACACGCTATCTCACAGAAAACTCACAACAACCCCGTGAGGTAGGTATTTTTAATCCTCATGTCACAGATTAGGAAACTAAGATAAACAAAAGGTGAAGGCATCTGTCCAAGGGTCATAAGCGTTACATACTTAGTACGTGACCGAGCTGGGATTTGAGCCAAGCCAAGTGGACTCCACAGTCCATACTCTTTCTCATAAGCTCTACCACCTCGGCTGGAATTAGAATTTTTCTTTCTGTGTCTTTAGAGGTTCAGAACTGCTCAGGCTTTTATGCTCCTCCAGCCCTTCTCCCTTTCCTATCAACCGACAACTCCGTCCCTTCTTTAGTTTTCTTGCGCCGCTTCCTCAAACTCAGAGCAAGTTGGGGCTGTTCCCTTCTCTCTGCCTGGGTGCTCCACGGACAGCTCGGCCACCCCCGAGTTTCCAGGTGCTTATAGCTTTCAGCCTCTCGTCTTCTTGAGCCCACTGGGACATGACCAGTAGCTCCTTTGGGGCCCCCCGAGGACCCTTGTGTGGGCACTGGGATAATTTCCGCTCCCCCCTTCGGAAGGAGCACTGATCCCTATGTCAACATCAAGGGTTTCATTTTGAAAACCTCCACGGGCGTGACCTGATCTTGAAATCCAAACCGTTTTTTTTTTTTTTTTTTTGTGACTTCGGGTTAAAGTCCAGGTATCGATATTCTCTGTATTGCTCCAGACATGTCTAATTAGACAAGACTTCCCTGGCCGTGGCAGATTCCGACCTCGCCCTGTGATTCAGATGTGCTCAAGCACAGTTCGAAATCGGGACATCACCCTTCGTCCTCACAACGGTCTTGTAATATTATCTCCATTTTTCGGACAAGGAAGCTGAGTCTCGGAGAAGTGAAACAGCTTGCCTCAATGGTGACTGCACTGCTCCTAAATGGTAGACTCAAGTTTCAAGCTTATTTTCCTCTGACCTCAAAGCCTTTGGCAGCCTGTCTTCCTTTCTAAGGACTTCGCATTCTAACTGAGACCAGGCCCGCAACTCAAAAACTTGAACTCCTTCCCACACGTGTGCACATGTGCGGGTACGTGCGCGCACACGCACACGTGCTCATGCACACAGGCACAGACACGTTCACCGAGTCCATCAATTTCTTCCAACTACAGGGGATCCTTGTGTTTTTTGGTCGGGGGGACGGGGGCCTGGCTGGGCTGGATAAGGTTAAACTCAGCCTCAGACTCCACTCCCCCTCCCCCACTCACAGGCAGCCTCTGGCCAGGAGGGGACACGGGGCTACCTTTCAGACTCCCTTCGGTATTCATCACTTTGGCATGGCTAAGGCCCAATCCATCCAGCCCTCTTCCCTTTCTCCTGCCTCCATCCTGCGATTCCACGGCCCCTCGGTCACCGCACTTGTCCCCTCCGCCCTGCCATATGTATTCCGTGGCCAGGCTTGGGTCAGAACCAGGGTAGTTCATTCTAATTTTCTCCTTTTCTTGCTCCATCACAGTCTCATAGAGCCCCTGCTAATGTCAGCTCCCTTGCTGACTGTTCGACCTATACCTTCTTTCTCCTCCATCAGCTACCAAACTTCCTATTGCTCTCTCCGTGGGCTCATTAGAATAGCCACCACTCGTGGAATGTTTACTGTGTGCCGGAGCTGTATGTTCACTAAGTCCACGTCACGGCAGCCCTGTGAGCTGCGGGTTATTGTTTTCAGTCCACAAATAAGGCAACGGGGCCTCAAAGAAAAGGACGGACTCATCACAGCTGCTAAGGAAGGGTCGGAGCTCAGATTGACACACACGTCGGTCCTTCACCGAAGCCTGCGTTCTTTCCCCATTGCTCTGCTGCGTCCTCGCCTATACCCTGTTTCTTCAAAACCCTCTTCCTTGTATCTGTTCTCTCTCGCTCACCTCGTTTTCGAAGTCCATGCAGTCTGGCCGTGCCATTCCTAACAGCTGGAACAGCTTTCAAACAGCTGGAAGGCCACCCCTCCTTTGTATCTCCAAAGCATCAATTACTCCAAGCTCCGCTTGGGTCTGCCTGCCTTCCTCAAGAAAAGAGGAACGCGGGCTCTCAAATCCCAGCCCCGCTGGCTGGCCCTCCGTGCCCACCGAGTGCCCTGTATTCATCTGTCCACAGCCCCCATGTCGGTTGCATGTCCGGCTTAGCTTCTAATCAAGGAAGGAAAATAGCACCTGGCAGTGCCAAACAGTCCTATTGAACCATAACCCTGATGGCGGGAAACGATCAGTGAGCCAAGGAGATGAACTTGGCCACCTGTGCCTAGGGGGCCCCTCAAGTCTTCTTGAGAACTCGGCCCTGTGGGGACAAGGAGAATCCTCGGCTGGGGAAAAAGACTGAGAGGAGGAGCGACTTGCAGTCTGGAAAGAGGGTAAGAGTTGGGAGCTACGAAGAGAGGCTCGGGAGACGGGCACCTGGCAGGAGTGGCCTCAACCCAGCTCAGAGGGAAGCGCAGGAAGGATCTACGTGGCCGAATGCTGAGCTCAAGAGAAGGTAAGATCCGGGACTCTCCCCAGCCCCAATTTCTGTGCCCCTGTGCCACACAGCACCCCCCTGGTCCACCTCCCTCAGCCCCCGGCTTCCTCACCTGGCTGCTGCTGCCCTTTCCCGGGGAATGTCTGCAAGCATGTCTGCACTATGCCACCAGGTACTGTCAGCCAAGCCCAGGGGAGGGACAAAGAGCCCAGAGCTGGAGCCAGATATGGCCCACAGCCCAAGAGGAACCAGACAAACATTAACCAGCCCCACCTCCTCTCACATACAATTATTAAAGAAGATTGATCTCCCGAGCTCCCAATGGATTTGGAGAGACAAATCACATAGCCTGGAATTCTGCCCTGTCGAGGGAGAGAGGCGTCATTGTTACTCACGTGCCCATGTTCAGTCCATGTCATCTGGGAGCCCGAACCCAGGCTCATCCAGAGCTCTCAGCCTTCCCCCAACCCCTGGACATAGGTAGACTCCATGAGTGGGCAAGGTGCAGAGAGGCCTCCTGTGTCTCCTTCCATTCCTTACAGCTCGCAACCTCTAAAATGAGTTGACTCTGGGGAGGAAAAAAGCCATGGGCAGTGCTTACTGGCACCTTGAGGTTGCATCAGGGGACGACAGTTTCCCCAACATGGCGGTTCCAAGGTACTCTTTGGCTCTCTCCTTACTGTCCGTGCCCTGAGTAGCTGACAATAGACCGAAGCATTTCCAGTCCCATCCCAGAACCCTAGAACTTCTTCTAAAATTGCCTTCTACCCTCGGGGCCAAGGTAGTTGGACTACGAAGTGTATCGTGTGCAGCACAGACCTTGGCAATCATTAAGGTAAACAGAGAATGTCAACCATTAACTGTGGGATCAGTTCAGTTTGAAGGAAGGCTTACCTGAGGACCCTGCTAATTCTGTGGTCCGAATGGCAGCCAAGAAATATGCGAAGGCAGTAGAAGCCAGTCCCCCTGCCTTCTGCTATCCACCCCACCCAAGCTCACTGCCAGAGAGAGCCAGAGCCTCGGCTTCCCTTGGCCAAACCCAGGCACATGGATGCATCAATCGATACGTCTTTACTGGACACCTACTGGGTACTCAGTACTGGATGCATGCTGGGGACAGGTGGCAGAAGAGGGGAAACATCCCAACTGTTCTTAAAGAATTTATTAAGACAAGGAGTAGATAAGAACAAGACTCAAGAAGTTACCATGAAAAAGATCAGTATATGTTTAGTTATGTGGTTCTGACTTTGCAGAGGGCGTTCAAAGAAAGGGGAGAGTGAATTGAACTGATCGAGGAAGGCTTCCTAGAGCAAGTGAGGCTTGATTGGAGAAGTCAAGGATGGGTAGGAGTTGCAAAGTGGAAAGGTAAGACTAGCATCCCAGGGAGGAGGAACAGCGCGAGCAGAGACACAGAGCTGGGAATGAGCGGGGCATGTCTGGGACACAAAAAGGAGGCAGGACTGTGTTGAGTGACTGTGCAAGGTTCTGCCAGTCAGCTAAGGGGCTCAGAGTACGAAGGACATTTAAAGTCAGGTAAAGAATTCCTTTGGTGAGTTTCCGGTAAACCCGGTACAAGGCAAAGCTGAGCTAGACATCATGGAGAACAGGCCGAATGCCATCACGTGGCACTTGGCAATTCCTGCCGAGACCACGAGTTGGAGTGGAGAAAGAGGAGTAGCATTTTTTGAGTACTTAATGTGACAAAGGCAACATGGAAAGACTTCGCAAGTATTACTTTATTTGATCTTCGAAATAATCCTATATAGTAAGCGTGTTTTAATTTTCCCATGTTACAGGGGAATTAAGGCACACGGAGGTTAAGTGACACAACAGAGGTCACCCAGCTAGTAAGTCCCAAAGCTAGATTGGATCCCAGGCAGGCTGGCTTCAAAACTTGTTTCTCTACATCATAGCCGATGAGCTCTACAGGTCCCATTGGGAATCTGAGTAAGAGTCGGTCCCTGACTCTAGAAGATCTAAGCCAGCAGGAGAGATGCGACATGTCCCTTAATACCTGTACCAAGGGAGTATGTCCTCAATGCATACGTAGATAGGAGATGCTGGAGAGCGTTCAGACGTAGGAGAGGAGGGTAGGTTTAATGGAAGAGGCAGAGTTTGGCTGGTCCGGTCTGCGAGAAGATAGAAGGCCAAGCCTTCCAGGTGACAGGAAGCTGTGAGACGTGTTTAAGGCATGGTGGGCAGACCTGTTTGACCAGAAGAGAGAGCTCCTGCAGCAGAGCTCCTGGGAAGGGAAACTACAGGTCAATATCACTGTGTACTCACTGTTCCCTGCAGTTCCGGCAGAGTTTCTTGAGGATACTTGCAGTTCTAGGCTCTAGGAAGTCTATCTGAGTAGTTTGTAGCTGTAAAAAAAAAAATACCGTTGCTAGAATCGACTTGTCCTTTGCCTGTTTACTGTTACCTGAACACATTTTCTGGAAGGAGCACTACATGAGAGAGGGAGGGAGAGAGAGAGAGAGAGAGAGAGAGAGAGAGAGAGAGCGAGAGAGAGAGAGAGAAGGAATGGAGAGGGCATACTACTACACCGAGAAATGGAAATCCATTTGCTCCTGCTAAGCAGCTAATATCAGGTTCTGCCTGGAATCCTAAGCAGACTCGCTTCTTACAATGGATGTTTAGAGGCATAATTGAAAATTTTACATCAGCCTGCTTATTTCCTTGGATTTACTCAGGGAGATCTTTATTAGACTTTGAAACATACAAGGCAAGAGGCCTTAAACATAAGCCTGCTGTCTCTGGCATGGCTCACACATCAGCCTCGACAAGGGCTTTCCGCATTCCTGTTCTACTCAGGACCAGCACAGTTGATGGGAAAAGCTGATCACATTAATTAATAGTACATCTCACCAGTGACATCGTCATAGTTCGGAGGTTCGCACCTCATCGACAGAATCAATCAGCGGGCTGTGGGAGCTCTGCTCGTGAGATCACGGCCATCTTGAGGCTTCCTCGGATAGCATGCAGCAGCGCTGCCTCGCATGTGGAGTCCATCATCCAGCCCGTCCCTGGGCCTCATTACCAAACAAAACGTGGCATTTGGTATGGCTTTGATCAATGAGACAGCATTGCCGTGTGGCTCAGAAATCAAAGGGGACAGCTTCCAGCATAAATGTTGCTTAAGACATACAGACAAAACCTCTTCCCAAATGAGTCCATAGGATTAAGGAGATGGGTAACCCTGAAAATCTGCAGAACATTTCAAAAGTCCACATCCCGACTCAGGCTGTGCAAGGTTACGCAAGCTGTTCCCAGTAAGGGCTATATTCATAACTGGCATTGGTTTTCAGCAATCCTTTTCAAAAAGACACGTATTTATATGAACGAGTCTGTGTCTCAGGGTTTCTTATTCTTAGAAGAGGTCTACCAGAGGGAGTTATCAATATTTTTCCAAGGAGGTTTCTGGAGAACTGCGTACGTGATGGTTAGGCATATACTTTCTGCTCTAAGGACAGTTTGGAGGCAGAACAAAAGCTAAGTTGTATCAGCACCTCCCTCCAAAAACATGATTGTATGAAATATTCTAAAACCAGCCCCACATAGTCAGGATGGTATTCATTCTACCAAGAGTCAAGCCCAGTGGGGAGGATGTTTCTTGTAGCTTGTAGATTTTCTCAGCACCTAATTCCTGGGGTTTGAGGTATAGTACTACATTTCACTGACGTCTGATCACTGCACCATCGGAGGGTATACTTGCAAAAACCCCAGAAAATTAAAATAGGAAATTGGAACTTTTGGGGCTCCCGTCTTAACATCACTTTTATTCAGCTCATACAGCGCGATGTCCATTTCCCGATTGTTCTGCTCTTGGGGATACAGTGCACTGTAGGACCTTGGGAGTGACCCGGAGGTAGAAAGTTCCCAGGTTGAATCCAATCCTGGATTTTTACCCAACGAGACTGGAGGTAGCGTGGTAGGGTGAAGAATCAGAGAGGAGTCCAGGTCATAGCCAGAAAAAAAGGAGCTGAGGGTCAAGTTCCAAGGGTGAAGAGGAAGGGACAAAAAATTTAGCTTTTTCTGTTAATTGTCCAAGTTTGGGCAGCCAGGCTGATAGCTGACGCCCTGTTCATTAAGCTGTTAATAGCTTAGTACTTTCCTTCCGGTTTTCTTTCTTTATATACGTTCCCATCATCGAAATCACATTGTATATACGGAACATTGTTTTTTCATAGGATCCTTTTCTAAGTCCTCCAAATAGAAATCTACTGGTCTATTACCCACCTCCTCACACTGAGGATCCAATCAAACATATAAACCGGACCCTAATAGAAGCCCTTGTGCTCACCCCTTCTTTCTAATCTTTGGACTCCTCGGCCCTTCCCTGTGTCAGCCAAGTTTGCCAACAATAACACCACGAATGTCTTATCCAGAATCCTGCGCCTCAGTACCCTGGGGAGTGCCAGGCTGCAGATGACACCAGGAAGGCCAAGGCTTCTGCTGACAGGCACTACTCATAGGAGGTATGGTGGGCTGTCTAGGTAGGAAACCCAGGCGGTTTTTCTCCTGCTCCATCTGGCCAGTCAAGCCCGCTGCCAATTAGAGGACCAACTCCTAGGCACGTTCAGATCTCTGAAATCACAGACTCCATTGCCTTCTGCCTGAAGTCCCCCACCTCCCTGTCCACACACATCAATCCATACTGTTGATCACAGAGTACGTGTTAAGCGGATTCCTGGACAGACCCAGCAATGTGGACTCCAGCACCCGGTCCATGGAGGGAACTGTGGGCCAAAGCGGCACCCACAAGAGCTTGAGTCAACCTTAACTCCTATCCATCATGCCTTGTGCCTGCCATAGAGCCAGCTCAGCTCCAGCCGCAGTCAGTACAGCAGCGTGTGTGTCTGCGTGTGAAGGGGAAGACAGGATCGAGTCCTTCATACCTTCTTTAAATTGCCAAATCAGTCCCTGCAAGAGGCCCTGAGCGCCATATAAAAAGGGGAGCTCCGATACACCTTCATCCTTCACAGCCTTCATTCTAACTAACCTACTCCCCTCAATCTGTTCCTTGCCCTGAACAAGACAATCCCGCTTTCAAGTCTCCCACACAAAGATTTTATCTCCCTTCTTCTATGTCCATCCTCATCTTGCCCTTTGTTTAAAGATTATGCTTCTCCTCTCTGGCTTTGCTTCCCTGGGCCTCCTCAAGTGAAAATCTCTTCCAATTGGGTGCCCCTAAGATCCTCTGTCCTCTGCTCACCCCAGAAGCAAACACATCCGGAATAATGATTCCACTATCTATGGGGCCTCGGCTTCCGGTACGAAGTAAGAGCTTCAGATCCTCTGAAGAGGCCTCCATTTCGGTTACGTTTTCCTCCTACAAAAGACCAGGATGATGGAGCTACTTTATTATCTCCTAGGAAATGGCGTTCAGTGGCATTGGATTTGCCAGCATGAGGGCGCTTTTCAGAATGTCAAGCAGTTATTGATTTCTGAACCCGAGTTAGTGCTTTACAATAAACATGAACTGTTCTTTCACACTGCTGACATTTCATCTCACGGTGCCGGGGCTGGGTTAAGCCAGCGAACGCACTGAGGTTTGGCATTGTTCCTAGAGAACAATCTTGTCTACGGAACTGAGCTCCACACCTTTATAGAGAAGACCTGACTCTTATCACATGAGTCACGAGAACTTCTGCAACTATTTCATCCTCATCGCAAGCTTTGGAGGTGGGAGGGCCTTTTAAGGATTAACCCGCACTCTAAATTATGCAGCCGCATAAGTAGCATTGGAGTGCTTTGTTCGGTTTTAATGATGATAAGTTTGTCTCTGAACCCAGAAGAGCAATTTCTGATGACGATTCTGATGAGCTGGTTGCTGCTTCCGATTCCATCCTATGCTGCATCCCTCATACTGAGAATCTGAATGTCAGAAGACCTTGATAGCCTATCTCTCATCAGGCTACTCTAAGTCCCTGCACCTAGTTTGGAATTCTCAAACTGGATGGTATCTTAAACTGGGCTTCTGCCCTATCTCTTTTCCTTCTTAACGGAGTTTTTTGGAAGACACTTCTATACTTCCTGTCTACACGTCTTCATCTCCAACTCACTCCAGTTTCACTCCAGTCTGGCTTCTGCCTCTATTCCCCACCAGAGGCACTGAGTTTTCACCAAGGTCACTTTGTAGCAAAATCCAATGGACCTCTCTCAGAATGAGTCTTACCGACTCGAGTGTTTGATCCAGCTGATCTCTCCCACCTTCTCGAAACCTGCTTCTCGTTTTTATTTTTTCCTTTTAATATTTAATTTTTATGTTTGCTGATTATACAAGTAATGCATGTTCTTTATGGAAAAATAAAAATACAAAAAAATCATAAGGATGAAAATCAAAATAGTCCGTAACGCCACCACCAAGGGATAATTATGGCTAACAGTTGTGAAACCTTACGGTCATTTTGCAATGAAAAGATACAAATATACCTTTAAAATAAAATTGTCATTATATGATACATATTATTTTTTATTGGGGTATAATTGACATATAACAGTATATTACTTTCAGGTGCACAGCATAATTCAATATTTGTATAGATTGTGAAATAATCACCACAGTAAGTCTAGTTAACATCCATCATCACACGTAGTTACAAAATTTTTTTCTTGTGATGAGAACTCTTAACATCTACTCTCTTAGCACCTTTCAAATACGCAATACAGTGTCATTAACCGTAATCACCATGCTATACGTTACATCCCCATGAATTATTTATTCAATAACTGGAAGTTTGTACCTTTTCGACCCCCTTTACCCATTTTGTCCACCCACCACCTCTGGCCACAACCAAACTGTTTTCTGAAATACGTATAATTTTATATCCCCTTTCACTTGCCACTAGATCATGCCCGTTTTAAAGTATCATTAAATATTTCTCTAAAATAGAGTTTTAAATGCCTACATAGTCTCCTTTAATTTTTGTTACACTTTTCTCTACTGGTCTCTCTCATCTCTCTGACTGCTCCGTGCTTTCCTCTTACTCTGCCCCCTTAAAGTTGATGATCCTGAGAATTTCATTCCATCCGTTCTTACCATTTTCCCGACAGCAGTCTCATCTACCCCCATAGCTTCAACTATTGATAGTTCCGAATCTGTGTCAAGCCAGACCTCACTCCTGGTCTCCAAATATATGTAAATACCTTCATCTCATCTCTTCTGCTCCCCAACGTCCTGCTCCCCCACCGTGTTCCCTTATCTCATTTAATGGTATCATATCCACCCAATTGCTTAAGCCAAGAATCTCGGAGTAGGCATTAGCTTCCCCGTCTTGCTCACTCTCCTACCACTGCATATTCATAAGTAACTAAACCCTGTAGGTTTTACCTCCTCCTAGGTTCCAACTACTCTTCTTCCTTCCTATTCTACTTCCACTGCCCTAATACAGACTCTGATAATTTTACAATTAGATTGGTAAAGCACTTTCCTCACTGTCTCCCTACCTCCATTCATGGCCTCTTCTAATCCATTCTCCAAACTTTCTTCAGCATGGTCTTTCTAAAATGCATATCTGATCATGTCACTCCCCGGCTTAAAATCCTCCATTGGCTCTTCACTACCTTTGGGATAAAATCTGCCTATAACACCTTTTCTCTATTTTTTTTAACCAACTCTTCATTCTTTGAAACTCAGCTCAGATAGTCTACCCTTTACATTCAAAGGCTATGGAATGGTGAAAGATAAGCAGTGGCCTCTTGTGCTAAATTCAGGGGTTTAGATTTTAGTTAGTCCCTTTATTTTCTCTATCCTTCTGTTTCTCCTCTGTACGGTATATCTCTGTGATACCACTTACCATATTGTCTGTTTACGTGTATGTCTCTTCCATTAGAATAATACTTTCGAAGGGCAAGGACCATTCATCTCTATAGGAGCACCTATGGACCTTATACATAATAGTCGTTTAGAAAAAGTTAAATGAATGACGATTGAATGAATAGATGTGGTCAACAAATAAATGCACTTGAGGCCTTCAACTTGTCCTTAAACTGTCAACATGAGAATGCGGTCATTTCTTATCTTGCCATCACTTCCAGAATTGGAATGATCTGCATAGCAGCCTTAGCTAAAAGCTTGTCCAGAATGATCTGAAACAGAGCTCGCTACTGAGACACCGTAAAGGTATGTTATACATGTCAATCTCCTTGGCCCGCATCGCCCATCACAGTTACCACTCTTCCAAGGGAAAGGATACAGGAAGCTCAGTCAAGAATCACTTTTGGGGGAAAGACGAATTTCTGGGTCATGGTAGCCTCCTTTTGCAAAATACTCCAAAGAGCTTCTGCTTCTACCTCCTCAACTCTTCAGCACCAGTCACCGCTCTCTCCAGCTATTTATAATCCGTTAGCTGGGGACGATGGGCCTGCGATGATCTTAACTTATTTGAAAGAATGTGTGGATAAGCACTTTGTCTGAGTTGTGTCATTTTCCCTACCTTATCAGATACCCTCAAGCAAATAGTCTGGTCGAAAATGACAGAGGCTGCTCCAAAGCGCATTGTTGGAGGTTTGCCAACAAGGTTTCCCAGATTTCTCTTCTCCCAACATGCCGCTCCATGTTCAGCAGCAGGAGTTAGTCTTGCTAAATTGCTAATGAGGCAATGTCTCAGGACTTGGCTCCAGAGCTTTCATTTCATTTCGATAAATATTTAAGCGCCTATTGCTTGCCAGGAACCCCGCTAGGGGCCGTGGAGGATGCGAAGGTGAACGAGTCCCACCAGTTGTCTAAATAACCAGCTCTAATATAAAGTAAGTGAAATAAACTGTTCAACAGAAGTATAAGCACTATGTTGTGGGAACACAGGCGAAAAAAGGAAGGGACATCATTAAATACTTACCTACGATGGCAACTCTTGCTGCATATATTATCGTAGAGGTTAATTTTGACTAGGGAAATCTGAAAACCCTTCAGGCACTTGGACATTTGAGTTGGCCCTTGAAGGATGATTCAGAATTTGACACTGCTCAGTTCTAAAAGGTTTTTGGTGGAATCTTTCGAGTTCCCTCTATATAGTATCATGTCATTAGCAAATAATGAGAGTTTTACATCTTCCTTTCCAATTCGGATGCCTTTTATTTCTCTTTCTTGTCTTATTGCTGTGGCTAAGACTTCCAACGCAATGTTGAAGAGGAGTGGTGTAAGTGGGCATCCTTGTCCTGTTCCTGATCTTAAGGAAAATGCTTTTAGCCTTTCCCCATCGAGTTTGATGTTAGCTGTAGGTTTGTCATATATGGTCTTCATCGTGTTGAGATATGTTTCCTCTATTCCCACTTTGCTGAGAGTTTTTATCATAAATGGATGCTGGATTTTGTAAAATGCTTTTTCTGCATCTATTGACATCATCATATGGTTTTTATTTCGATTCGTTAACGTGGTGTATCACCTTAATTGATTTGCGGATATTGTACCAACTTTGCATCCCAGGAATAAATCCAACTTGATCATGGTGTATGATATTTTTACTGTATTTCTTAATTTGGTTTGCTAATATTTTGTTGAGGATTTTGGCATCAATGTTCATAAGCGATAGTAGCCTATAGTTTTCTTTTTTTGTAATGTCTTTATCTGGTTCTGGGATCAATGTAATGGTGGCCTCATGGAAGGAACTAGACCTATGAAAAGATGCTCGAGGTCACTAATCATCAGAGAAATGCGGATTAAAACCACAATGAGATAGCACCTCACACCTATCAGAATGGTCATCATCAATAAATCAAGGAAAAAGTGTTGGCGAGGATGCGGAGAAAAGGGAACCCTCATATACTGTCGGTGGGACTGACAATTGGTACAGCCGCTATGGAAAACAGTCTAGAGATTTCTCAAAAAATTAAACATATATATGTCTTTTGACCCAGCAATTGCATTTCTAGGTATTTATCCAAAGAAAACCAAATAATAATTAGTAAAGATCTATGCACCCTTATATTCATGGCAGCGCAATCTACGATAGCCAAGATATGGAAAGAACCTAAATGCCCATCAACAGACGATCGGATAAAGAAGTTATGGTTCATATGTACAATGAAATATTACTCAGCCATTAAAAAAATGAAATCCTACCATTTGCAATGACATGGATAGACCTAGAGGTTATGATGCTGAGTGAAATAAGTCATAGAAAGATAAATATCATATGATTTCAGTTATATGTGGAATCTAAGGCACAGAAAGAACAAACTAATCCAAAACAGACCCACAAATATAGTGGACAATGTGGTGACGGACAGAGAGGAAGGAGGTTAGGGGGCTGGGAGAATGGGGTGAAGGGTTAAAGCAGTCCAAATGAGTAGTTGATAGATGGTCACGGGGAGCACGGCACAGGGAACGCAGTCAGCAGTAATGTAATGACTAGGTGGAGGCCAGAGGAGAGCAAGAGCAATTTAGAGAGTCGTTTTACAGACTATATAAATGTCTAACCAATGTACTATATACTTGAAACTAATAATAAAATAAAATAAAGATTCAGCCATGCTTAAAAAAATTTGACAGGAGGAACATCGAAGTAAGGGTACTCAAAGTTGAGAGAGAACAATATGTAAAGTCAACAGGACATGAAAGTGTGTGAACTGTTCAGGGAACACAGAGTACTGGGCATGACTGGGGCATGGGGTACAAAAGGGTAGTGTGGGTAATGAAGCATAGGAAGATAAGCTGGCACCAGATTTGGGAGGAATGTTAGTGCCTAGTTTGGACATTTACATTTGATTTAGGAGGCAATGAGTAACCACTAAAATCTTCCCGACGAGGGGAATGAAAAGTTGGAAATGACACTTTAGGAAGATTAATTTAGCAGGATGAACTAAGGAGGGGGTAGAGCAGAAGCTGCAAGACAGGTAGGAGGCTTTGTCAATAATCCAGGCATGAGGTTAGAAATAATCGATCTACGGAAGTGGCAGTGGTGACGGATCTAATAAGACTACAAGAAGCGATGCGGTATGGACTGGGGATCCAATAGCCTGGGATCGCAGTCCTGACTCCTATTTACCGGCTATGGGGATTTACCTTGCAGGGATGCAATTTTCTTTTCTGAAAAAGGCAAAGTTGGAGGAATAAGTATCTGTAAGGTCTCTCAATTCTAACAGAGTCTGGTTCAAACGACGTCCTACTTGCCCAAGATCACAGAGCCAGGATTTGGTCCCAGGCAGTCTTGTCCCTAGAGGCAGTGTGCTTAATCTCTGCACTTCGTGGACATTCATATAGGACTAATTGACCGGGTTTGCTAATGGATTGGCTGACTAGGAGAATGGAGGTACCGTTAATAGGATAGCGGAATCGAAGAGGGAACCTAGCCTTGTGGAGAAAAATGCTGCTTCACATGTTAGTGGGGCATCTAGCCAACTATTGGAAGGGTGGGGTAGCATCTCTGGAGTGAGGCATGGGTGGGAGATTTCAATGTGGCGATCAGAAACATAAAGATAATCCTAGAAGCTATGCAAGCAGACGAGTTTATCGAAAGAGGAAGTGAGTGCAGGAGAGGAAAAAGACAAGGAACAACTGACTGCGAACCTCGAACGAACTACTTCCATTTTCTGGCTCTCTAGTCTCATCACTTGTAAAATGAGGGGGTTGGAGCAAGGAAGCTATGAGGCTTTCAGTTGAGATATCTCTGCATAATCAAAGAAGATAGAGGAGAACAGAATGCCATGGAAACTGAAGAGCATTTCTACAAGAAGGCTTTATGAGGTCACTTGCATCCAATATTGCAGAGATGTCAGGGACCGAGGACTTAGATGAAGCTACTGCATTTAGAAATTTAAAGATCCTCTCCGAAGTAAGGACCTCCCCCTCCCTCTCACGCCACTAATTTTCTGTACCCTTTCTCTTACCACTTCTAGCCGTGCCTATTCTGCAAAATTCCATTTTCTGCCCTTTGTAGAGGCTCAGCCACTCTCCGAGATGAACTGAGGTCTCTATACGGTGAATCAGAAACCTGTGGTTCATACCTTCCTTTGGCACTTCGATTCACACTTCCAACCGCCTGATGGACATTTCCATCCGTCACTGAAATTTGGCTTGCAGTAAAAATAATAATACTATTCAAAATAATAACAAACATTACTCTGTTTTGTCCTATAAATAAGGTAGGTATTTTGTATCCCCATTATGTAGATGAAGAAGCTGGGACTCGGAGATGTTAAATAAGGTGTCCTCATGATTCCAGAGCTGAAGCGCTTCATAGTTTCGCTACAATCAATCTAAAATCAAGTCATCATCTTTACTGCCTAAATCAGCTCAACTGCCTTCCTTCTCTATGTGCGTTTCATTCTCCTCCCAAATCTTGCCGCTCTTAGAACAGGCTCTCATCTCGCTCGGACAATTATGAAAATCTCTCACCTGGGCTCCGCACCTGCGCTTCCGCCTTCCTCAGTTTGGACATGAAACTGTTCTAGCTTAAAAATCTCTGAAGGCTTCCCATTCACCCACATTAAAGTCCGAATTCAGCATGGCTGAAAGACCTCCTTCACAGTCCAACCCCGCACTTTATCTGTCCTGAGCCACTAGTAATCTGTAAATGTGGCAGAGACATTTATATCCACAAGGTTTTGCTTCTGCGTCCCTGTCTCTACCTGGAATGCATTCCTCACCGTTCACCAGGGGAACATCCACTCGTCATTCCAATCCCAGCTCTAAGGTCATTTCCTCTGTTAAGACTTCTCAGATTCCCAACCCCTTCTTCCAACAGAAGTTACGTTCCCTCCTCTGTGCTCCAGACCTCTATGTCTGTCTCCTACTACACTGTGAGCATCTTGGGGATACACCACAGCTTCCTCTTCTTCTTCGTATCCCCAACAGCCAAGGCATCCAGTAAACATTTGCTGGAAGTAAAAAGAAATTTTAATACTCACCTTCTGTACATTTGTTATTTAACATATGGTAACCAGTATTGCTAATTTTAAAGAAAATGCCCAGATTCTGGTTTTCAGAAAAAAACAAAAACAAAACAAAACGGTTCACACTTACTAACCAGAATCTGGTACACTTGTTACCTGCTATCATAATTCAATCCACTGTAATCTGGCCCCTGCCCCAGCCATCTGCTAAAAGTGTTTTCATTATGCTCATAAAGTGACTTCCATATTGGAAAAGCCAGAAGGAACTCTCAGTAGTATGTCATCCCATGAACAAATCTCACTTCTAGAAAATTACTTTGCCTTTGGTTTCCGTGATCTCATGCTCATGATTTTCCACCTTATTCTGCAACTTTCCCCAGAATTCTAGCCTCAGTCGTCTTCTTACTCCAAGACTCTTGCTGAGTGATTTACTCTCATGATTCCAGGTACCATCTCTATGCCGATAACTGCTATAGCCCTATTTCAGGTTTTGATAGTTCCTTCCCACCCCCACCCCTCCAGCCCCTCCCAGCTCTTCCCAGTGCGAACATCCGTTTATCTGCAGATTGCCCTACTCCTCCAGGAATCTGTGCAAGGTCAGTAGATGAATATGTCAGTAGTCTTCACCTCACATCTGGGAAGATTTTGTCATCCATTTACATGCTATGGTAAAGGGTGAAGATGCCGGCACTCCCGTGAGCACATCAGACAGTGACCATTGTGGATATAGTGCTGTCCATCATAATCACACTAAACTGAGATGAATGAATTCACCTGAAGACTTATATAGAGAGAAAAAACAATATTTAAATAGCTCGGACTCTGCCTCTGCCCCTTCCCACGTTGTTGAGATTCCTATTGGGCTGGAGATCAATTAGGAGAAAACATCAGATCCACATTTACTATGCAACCTCACTACACGGTCCGTGTTTATTGGTCGGGAATAGTGATGGGAGGGGCCAGAGGCAGAATCTGGGCTATTTAAATATTTATCTCTCTCCCTCCCTCCCTTTCTCTCTCTCTCTTATATATATGTGTGCGTGTGCGTGTGCGTGTGCGTGTGTGTGTGTGTGTGTGTGTGTGTGTCCTGTCTTCTTTATTTAGACTCTGTGTCTGGGAGTTCCCAGAAGGGAAGACTCTTTCTTCTTTTCTCTGGATCTTCCTCCATCTTTGTTTGTTCTCTCTTCTCTGTTTCTTTTACATCCCCTCAAATCACACACACACACACACGCACGCACGCACACGCACAGGTGAGTCTCTTGTAGGCAACATATGTATGAGTCTTATCTTCTTATCCATTCAGTCACCCTATGTCTTCTGATTGGAGCATTTAATCAATCCATTTACATTTAAAATGATTATTGATAGGTACATAGTTATTGCTATTTTATTATTCCTATTTATGTTCTTTTTACCTCCTCCTTCTTCTTAAAGAAGTTCTTCTAACATTTCCTGTAATACTGGCCTGGTGGTGATGAACTCCCTTAGCTTTTTCCTGTCTAGGAAGCTCTTTATCTGCCCTTTGATTCTAAATGACAGCCTCGCTGCGGAGAGAAATCTTGGTTGTAGGTCCTTGCTTTTCACCGCTTTGAATATTTCCTGCCAATCCCTTCTGGCCTGATCTATTTCTTCTAAACGATTTATCAGATTTTGCCTCATATAATAGTAACGAAGACTTTTTCGAGATAGGGGAGAGATATCGGGCTCAGTTCTGAATACGACAAAGACAAGTAGGGATTTATAGTCAATGAGCAGAGTGAAGGGGGTCAGTGGATGGAAAATTACTAAGAGGAGATGTCAAAAATAGAGGATTCTTGCTAAACTGACCGAACAGTCTTGCTAAAGGCAGGCCAAGGTCTTAGACATCAAAAGTCGGGAATGACGAACTTGATCAGATGTCGAGGGTGGGAGGACGACAGCAGGATTCTTTGCTAGGACAGGTCCAAGACGACGAGGGCCAACGTTGAGGCCTAGCTGAATAGAGGACTCGCAGGAGCCTAACTAAAGTTTGGTCAAGGAGAAAGTCTTTCTTCTTTCTTCTAAACAATTTAAGTCCATTTCTCATCCGATTACCTTTAGTTCATGAACAACCAGCTGAACCATATGTTGAGGGGAATTTCTATGAAACAAAAGAAAAACAAAGATTAATGGTTGGAGCTGATTATAAACCCAGTTTATGAATCCAGGGGGGAGCTCGTCAAGAAGATTTCTAGACGCTGGGCTTGAAGCATCTTCAGATGGTGGATGGAGGACAGCTGTGGCAATCCAATGGATTTCCTGGTTTTCGGTTTGCATGGTTATTTTCTAGAATAGAGCATGGAAGATGCAGATGTTCCAGTGAACTTCCTGAGTGGCCCACATAGGACCAGGCTCAAAGGTTGCTCACTTATGATGTGCTGTGGTGATGATTTCTTTGAAGTTTATATCGAGTTGTTGAGCTTTACTTATAGGGCATCTTAGATCCTGGGGGAAGGTCAGCTACAAGACAACCTAGAGTCCCAGTACGGATCTGAGCAGTCGGGTTTTAGTTCTCAGTGGCACCGAGTCAGGTGGGCGGGAGAAAAATTGGAAATGCCAGTTTGTAGAGTTGTAGCCAGATATTGAGGGAAATTAGAAGAATTAAGAAATTGGTAAGGGCTGACGAAATGTGCAAGATGACAGGATCCAGTACAGTTACAGGTAGAAAACAAAGTAGACAGTGAAATGTAGTTTACCAAGAGGTGACAAACAGCTCACAGACAATGAGCAGAACTAGAATCTAATAACCCACAAGGGTGTGCTATAGTTTTCTATGGAAACATACAATTTCTCTCTCCAGTCACTTCTACTTTTGATTTCTGTTTACAAAACAAGTCCGATCTCATTAGATTTGGCCTGATTATTTGCATAAATGCAGCAACAGTGGTAATTGACCCATAGGCCTTTTAAATTTCGCTTTGCTGGAAATTTCCATAAGAAATTTCACATCAGATTTTGAAAGCCTTCTGGAGACTAAAAAGCCAAATCAAAAACTTGCCACCAAATTTCAACTGCAATATTATAGATTTGAGCGAATTCTTTCTTCTCGAGGTCTCCGAAATAGCCTAAGATTCCTGGGCCTTCCAGGGAGTGACCTTAGTTCCTTAAAACTATCTGCTCACGTCTGATCCTGTGCACATCATTCTCAAATGTGACGTTCCAATCAAAATCTTAGTTAAATAAGCAACGTTTCCAACTATGTCCTGTTACACCGTGGACAGGTTCTTATCGAACTTTTGCAAATAATTATATCACCACGGAAATAATATTACTCAATAAGAGTTTTCAAATTCTAGAGAGATCAGTTAGAGAGAAAAGATGAATGTTTCATTCCTTTTTACAAAAATATAATCTACTAGTTGTTATGAGTAGAGATAACTTAAGAGGAAAGAGAAAGGGCTCCTTAAATCCATCAGCCATATTCCAAACAAAAGCCATAATCATCCTTCATCAGTTCATTCAGTCCCATGTAGTTAATTCCTGTTCTGCTTGATCTTGGGTTCTGAAAATCCTGATTCAGTCCAGTGGTGTGGTCTCAAAATTATTTAAGCAATGCCATCTGACTACCTGGCACGGTCCTTTCCATGAGTCTCAGACTGGTTGTTACATTTTCAGGAATTTTGTGAATGGGTTGGCATCACATTGGTAGCTTCCAATTGGCCGTGGTGGGTGTTTGTACAGCACAGAAATCATTAAGTCCGGGCTCTCCCATTACCCAGTTAAACATTTGCCAGCACGCCACTGGACACCCCCAGCTCAATATGTCCCAAACTGAAGTCCTTTTCTCCTTCTGTAAAGCACACGCCTCATCCTAGATTCCCAGTCTCTACGTGAATGATGTCACCGCAGGCCCTATCGTCAAGCGAGAAATCTTTGGAGCTGTTCTTGGGTCCTTTTTCCATCACTCACCACATCAATCACTGAGTCTCATTAACTGTCCTCAGAAATGTTTTCCGGAATTAATCCTCTCCATCGCTATCTTAGTTCGAGCTGCCATGATTTTTTACCTGCACAATTGCAATAACCTCCTGAGTGCTGTGCCTGCCTCCAGAGCATCTGGGCACTATTTCCCACGTAGACTTTCTAGAATACCCCAGTGCAACCCCATGGCTTGTCAACATAAAGACCACAGCTGGCTCATCCTTTACCTACGAGAGAGTGTGCAAGATCTTTAGCAGCACCCACAAAAGTCTTCATAGTCTGGCCTTCAGACTCATAGTTCACACCTCTCCCTGCCATGTACACCACGGTCCAGTATAAA
Organism: Pteropus alecto; assembly: GCF_000325575.1. Lineage (NCBI taxonomy): Eukaryota > Metazoa > Chordata > Mammalia > Chiroptera > Pteropodidae > Pteropus > Pteropus alecto. The sequence goes on along the minus strand of NW_006433948.1, from coordinate 2,947,562 downwards.
TTGCTATTGTTCTTCAAATGTGGCCTAATCTTTCAAATCTTTGTGCCTTGGCCCATGTTACTCCCTTAGCCTGAAATCGTGTGCATTACTGAGCAATTTCTCCTCTCCTTTAAACACCCACTCAGGAGAGTGACTCCTGAACTCTCCCAAGAAAAGTTAGTCTCCTCCCCTCCACGCACATAGTCTGCGCCTCTAATAGGGAACTAATCGCATATGGTATTGTAGCCACCTGTTTTATAGGTCTGGCTCCCCCGCTAGACTGTGTCTTACCCCAGCGCCTAGCATAGCAGTTGCCACACAGTGAGAGCGCTCGAAAATGTTATTGAAAGGGAGGGTAAATTAATGGAGTTGATTCCTACCTCTAATAATTGGACCGTTTCCTGGTTCGTTGTGTAAAAGCCCCTGTCTTACGTCTCTGTTCCGGTGTCCCCAGATCTTTAGTCCTACTACGGTGCCCCGTCTGGCGTCTTAGTATTCTCAAGAATAGTGCTCCATCTAGCTCTTGCCAGACCTTTTGACGTCTGGCATTCTGCTCTGGAAGCCCAGGCCCCATGGCAGAGCCTGTGTCACCGGCTGCCAGATATTCTGGCTGCCAACCACCTGCCTGTCTGGGCTTCCTCCGAGTTGATGCTGCATCCTGGTTACCCAGATCCTTGCTCTACCTGCCTGTCTACGTAGCTGGCTGGGAACTTTGCTGCCGCTTCTGGGGTCTTCTGCTTTACACTTGTCTGCTCTCAAAGCCCTGGCCCTCCCGGTTCTAGCTTCCCCTGCCACCGAAGGCATCCCATTTCTATCACTGTCTGACTAGAAGATTCGGTAGAGCGTACCGATTAAATCCAGGGTCTCCAGACTCTAAGTGACATCCAGCTGTGTGATCTTGGGGCAGATCACTTTATCTCTTTGAACCACAGCTGGCTCGTTTGTAAAATGGGCACAATAACGATACCTACGTCATAAGGTCCATGTGAGATTTAAATAAGATAATGTGTTTTATGCAGTACCTGGTACATAGTAGATATTCAATAACTATTTGCTATCATTATTGTTTTTATGCCGCCAGCATCGAGGACAGAGTTGGCACCCAACAAATGGGTGTTGGCAGGGGGAAGGAGGAGGAATAACAGTCGCTGGTTATTGAAGCTTTCCCAATCAAAGTCTACTCCATCTGCTAATTCCACTCCCACCTCAGATGCGAATATCTTAGAGCCATGTGGTTCTGTCACTCAGCTATTTCTGAAATCCCTCCTCCTTCAGGAATCCTTTGCCGTCGAGAGCCAATAGCGTCGCTTGTCCCAATCTGCCTAGATCTCAAACTCCCACAATCGCCCACCCCCACTTTTCCTCACAATTCCATGCATTTATCCTGATTCCTTTGCCCCGAATTGCACTGTCCCTCACATGTGTCACTGGCGTGAGGGTTTCCGGACCGCACGCTTTACACATTAGCCCGCTGCCCCCGTGGGGACGTGCTTTCCGCATGTTCGGTGTCACTCAGCCCTGCTGCTTCTGATCATCGGAGCAAGGATTATGTGTAAACTAATGAGGACAGACAGAGCCTGGGACGGAGGAATGCTTCGGAACTGTTTTGTGATAAAGATGAAGGCGAGGAGGTGGAAGTAGAAGCTGGGGAGGGGAGAGGATTTGTGGGTCTGCTCTCCTCACCCCAGCAGGGGCAGAGAGCATGCCGCCTCTTTCCTCTTTCCTGTTCATTGGCCACATTCCTTTCAGAGGCCAGAGGGGCAAGCCTGGACAATGCAAATAAGCTGTGGATGGGACTTAGCCAAGGGGCCTCCGAAGGGAGGGCGGCGGGGCTGCCTAGGAGGGAGTAGCAGAAGAAGGTGCCTACGTTGCTCAGCACCTTCTTTGTTTCCCCGAGCTGCAAACTACTCTCTCCTCCCAGACACAATACCAAAGTGCAAAAACCTCCTCCAGACAGATGCCGGAGCCTGAGAGCCCTTGCAGACTGGGTGGTCCTCGAGTCTGGAGCCTTCGGTACGATACTCAGACTCGGTGAATTTGTTGTGCACCGTCTCTGCACGAGCCCTAGACAAGAAAGGCAGGGCTCGAGCTAGGCAGAACTGGAGCTTTCGATCACAGGCTTTAGCTGTGGCACGAGAGACAGCAGAGAAGCGGTGATGCTCGCGTGAGCACGAAGGAACGACTGAGCCTACGAGCACCCAAAGGAGACAAATTCAGTCAGTGCCTTGCTAACTTCCTACTATAGGTCTTCTCCTGGCTTCGCTTGTCCCTGTCCAGGAAAGCATATTGTGAGGACACGCATGGGCACAGGATGGCTCCAGACCCTTGCCCAAGTGGAAGTCCACTCATCGATTTAAACGGCCTGGGTCCAGATCACCTTCTGAGTTCAGACTCAGCCCCCTCCTTGTTTTTCCTCCCTCTCCCGCACCCCCACGAATGACCCAAGGTCCGTTTCTTCTTCAGGACTGCAGTCCCCAGCAAATTTGTCATTTGCGCCTGATGCACATGCCCGAGACTCACGGAAATGTTTGGGAACTTTCGACCCTAATTGTGCCTCCCCGAGTCCTCCCTTGGTGACGCTGGCTGCTGCAGCCGAGCAGCTTGACCTGCGCTAGGAGCTCGGAGCTGCCCGGGGTTTGCAGTTGAGCTGGAAACGGAGGCAGGAGCTCCGCTGTCATTTGTCCCTCACGCACCCGTATCATGTGAAAGGGAAAGCTCGAAGAACACTGACGGGTTAAGCTCCTTATAAGGAAATGAACCTCCTCTTTCCTGTGTGGAAATTGTGGGGTTTTTTTGCTTCTATATGTTTAAAGTGCACTGTAAAAACTACGCCCGACCGTAATCACAAAACCTATTCCCCCCAGGGTGAGGGACGACCAGGAGCCAAAGGAGAAAGTGCCGGCGGGGCGGGTCTGAAGGCGACTGGAAGAATAATTGGAGAAATGAGTCATCAAAAAGAAGCTGAGAATGAGAGCGGAACTCGTAATCCGAGCTGGGCAGGAGGCGAGATTTCATTAGACACAGATCGTGTCAATCACCTCTGCTCCACAAATGACCTGAGAGCCTCCCGGGCCTTGCGGACCGGAAAAGGGGTCTCGGTGGGCGGTCTAAAGGCTTTGAAATCGGAAAAGACAGAGCACGAGCAGCTGTCAGAGGAGTCTGGGGCAGCGCACGCCGGCTTCTTAGAAAGATGGCGTTTGCCATCAAGGTCACATGGCCACTTTAGGAGACTAAGCAAAATACTAGTAACAATAACGCAAATGACCACCAGAGGATCCAGATTTTCAGAAGCAGTGTCCGATCCAAATATTTTTTTTTTGTCCAGTTACACTCCGAAGTACACTTGGATTTGTCAGAACACGTGTCCTAAAAAACATCGTCAAAACAATATGTGAAGGGGCAGAGTTTCGCTGGGGCTCGTCTCTCTTAGGAAGTGGGACAGGGTCGGGGAGCACAGGGGCCAGGGTGACTGCAGAACCAGAAGGCGGCATGGGATGCTGATTCTGTCCGGGACCGCCAGTCTCGGCCGACTTCTGTTCCACTGAAGTCTAGACAGCTCGGTCTAACCTATGACCTCTTGTTTGTTTTGAAAGATTGCCCTGGCCAGAAAGCACTGGGTCGGGTGCCCCGTACGTTGCATCAGATAAGTTTACCTACAGTGAGACTCGTCAATCCAGACTAGGATAAGACAGGTGACTTAACCCACAAACCGTTTGTTCGTATTCTGTTTCGTTAGTTCTTATCCATTAGTTTCCTGGCAAATGTTACTTGAAACAAATTCCAATCCTGTTGTAGCTAAAGTACAGGATAAAAAGCGATTCGTTAACTTCTCGGCCAGTCCAGTTAGGGGCCTCATGCCACCCTGTGTACTAGGTACCAATGCGGCCGATTCGTTCCTTGCCCTTCAGACTCTTTCACGCTCCCACCCACAGCCCACATTGCAAACAGAGCTGGCCCCGGATTCGCCAGCACGCAGAGAGGGTGGGCCGTTTCCGGGGGCGGGGGACTGAGACTTTTTCACTAGCTCAGTCTTGTCCTTACTCAGCAATGACCGTCCCGATTCAAGCCAAACCCTCAGCCCATGGTCGGGCACCATCAGACCCATCCAGTTTTGCGGATCACTTCGAATCGAGTTGTGAATGGGGTTGGAGGAAGAAGGAGCCCAATCTGTTCCATGATCTGAGGCCTCAGTTCCCCCTCCCCTCACCGTTGAGAAGGAAGCACTTTAAACCTGGGTCTGTTACTCCCTTGGCCACCCGAGGGGCTGACAATTACTCTTGGTCACGTCTGAAAGAGAGGTCTCGTATCATTTGTTACAGTTTTTCAAGCCATCATAAAGGGGGTGTGTGTGAGCGAAGAGTGGAGAGAGGGGACATGGCAAACCCATTCGTTCAGTACACTGGGGACAAAGACACATAATCCCCCGGGAGACTCTGAGGAAGACAGAAGTTTGGCACCCGAGGCCTGAAGCAGCACCTTCCCTTTCTCCCCCTTCTCTCCCAGACCCCAGACTCCTTCAGAAGGGCTGGCTCTACCCTCCGGGCGGGAAGTGAGCCCAGTTCCAAACGCTCGCCCGCAGGACAGTGCTCCAAACTTCTGGAGGGAGGCGGCAACGCTGGCATGTCATGTTCCCTCTCTGACACCAGGTGGCACCAAATTCTAACCATAACTCCAAAGACTCCAGCAGGAAATGGACCTTGAGAGCCCTTGAACTATTTTGCTCTCCCTCCCTGCTCCTCACATGGACTGAAGAACAAGAAGTCTTTCAGATATGGTGGATAACCCTCCTCTGATGCAAATGCGTGACTCCTTAGGCTAGAGCCACCTCCTGCAGAAGAGTCCTAGGGTTGAAATGTGGTCTCAGTATCTGCCCTTCCCGGAGACACATTTCTCAGTGGCAGATAAGGAAAAAGGTGACTTTCCTGCCATCTTTCCAGAAACCTCCAACCTCTAGAAGAGTTGTTTTCCTTCAAGGAGGTCAGTTGAAGCTGCATTTCGGCAGAGCTAGGTCTCATGTCTGTCATTCTTCGACTGACCTCTCTCAGCCTTTACTACTGTGCGATCCGCCGCACTTGTTGGGGTGCACATAGAACTCCATGAAACCTTCCTTGATTTCCCCTGGTTTGAAGGAAACTCCCCCCTTCCAAATTACCATACCGACACGTGCCATTTCTCCTATTCGTCTTCCTCACACGATAGTTATTCGTGAATATATCTCCCCTACAAAATCCCGAGCTCCTCAAGGGCAAGGATCATATCTTCTTTCTCTTTCTATACCCTATACTGATGAACACAGCAGGCGCTGAATAAATAATAATAATGATGATGATATCTTACACTGGTATGGTGCTTACAGGTTACAAAGCACATTCACATCTATTTTTCCATTCTGTCCCCACAACGACCGTGTGAGGTAGGTGTTAGCATCCCGATTTTACAGATGACCAAACAGACTCAGAGAAGTTAAAGAATGTGCCCAAGGTCATACAGCTAGGAAGACGCAGAGATGGGTCTGAATGTAGGTTTTCTGACCCTAAATGCAGTTCTCGCAACTTTCTATACCCGAATTGTTGGCTGGTAATTCCTTCGTGGAGACTGAATCCGTGGAGGAAGAATAAAAAGGACACCTAAAGGTCAAAATCCTCTCCTTCCTTCCCCACTCCCTTCTTCCCAAAGAGGATTCCAGAACGTAATCTTATTTTGTTTGAGAATGACCTGGTGTGAGATGTCCTTGTGGACAAGCAGGAAGAATGTGGGGTGAAGACAGGACAGTAAGGTGTATTCAACAGCCGGTGACTAATGGATCTTTGTCAGCCTGGAGGAAGGTCCCCGGCCTGTCCAATAATTTAATTAGCAACTTGGATCAGGACATTGATGGCATGCTGATTAAATTTGTAAATGATATGAAGCTGGTTTCGGGAAGATCCCAAGAGGCCATAATGAACCAGGAAAATGAAATGTACAGCTTCACAGTCGAGTTTGTCGAAACCAAATGCCTAAGTGCGAGGTACCAGGGACACGACTTAAAAATCTGTGTGAAAAGGTTTCGGGTGTGTGAGGTGCCTGTAAGCTGGTTGTTTTCGACACTAGCTGCCTGGAATGCAGATGCATCTTGGGGTTAGGATGAGGGAGATCGGGCTATGCCCTCTTCCCTGTCTTTAGCCTTGAACACCACACATGAACAGGGCCATCGGCAACCCGGAGTATGCACAGAGGAGAAACCAGGAGGGCGAGAGGACTTAAAAATCCTTATTTGCGAACTATTGGGGCTGTTTAACCTAGAGAAGGCTTCAACAGAGCGATGGCTCTGAGTGGTTCAGAATCCAGTTTTCAACTATTGGAAGGTTCACAATGTAAAGAGGGATTTGCCTTGTTCTGCTTTGTAAGACAGAGCCATCAGGAGCAAATGTCAGGGGCCGTTGGAAAACATATTTTGTCTCAGCCTAAGGAAGAACTTTATGATGGTTCGAGATGACCCAATATTATGCAAGAGTCTGCTTTAAAAAGGACGAGATTTTCCCATTACTGGAGGTATTTAGGCAGAGGCAAGATAAGTATTTGGCGAGGAGGTTGCAGAGGGAAATCGAGCATCAGATCACAAGAGAGGGGAATTAGGCAACCACCAAAGCTGCTTTGGACACTGTAATTTTGGGATTCATGGGACGGGGGGAGCCTGGAGGCGAAAATAGTCGTAGTCCTCAGAGTAGGTACCTCTCAATCAGTTATTATCTCTGCTTCCTGTCTCTCCTCCTCCTGTCTATCTGCACCAAGGCTCCAGAGAGATTTCCCTGAATACTTCATGAGACCTTCCAGTATCATAGAATCTCAGTAGCCCCAGAGGTCATCTGGTTTGGTCCTTTATCACATGCTCCCATTGCTTGAATATCTCTGGTAATGGAGTACCGCCCGCTTTTACAGGCAGGCCGTTCTAACTTCAGGGAGTAAATGCTACTACTAATTGTTAGAAATTTCTTCTCAAACACAGCGAAATGCTTATATTAGGGTGTCGAGATTAGGAATTGTTTTCTCTGCTTTTGGGACTGTCGGTAATAAGTTTTAAAAGGACTTCAAAAGGCTGGAATCATGAGCCGAAAGTTTTATTATCTTTTTTTTTTTTTGTCATTATAAAAAAGAAAGAAGAAAAGCATCTTCCTTTCGTGAAAACCAAATCTGCTTTTTTTATAACTTCCACCCAGGAGATCTTGGCGCCCTTGGAGAAATACACAGAACAAATCTACAGCTTCCTCTTCGCCCTTGAGCCCAGTAATAAGTTGCTGACAGTGGACAAATTTCTCCCAGGATTTTGCCAGTCCCTTCACTATTGTCACCACTCTTTCTCTGAATATACTTTCGTCGACATCTCTTTGGAAGTGTCATGCCTGCAACTGAACAGAGGGCCTCAGGTGTGGTCTGACCAGTGCAGAGTAGCACAAAGCAATCACCTCCTTTATTCTGGACATTATACTCTCATTAATACAGCCCAAGATCACAATGCTTTCTGTGGCAACCAAACCGTGCTTCTGAGTCATAGCTCATGATGAGCTTTCATTCACTCATAAAACTCTCTACGCCACATCTTTCACATCTCACATTTGTACTATTATATTTTGGAAATCAAATAAGTGACTTCATACTTGTCCTTGTTAACTTTCATTTTGCTATAATGAGTCCATCATACCAGCCTCTTGACATCTCTATGAAATCCGATCCTGTCATTTTGGCTTTCTCCCCCGGCTCCGTGTAATTTTCAAAGTTATGATGACCTACTGACCTTAAAGCAGAATCCTTTCGTGTCTAGTCACTCAACTGGCTAAGAGTCTGCCTATGCTTATCTCGATCCACCCTGCATTTCTACATATGGTCCCAAAAGCATCATGAGAGAATGTTTTGTTGAACTCCAGATATACCGTAGATATAGCGCTGTCCTCATTTACCCAGCCAGTCACCCTGCCGGAGGAAACCGGCTGAGTGGGGAATGATTTGTTTTTCCTGAAGCCACCTTCGCTTCCTTTTGTAAGTGCTCACCAACCTTTCTTTTAACCGTTTGCTCTAGACTCTTGCCCTCAATCGATATTAAACTCATCGATCTATACTTTCTGGAATTCATCTCTTCTCATTTGTAAAACCGTGGAGCCACGTTTGCCCATCTCTGAGCCGCAGTAAACATCTCCTTCACTCTCCATGGGGTTTGCAAAAAGCCACCTCCAGTTGTCCCGCAACCTGAGCTGCAAGTCTTCACGATGCCCCGATGCCCGGGGCTGCCGTTGACCCAGGCTGGGAGATGGAATTCCTTGGAGCAGCTCAAGGCTCTTCTGGAAGAGACTGCCTTTAGGAGCCTCTCTTGGTGCTCACGCTGTCCTTTAGGAGCCAAAGAAGACCTGAGGGCATTTGTTTTCTCTTTGCGAAATCATTAGCAAAAGGAAGAGTGGGGTGTCCCATCCCTCACCAATAACACCCAAAATGCTGCTGTTTCGAAGACCTCTGCAACCTGCCTTTCCGACGTGATGTCCAACCATTTAACCTGAATCCTCAGCTCAGGTCAGGTGAATCCCTCACCGCACCTCAAGCATGCCTGGACTGTCTCACCTCCATGCGACTGAGACTTTCCTCTCAATTTGGAACGCTCACTATGCCATCCATCCCAAACCCCCATAGCTTTCCTCGCAATGTCTCCAGCCCCTTTAACCTTGACCATGCAATTGAAGTCACATGCTAAATTATGCATTTCATTCATTTTCTCATAGTTCAGTTTTGTCTTGCTGATAATACGCACCCCAAAGGGGATTTCTATCCCTCACAGTATACAAACTAGCACAGGGCCGGGCCTACAGTCCTAGTAAGCATACTCACTTCCTATAGAGATTTTCACAGTGCCCAGTCTCTGACCCTTCACACACACCACGCGTTCAGACCCCAAGATAGCTGTGTCCAGCTCCCGAAAGGACTAATATAGAAACCAGATGAATGTAGGAATGCAGGCTGAACCCAGCCTAGGCACTAATGGTTTTCGCGATGTGAAATGAAGTCTAAGTGTATCCTCAGCCCCTCTTCCACCTTTCAAAGGCGTGAAGACCAACTGTGATCTCTCATTGATGGGTCCCAAATAGGATTGGAGCTGCACCTGCTCCGGCACCTTGAGTTCTCAGAGGAGAAGCAATGTCCAAATCCTCTCCAAATAAAGAGCCTTCTGATTTGTACGTACGCACACACATGCGCGCACACGCACACCAGAAAAAGAGGCCCAGTTTGGTAATATCCGAGACGGGGCAATCAAAACATTAGAACAGCAAAGACTCCGAATTAACCTAAGAAGGTCATGGGGTCCAGCCCTCTGCTTTCAGGAAGATGAACACTGGTGTTTCCCCTGTAGACATAGTAAAGTTTTTCCTCGTGTCTAACTTAATCTTTCCCTCTCCATCATTCTCAGAAGAAATGGAGAACAGATCGCCATCTCTGTCCTTATTTAGGAATTAAATTGCTGAAGATGATAGAGCGCACTTGTCACATAGTAGCTACTCCATAATTATCGAATGTTGCCTCATCATCTCCCTCCTTTCTAGATTAAAAAACAACAACAACAACAAACCCTTGTCCTTTGGCACATTGTTTTTGCTCTTGCCCAGACCCTCTCCAGCTTTTCCACATGTTCCAAAAATGTGCTGACCAAGGCGTAACCTTCGATGCTTTTGAAGGCACAACCAACCAATGTTACGTAGAGTGGGAAAAGTTGAGGATCGTGGGACAGGGCATATATTTCTGGATTGTGTTCTCAGTCTGTTTCTAACACTAACTGTGACACTGGGCCTTTCTAGGTTCATTTCCCCAATTGTAAAATAAGCGGGTTGGACTAGATAACTCCGAAGTTACTTCTAATCTAAAACTCAGACTCCGATTACTTCCCAGCTACTCCATGCTATATATTTGTCACTATATCGAGTTAATCATTGTCCATCTCTCTTGTCCCCACGCATCATATCAGTAGGTTAGTTCTGGGTTTAGGTCCTAAACCCCTCTGAACATCATCCCGTTGCGTTGGGTCATCCACCTCATTTTGTCAGGGTCACTTTGAAGCGTTCTATTCCTGGTTTGTGACGTGTCAGCAACCCCACCCAACTGTCACGCTTGATGAGCAGACTGGTTTAGCCCTTCAAGACAATAGTATGAAATACCATAATGCTAACCCTGTGGCGCCCCTTCGAATCTGTCCCTCAGGGTTGATAGGGAGCCACTGACCACAATCCTGGAGAAAAATCGCTCCCAGGGCCCCAACGACTTCTCTAATTCTAATTCACAGAACAGGACACTGAGCATCCCTGGGGAGGAAAGGGCCCCTGCTCTGTAAGGAGCCCAAGGCCAGGGAGTCCACAGATCTGATGCTGCCCCGGACTTGGATACCAGTAAGAATTTCAGCACGTTACAGGTCAAACTTCCTTCCAGCCCTCAGTCCAGGATGAGGAAGGGTGGTGGCGATGGTGGCAGTGGCAGCGGTGGGCGGCTGCAGCCACAATGGCATGCGGCGGAGGAGGAAATGTTCTTTTTTGCCCTTTAATTAGGAGGCCCAAGGTGATGAGAAAAGGCTTCAGCCCAGGAAGCCAGAGCCTGAGGGGGGCAGGTGGTAGCTGGGGACAGCAACCTGATGCAGATCGGAGAGGCATTCATGCGGGTCTAGCAGAGTGCAGCCCGGACTTGTAGCATCTTAAAGGTCCAGGAGGCAGACAGCTGTCATCGTTCCCAGCCTGCAGAGGCGCCCAGCTGGGAGGTCTGCTGGGCCAAGGCCTGTGTGAGGGAGGCAAGTTGGGAGTGCTAACTGGATTTTTTATTTTTCTATCAAGACACCGTGTTTAAAATTTTTACAAAGGACAAACTCCGTGGGTTTCCGTTAGTGTTTTAAGAACTTTCTTTAAAAAAAAAAAAAGCCAACAACAACAAAAAACACCGCCTTTTTGAAAGAGAAATGACAGACACAAAAGAGATTCTGTAAAGAAAATGGGGTGAATTTCTCATAGTATTACCCCAAGGGCAGAGGCAGAACCCAGATTATACCCGGGGGCCCGATAATGACGCGGCCTCCACAGTACCTCGTTCAGAAAAATCTACCCTGTGGTCTCTGCAGCCCTGGAAGGGACACAGAGACGGCTGGAGACTTCTCCCCTACGGCCCTCCAACCTCATCCAGTGGTAACCCCTTCCTCCTTCCACCCCCCCCCCAGTCTTGCTCACATCTGTCTCTTTTTGGGGGGTCCCGTTCCTTGGTTGGAATGTGTGAGCACTGGAGGTTCCGGATCCAGAGACACCCGGGTGTGGTGGGGCCCTCCTTCCGGAGCCTTTGGACTCACGGGTCGGAGAAGCCTTTGTTCCAATTTTGTTTTTTTTTAAAAAATCAACAAAAACAAGACCCAGATAAAATACCAAGTCTGGGGCAGAAAGAGCGACTCTGCTCTTTGAAGATCCCAATTCTGGAGTCAGTCGGTGGCACTGTTTCAAGGGAGGTGGAGGGCGAGCACCAAGGGGGTGTCCAGCTGGTGCTTTCGGGCCCCCAGGAGTGTCTGTGGTCAGGCTCAGGGCGCCCTTGCATCTCCATTCGAAGGGTTTCTTCAGGTTGACGTTCTTATTTGTGTTTTTGTACATGCGGGTGTGTGTCCGCATCTGTCTATGTGCAAGTGGGTCTGCTGTCGGGTGCGGGTGCGTGCGTATACATATATGTCCGTGTGTGTGTGCGTGCGTGCGTGCGTGCGTGTGTGCAGGTGTGTTTCTGGATCTGGGAGGGAGGGAGCCGGGACACAGGCTGTGCTCCGGGCTGGAGCTATACCCGGGTGGTGGAGTGTGAGTGTGGCAGCCCGGTACTGTTGAACCCCGCGGCGAAGGTGTTATAGGGGTGCAACGTCTGAAGCCCTACGAGGGAGTTGGGGATCATGGTGATGGTGTTGGGGGTCATGAGTGGGATGTCGTCAGGGGAGCGCCGCAGGGTCAGCGTGTAGTCGGGCAGCGCAGTGAGGCGCAGGGTGTCATGGGGGGGGCCGGCCTCACACTCATGGTGAGTGGGGCCCAGCTGCAGCGCCGCCAGCTCCTCCTCAGGAGCGGCTCCCAATTCGGGGGCCCCGGCTCCCCTCTGAGGGCTGGGCTGCCGCAGGGGCTCCTGTCGTCGTTTGTCCTTCCGGTAGTAGAGGGCGGCGAAGGCCAGGACGTTAAGGAACAGGAGTGAGGCCCCCACGGCGATGGTGACACTTAACTCGGTGGAGTAGTCACGAGGGTTCTCCACCAAGAGTGGCCCCGCATCCTGGTCCCCGTTCCACGAGCCCTGGGCGTTCTCGTTGCTGTAGGCGGGGGAGATGGCGGGCCGCTTGGTGCTCCAGGCCTTGCCGTTGGGCCTCCGGGTGATGTGGGAGCTGTGGGTGGTATCCGGGGGCGGCACTTTGGTGGTCGTGGACGTGTAGTGGAACATGTCATGCAGGTTGTACAGGTGGGGCACCAGGTGTTTCCAAAACGCTACCTTAGTGGCCCGGTAATGATCACGAACCCTCGGTTTCAGCCCAATGTGAAGGTACAGCTGGTCTCGGGGATTGTACTTGGACCAGGCCACTTCCTCAAAGCGGTTGGCCTTGGTGTGAATGAACTTGGTGTCCTGGGGAACCGGCTTGTTGGGATCCCTGAAATACCACATGGAAATCTGCGGTCACCACTCTACCTCTGACAGCCACCCCTACGCTTCCTCCCCGGTCCAAAGCTCCTGCCGTTGCCATCTCTTTCGGGGTCCCTCCCTTCGCTCCTACTCCTTCCCCCAGCCTTGAGGTCCTGCTGCCCACGGCATCACGGAACCGCGTCATCCTTCCCTACGCCCATCCTGCGCCATCACGCTATAGACGCCTTTTCTTCTCGCACACTCCTGAGCACCCGTCAGTCTCTGCAGCGCCCAGTTTCTCCACGAGCTCTTTAAAGGCTCTTTCTGGGTGTATTTTATTCCCACTTCTCGTGGCCTCTGGCCATCTAACCCTGAATCCCAGATTCGGCCAGCGACTCCCACTCCTGCTCAGTCCTAAAGTTAACTGAGTCCTGGGCCTCGACAAAAGTTTGGAGGGAGAGAAATGACACGAAAGACTCGAAATGGCATGAAAGGAGGAAGCGGGGGCTGCAAGGGTTACTGAGCGAGATTTGGGGAATACCTCAGAAGAGGTTTAGACAGAGGAGCAGGGCACAGAGCATGCTCGGGTCCCAAAGAAGAACACCCACTTTCTCCTTACCCGGTCTTGGCAAAGTTGGTCCAGTAGGTCATGACGACAGCACTGAGCATGACGTCATTCTTGGAGAAGTTGCAGGGGAAGAGGTCAGTGGGGCCCACCATAGGGACACCAAACACATAGGGTACTTCGTCCCCATGAGCTGCGTCTGACCAAGCGGGCTTCATGAGGCTCTGGCAGTGATGGTAGAAGGCGTAGAAGTAGGTAGGTGAGCCGTAGCGGGCATGCAGATCAGCTGTCACCACCGAGGGCTCCACCCACTGGTGGTCAGTGAAGAGTGCCACCAGTGTTTTCCGGCGGGTCTCAGGGTTGTCACGGTCTGCCCAGTCTGTGTACATGAATTTGATGGTCTCCCGCAGGGTATCCTTCCCCTCAGGATATCCATACAGGTTGTCCACAAAGTTGGAGACTGAGTAGTCAAAGTCAGTGCCAGAGACACCATCCTCAGGGTCCACCACCCCTTCCACAAACTTCAGCCCCTCGCCCTGGTTGACACCAAGCATGATGTCATAGTTGAGGAACTCACCCTGTTCCATGAGAATCTCAGGGTCATCGGGAATGACATCACCGTCGATCACAGGGCCAAAGGCCACATGGTAGCGGGCCGGCTGGATGTCCTGCTCTACCAGCTCCTTGGCGCTCTTTTGCCGAAGACAGTCCACCATGTCCACTGTGTCTAGCACATTGCAGCCCACCTTGTCCGCCAGCAGGCTGGTGTACTTCACCGGTTGATAGTTCACAGCCCAGCTGGACAGAGCAGAACCACTTTGGATGATGGCCCTCTGAAAAAGCCCTACAGAAGATAGGTGGCGTCAGGTCAGATTGGTCGCGTCACCCTGGCCTGTCTCTGAGGGACAAATCAAACAGCTCCTCGTCCCTTTGTTATGAGGCTGCTGAATGGCTCGAACAGGCTGGGAAGGAAGAACAACCCTTTCGGCTGTGATAAGTGAGGGCCCCTTCCCTGACCGGTCCTTTGCCTGCTTCTTGCTTCCTTGTCCAGGGGCAATGGTTGGTAACTTGGGGGTTAAGGAAATGCCGGGAAGAATTAACCCCTCATGCTCCCTCTCTTTATCTCTCCTTGTCTTACCCTCTTCTTCCTGCCCAGCTGGGCCCAGCTCTGTGCCAGCACACCACCAGGGAGCTGGCGCTTCCACCACAAAGGGGTCTTTTTCATGAGAGATGAGAAATGCAGGCAGGAGAGAGCCTCCCATTCTGGGAGTTTGGGGAAGGATTCCCAAGGGCAAAGGCCTTGGGGTCTGAAAGTCTCCAGAGACTTTCCTTTTCCTGAAGCTACCGATGCCTCAGATTCAGATTTTCCCCTGGCCCAAGGGGAGTCAGTCCCCCAAAGTAAAAAAGCGGATGGTTTTTCCGCCGCTAGGAGAAAAAGGCGACCGTTCTGTCCCTGGTCCCAACATCTCCAATGGGTTATGTGCTCCTCAGGCACACAATTCTATTCCTCTAAGAGACAGACAGTTTGCATGGGCAGAAATACGGGAGAAAAATACAGATGACGACTGAAGAGACAGCCTCTCTTTTCAAAAGATTATTCTCCTTGAATCTATTACGGGAAGACAGTGAACAACCCTATAAAACAGCCCGGCCTCCAGGGACACAGGTCCCACCTTAGTCTTCCCTCACCAGGGTCCCCCCTGGAGGGACAGAGACGAGATTTGTACGTGAGAGAAGGTGATTTTTCTCGCAGAGAGACAGGCCTCCTTCAAAGACAGACTGCAAGTCCTCTTGGGACGATATCACTAACTCACGGTATCGATTTCAACAAAAACCCGTGTCCTCTCTCATGGATTCCCTCACTTCAGAGAAGGCACCTTTCCCTCCCAGAGACAGAATGTGCTCTGTAGTCCAGAGGTGACGAGAACATTCCATGTGAGCAAAAGGGGGCCTATTCAGCCCCCTTGGAAGAGTCACTGACAGAGAGGCCCACAGCAAGGGGAGAGGCTCTCCTTCAGGCTACGGATTAATTTTCCTTAGGGGGTCATCCGGCCCGGAGGAAGGAGGTCTGGAGCCCACTAATAGGGGCACCTCAGTGGCCCTCGCTTGGGATGCATCTGCTCCGCAAGGACAGTTCCCTTGTACAGACGTGTCCTTCGGAGAGTAAAGCGAGAATTCCTTCTTCCCCTACAGAAACATCACCCTCCCCAAAGGGGCGCTGAGCTGGCAGAACGAGGTGAGCTGACGCCCGTGGGTGCCCCTGGAAGGCCTGAGGTGTGTGGTGGGTGGTCGGGGCTTCGCTTGTTTATGTTTTGCCCCCAGAGCTACTCACCCTCAGAGTGATGCGACAACGTGAGGAGGCTGACACAGGATGCGCCGATGCCCGAGCCAAACACGGTGATACGGCGGGGATCACCACCGAAGAAGGCGATATTCTCGCTCACCCAACGGAGGGCCTGGATTTGGTCAAGGAGCCCATAGTTGCCTTTGGCGGCCTGATCTCCAGTGCTCAGGAAACCTGGATCCGACAAAGGGCAGGAAGACAGTGAAGGTGGAGGCGTGGGGGATGTGGGTTATGGTGGCGGCCGGAGTCGGGCTGGGAGGAGGAGGTGAGCATGCGGCTAGCACAAAGCAGCACTGCTTTCGACCCGGGCAAGTAGCCCCTACACGGGAAGGATCAGCTCCCCGCCTCCCACGCACTCTCCAGTTTAGAAGGCGGGGTCTCCAGACCACTCCAAGGGAAACTTAACCTGAAGGAACTTCAAATGGCCGGGACCCAGCATCTTCTGCCCTGATGTTCTATCCGGGTCGTGACCCTGGCACCTGGCAAGACGGAGTGGAAAGAGCACGGGTCCTGGACTCAAACGGTCCTTGGTTCGAGTCCCGGCTCTACCACTTACTAGCTGTGTAGACTTGGGCAAGTTGTTTAAAATCTCTATAGTAAGTCTCCTCTTCTGTAAAATGGGGATAGAACTATCGAAACACACGATTACTTCTCTCCCTCCTTCCTTCTCTCTCTGAGTAAAGCGAAGGTCCCACGGGACCCCAATCCCTAAGCTGTCCCTTCCTCTACACGTTCGCCCATCTCTACTTCTTTCCGGGGCTTCGGGTGCCCCTGCCCCTCATTCTCAGGGCAGGTGTGCATTTCCCTTCCGTCAAGACCTAACGGGGAGGGGGCCCCGCCGTCGGGTTTCCAGCGTGCTCTCCAGGTGATTCCGATGCCCGCTAAGGTTGGAAAACCACTGGGTTAGACCATCTTTTTCATCTGGTGGGGAAATGGGGAATTCATCTGTGGTGCGTTACCACAGAAACAGGTCTTCCCGCCTACCCAGTGGGATTTGCTGCCGAGGAGCCATGTCACCATGGAGACTACCTTCCCACCCACCTGCTGGGATTTGCTGCTGTGGAGACTTGTTGCCATGGAGACTACCTTCCTGCCCACCTGCTGGCTATCCCACAGAGATGTCCTATATTTCCCCCACCCTACTTCCATTTTAGATGGATCCAGCTGCTTCATTTCATCCCTCTTCCCTGATCCTCAGGCTCCTTGGAAGGCTCCACCTTTTCCCACCCAAGGCTTTCACAAGGCTTCTTTACAGGTGGGTGGTTGTGGCGCTCCTACACGTCGGAAACCCACCCTGTCTCTGTATTTTCGGACCCCCTGTTAAAAGCTCATTCGCAGCACCTGGCATCAACTTCGTGAGAGGCCATGTTCGAGGAGGCTCCCAGGCTCTATTCCAACAGACCCGAGCAGGCCCAAGACCACATCACTGCCTTTCTCGAGTCCTCCTGTTTCTAGCTTCTGCGAGACAGTTCATTTCACCCTCTTCAAGTGTGTCATTAATTTACCTTTCGTGCGATGAAGTATGAAAAGTGTTTAGTTATTTCTCTCAGGACCTAGTCACGAGGCCTCTTTAGCCCCAGGTTCTCGGTGAGGAAATGAGAGGGGATTCGAGAAAGCCTGGATGAGGACGAATGGAAGAGCCTTTTTCCTCTAACACGGGGACTGGCTTCCCCCGTCCCTGGCCCATTCACGAACCGAAGCCGCTCCTGACGGAGATCCCGTCCAGCTGTGCAAGCCTCGAGACCCTCTGACAGAAATCGCTATGTGCTTCTCTTCGCCCACCTGTACCCCCTTCCCCCAAATCCTCTTTTTTCCCTTTTCCCTCATGTAGGCAAGAGCGGAGTCAGCCTTAGCCTTTGCCAGGGAAGGTATCATTCAGTGAAATGTGTCGAATACTCTGTCCCAATCAGCAAGGAGATTTCTCCAACGCGTACTGGTTTCCTGCGTTAGGAACCAAGCAAGGCCTGAAAGGGCTGTGTGGACGGTTCCACTGTCGCTCTGGGCTCCCTCAGGGTAAGAGGCCCTGAAGCATGTGAGTGATACCATGTCAACCGTCCGTACTACGAGAGTTCTCTGAAGCACTATATCCAACAGGCTCAGGCAGATGATACAGCAAACGTGACCCACCACCAGTACACAAAACCTGGCAGTCTGGGAGAGCAGTCTCTCGCTGCTCGCTCCCCTGTAACTCAGCCTTCCACGCTAAACACGTGAGAATGAGGGTTGAAAGACCAAACTCCATAAACTGTCAGAATACATCTGAGTCAGTCTCCCTGGGCCCAAGTTTATGCTGCAGTACATGGGAAGTTCCTTGTCAACAGAAGATGGGGGAATCTGGCACATCGTATCAAAACCAGAGGTCTCTGTCACTCGAGGCTTGGCGTTTGCCTGGTTTTCAGTTTGCCTGAAGGGTACCTGAGCAAGAATATAGGATTAAATTCTAGAACCCAGAATAAAACTTGGCGAGGCCCTATTTTTTCAGCTCCCGGGATAAACACATCCTATATCCTGCTGGTCTCAAGCCCAGTGGGGGATTCTTGAATAATAGCTATGCTACCCCTTTGCCTTGGATGGGGTCCATGGACTAGCCTGTGACGTTCACCAAGTACATGAGTCACCCAAGATGTCTAAAGCAGCACCTGAGAGTGAACTGTCTGGCCTCAGTGCTCCAGAGAAGCTGAAGGGAGGGAGGGTCCTTGAATAAGCTCATTTCCTTCAGTGTCCTTTCGTTTTAACATTGATGAGATGCCATAGGAACTTAATTCTTGTTTATAGCAATCGGCCTTCGATAAGATGTTTCATTATACGTCATTTCGCTTAAAGTCACAGAACCTCTTGATAATGCGAAGTAGGAACTGACTGTAAATGAGGTCCAAAGCTGTCCACTGTTTGCGGGATGCTTTGGGAAACGAAACCACAAAGCCTCAGCTCCACTGAGGAAGATCTCCAAGTGTCAGGGACAAGCCCATGTTCTACATCTGGCTCCGAGAGACAGAAACACCTTGTATGTACCCAGAAGCCAATCAGTGGCTTATTGATTACATCTGTGCTCCGCAGCAGGCACTGAAGAGCACACAGGAGCCAGTAGAGATCTTCCGACCCGATCTCAGCGTATGACTCCTTCTGAGGTTTGGGCGATACTGTGATCATGAACTGCTTAAGGCCAAAGAATCATATTTCTGTCCCCAGATGTGTTGTTCCCGTCATCCGAATGAGAGGGGGTTGCAGAGTGGGCGGTTCTTGATATGAGTTTCATAGATGAGCTTCGGTGGGATCCATGAAATCATTTCTAAGAGTGTGTGCATGTGTGTTTCTGGGGAGAGCCCACAGCCTTCCTCAGAATCTCAAAGGGGCCCAAGACTCCCCCAAGGTTAAGAACATCACATATAGAAGCACAAGGATTCGAGCAGCCGAAGGTCACCTCAGATCCTGTGAGTCTCGCCTGTCTCCTTCCACCTCCTTTGTCGGTGTCGCTCTTCGCCTCTTTGCTCACCCCCATCTCGTTCTTCTCTTCCTTATTTTCTCCTCTCTTTTCTCACTTCTCCCCTCTCTCTTTTCCTTCATCTCTAGCCCGTTCAATAGTACGGAACCGAAGCATATTCTTAGCGTTCTCTGTGTTTTGCAATACGCCTGCTAGAAGGTATATTTGTTTCCGAACCTTTGTGTTTAGAAGTTTTAAAAGCAGCCGAGTCGAATGTTGTCTATGACTCTCACTAAGAAAATCTAGTAGCAAAATTACTTTTGGCCTTCGAGAACCGCGTACGTGTGACTGGATAGCTGTATGTGATTATGTGGATGTATATTCATCGCTCTCCGGAACCGTGAAGCCCTAGCGTGTGGGTTTACGGCCACCTTCGTGGTACCATTGTCTGCTGTCAAAGACTCAGATCACCTTTCTCAACAGGACAGAACAGCTTACAAGAACCTTGACGTGACAGAGGAGGAGCAGTGGAACCGTGAAACTCAAAGCCCAGCAGACTCTTGAGAGACCCGGGAGGTGCCCTGCGTGCTTCATACCCGGTGTCCAGATGTTACTGAAGGGGACACAGGCTCCGCTCTTTTCAGGGACTGTCACTCCTCCAGTCTGGATCTGCCCAAAAGCGTCTTCCTATCCCATACAGCGCTAAAGGTAAGTCAAGAGGAGGTTGCCTTTCTGCGACATCACCACACCCATAAATGAAATGCAGCACCATGGCCTCTGGGATTAGAACTGGCAAAGCGATATATTCGAAAGCAAATCCAAATAAAGTCCGGCCAGCCACCTGGCCATGGAGGAAGCCATGCTCGATTGCTGCTTCAGCACTCAGGCCCAGGGACCTGACAGACAGCCTTGACCTCCACTGGAACTCAGAGGACACAACCCTCCAGGCAAGAAGTGGCTTCTTCATGCCACTGCAGGGATATGGGGCTGAACGTGCCCTCTGAGGCCTGGGTGAGCATCTGCAAGGATGCGAGGCCCTGTGTGCTTAGTCACCCTCTCTGAGGCGCTTGTTTACCTCTGTGGCCGCAGAGAGGCATTAATAATCACCAAGGAAGGTACAGGGGAGAGCGGGCGCCTAAATCACCGAAACAAGCATGAGGACAGCAGAGTGTGCACGGGGACGGGCATGCGGGTGTGTAAGAGAAGCTGTTTGGAAAGCAGCGTATATGCGTGAGAGTGTGTGTACAACGCGGCGGGAGCGTATGGGGAGGTGCGCGTGGAAAGAGTAGAAGCGTGTATGTGTGTGCGCGTGCGGTATGTAAGCGTGGGGTGTGCTCGCGTGTGGGGGTGAGTAGAGGTGTACGTGCACGGATGGCCGGGTGGGTATATGAATGCGTGTATACTAGAGTGGGGATATGCGCGTGTGTATGTGTGCGTGTGGTTTGTGCAGAGGTCTATGGCTGTGTGTATATGTGGGGATGTGTATGTGGATGCAGAAGCTGGAGTATGAGGCGGGTGTGTGCTATTTCTGAACGTGTAAGGTGGGGAGGTGTGCACGTGCAGGTACGAGTGTATACGGATAGGAAGAGGAAATGTGGGCTTGTGCTTCTGTTTGGAAGGTGACGGACACATGTACGTATGCGGAAGTGGGGTGGAAGCAACATTTATGTGCACTTCGGGGACGTACATGTGGGGTTTGTGCGCGTGCACGTGGACGTGCAGGGCACGGGTCTTTGCGTAGAGCATTAATATGGGGTAGAGGAAGGGGTGAGTATGATTAGGGGCCCCGTGTACAGGTGTAGATGTGGATGTAGATATATGGGAACGTGTGTGTGTGGCAGGTGAGGGAAATCTGTAGATTTGGGGTGCACAGAGGTGTAGGGGCCTGTGGATATGTGGGGGACACTGTACTGCAGAGTGGATATGGAGTGCTGAGGGAACGCGTGGAGATGTGAGAGGGTCCATAGAGGCGGATGCGGGGTACGCATGTGCGTGGGGGGGTGTGTACCTGTGGGCGGGGTGAGAGGTCACCGTATGCACGGGGCGGGGGGAGATGTGGGACATGCGATTGGCTAGAGGGAATACCTGCGTGTGTCCGCGCGGGCTGTTTAGGGATGCGCGCTGTGGGCGGGTAGAGATGATGACAGGACACTAGAAAATTAATAGGCCCCGCAAGACTCAGCCAAGCAAAAGTGTGGAAGCAGAGGCCTAAGAGAAGATGTGAAGTTGAAATTGAATTTCCAGTGGCACCTAAACATCCCGGGAAAGGACCCGGGGACAGAGGGACCTGTCCTCACTTGGGTAGGGGCCATGGCGTAACGACACGTGAGCACGGTCGTTCGCACCAGCCACAGAACCAAGGCCGCCTGTCCCTAAGTCCCCAGCATTCTGTCCTCCCTCTTTGAGAACCAGAGTCCCTTCTAGGTGCCTAGCAGGGAACCGTACCTAGCACCCCAACCCGATAGTTGAGGGTGATGACGATGACGTTGCCATAACTGGCGAGAACGCTGCCATCAATCATGTTGCCTGTGCCCTCCATGTAAGAGCCTCCATGGATGTAGACCATGACGGGCTTAGCGCCACTGTCCCGGATGTCTGTAAGGAAAAGGGGTGAGACACAGGCTAGGTAGGATGCCCTTCCTCCCCCACCCCCGCCGGCCCTGGGGGGGGTGCGGGCGGCAAAGCTATCCCAGGTGCCAGGACACCATGGCCATCTCTGAGGGCAGGACTCGTGGGGCTGCTCAGCCTGGAGCTCGAGCATCAGTCAGACAGTTGCGCTTCCGCGACGTCTTTAAAGACGCCGGTTTCAAGGACCTCCCGGCAGCCAGGCGCGCCCGGAACGGCGAGGCCCAGGTAGGCCTGTGCCTGTGCCCTGGGGACAGGGGCAGGAGGAAGATAAAGGGCTGGTCCCTCAGCTGGATCAAGTGAGTCCCTGCCCCGGGCACCCGGGGGTCCTGGGACCTGATGTGGCTTTAGAGAGAGGGGCCGGAAGCCCTGGAACGCCCAAGACTAGACCAGTTACACAGAAATACGGTCATTGGCAGCAGCTGCCCCCCCAGTGCGGACAGAGACAAGAGGGCGGGCATAGAAGCAGCACAGGGAGAGAACGAGGAAGAGTGTGGGGGGAGGGGCGAATGGCAGCGATGGGGTGAGGGGGCCTGAGTGACATGGTGTCTCACCCATGTGCTCATTTCCTCCGTTCTCCCCGGGCGTCAGGCAGACTTAACTGGAGCCACCGGGGATGTGGAAGAGGAAAGGGTCGGAGCTAAGAATGACAGAGCCCGCCCCCAGTCAGCATTAAGATGAAGATGGAGCCTTCCAGAGGCCAGTCCAGGAGGGGCCTTAAAGTGGCTGCTCCCCAGCCCGAGCAGCGGTCAGGAGGAGGCTCGCGGCCTGGCCACCTCTACCTGACGCCTCTCGACACTCGGCCACACCGGCACAGTCCTACCAGCCCCCAGTGGGTCCCCTGAGCTGTCCGGCCCCTCCAGGGGCGCAGGGGCAGGGCCGGGGCGTAGAGGTCGAAGGGAATGCTCTGTGCTGCTCAGCAAACACAACTCGTTTGCCCAAGGAGAAAGGAAGATGGCTTCGGCCATCACCCAAAAGCCTGCCGACTGTGGAGTCCCGGCCTCAAAGCCCTTCTGGCCCTGTCCTGAAGCTCCTGCGGCCCCTGACCCCGAGGCCGTCTGTCTCCCTCTGGGAGAAGTCTAGGTGACACTGTTCTCCAGCCACTTGGCTCCTCTCTGCGTCACTGTTCACTTCGACATCCTGCTGGGCCCCATCTCCCAGGAGCCAGGCTCCCCACGAAACACAGCTGTCTCCTCAATAAAACACAGGCGTCTCCTGGCCCTCCCTCAGCCCTGCTTCGTCTGCACTCGCCCTGCCGCTCCGAGGGCCAGGTGCTACTGGACGACTGAGAGCGGGGGCGGGGACCGGGGCGAGGAGGACGGCCTCCCCCCCGGGGCTCTGTTTGTGGTCTCCTGCTCCCGCCGGCCGTGTCCATCACCCTGGAACGGCCCGACGGCCTTGTATAGGAACAGAAACACACCAACGGACGGACAGACAGACAGACGGGGCTTCACCCCATCGAGAGGGGGAGGGGCTCTGTGCCATGCACCAGCTGCCGCGCCCTGCAGCCCCCAAATACCTTCATCTTCATCCCCGTCATTATCCGCTAAGTCCTCGCCCTGTTTCTTAGCGCCGGATCCTGGGGACCAGACACGGGGAGACACAACAGCACAGAACAGAGAACAAAACAGAGAGAGAATTCAAAAACAGCATGACTGCAGTGTGGCCCAGCAAGCCGGCTCTGGGCCTGGGCCCAGGACAGGCAGGAGGGATGGCAAGAACTGAGGGAATGGGTGGGCTGAGGCCCAGACCTTCGTCAGGATGATGCTGTCGCAGGCCCCTGCTGTGCCGGCCTCCCTGTCCCCAACAGCCCATGTCGACCAGTTAGAAAGGAGAGAGCAGCAGGTGGGCCAGGGCACAGAGCCAGAGCCCCACTCAGGGGAAGGGCTACTTCCGCCAGTACGGAAGGGGCTGTGCGCGCACACAGGTGGGCTGAGCTGGGGACAGGGGCAGGCACCGAGGGTGGGAGGCAGCATTGCCCGCAAGTGCGCATACGGGTATGAGCTTTGAGGGCCGAGCTAGGTACGGGGACCCAAGCCCTGAGCCCGCGCGCCCAGTGGACAGGCTCGAGCTGGGCCTCAGCTGACCCTGATTCCCACAGGAGAAAATGGGAGATGAAGCTGTCATTCTGGTCTCCCTCGTCGGGGCCCCCTGTCCTGGTTAATGGCAAATGGGGTTCCTGCCCACAGAAACCAGGCCTGAGAGCAGCAAGCATTGTTCTGAGATCTAGAGAGAGCCAGAGGGAGGGAGGGAAAGCAGGAAGGGGAAAAGGAGAAAGGAGAGAGAGAGAGAGAGAGAGAGAGAGAGAGAGAGAGAGAGATAATACTAATAGCTCATATACCACATAGTATGTACTGAATATGCACCATGTGCCAGACACTCTACTTCCGCCATGAGAGAGGGAGAGAGGGAAAGCAGGAAGGGGAAAAGGAGAAAGGAGAGAGAGAGAGAGAGAGAGAGAGAGAGAGAGAGAGAGAGATAATACTAATAGCTCATATACCACATAGTATGTACTGAATATGCACCATGTGCCAGACACTCTACTTCCGCCATATGGTTCAAGCCTCACACCCCAGTGACGTAGGTACTATCTTTATTCCTGTTTCACTGATGGGGAAACTGAGGTTCAAAGAGGTAAAGTGACTTGCTCAAGATCACACAGCTAGAAAGTTCTAGAGGGGAGATTCAACCCCAGGTCTGCTTGACCGCAAAGGCCATGGTCTTTCCACTGCACCGTTCTGGGATGGGGGGAAGGACGACGACAGGAAGTGAGCGAAGAGGTGGCGCATATGGGGGAGGGGCGGGGAGGGCAGGACAGGAGAGGAGAGACGTTTAGGACCTGGCTGTAACCTGGCACCAATTCTTCTTCCTGTTCTCAGGACATGAGCATGGCCGTGGAGAATGGGGACCCGCAGCCTGGGGAACCAGATGTCACTCTGTCGACACCCCAGGGCTTACCCTGCAGTCTAGAAGGCCAGATACTCTCAGCCTGGAGGCAGCAAATAGCCCTCCTTCTCAGCCGCTCCGGGCTCCAGTGACTGAATTCCCTTACAGCTATTAATCAAAACAGGAACCGCCCTCATATTACAAAATGGCTTTTCAACTAGGGCAAGAGCCCAGCCCAAGGGGCAGAAGCCGCCTCCAGCTTCCCGAGCTTCCAGTGGCGTCGGCCATCTTAGCACCTGCCAGCACTGCCCTCAGAGACCCTGAGGGACACGGGGCCTCATCATCCACACGACGGACAGCCCCCTAGATGGAAAGGAATCCCTCATCCCTGAACATGAACTCCCTCCAAGGCGATGGGGCTGGGGGGCGGGGGATGGAGCGGGTCTTCCCCATGCGCCTTGACTTAGAAAAGTGTCCCTTTTGCCCCCCGCCCCCACCTCGAGGGGCCCGGATTTCTGCATTGTCCCAGCTCTTTCACACTTGCTGAGCAACTCCTTGCTGCTGTGCCTGTCACTCACGCCATCTGGACCACTGTCACCCATCCGGACACTGTGCTGCCTCAAGATCTCAGTCAGGCCCGCCCTGCCCACCCTGTGCACACAACCCTAATGGCCTCTGGGGATGAACTTCGTCCAAGACGCAGGGCTTGTAACTCAGGCCCAAATGGCCAGTGGGCCCCGGGTAGGGAACTCATTCGAACACCGGAATGACCTCTGCACACTGAAACCTACCTCCCCGCCTGGCCCGTGAACGCGGATGACGCTAAATGCCAGGTTAGGTGCTTCTTCAGAGTGGTCATCAGGCCTTCAGTTATTTCTAAATCTTTCTGCCTCATTCACGCCCAACGGCACCTAGCTCTCGGCCTTGCCCATAGCCAGCGGTCACGATCGGTAAATATTTGTATGTGAACGGAACTAACGGTCAGCTAGCTCGCTCGCCAAACTCCGGGCACTCGGCGGGACTGCCCTAGGCTCTTACTGGTGTCCTGCGGAGATGACCCATCCTAGGTAATGGTCAAGGTTAAGGCCGTCTCCTCTCCCGGCAACCCAAGTACGGAACTCGGAGGAGCAAGTTTAACAGACCCTCTTATGAAGTCATTGATCGGGCTAACGGAATGTTAAGGACAGACCGGCCCCTCCCACCTTCAGATGCGGAAAGAGAGGTTCTAAGGCCTAAGGCCTCACTTTGAGTTCGCAGCAGAGCCAAACAGACCCGGACCCGGGCCTCCCCAGGACAGCAGGCCTCACTCCCGAGAGCCCGGAGTCCTGACTACTCCGCTTGGGGGGATCCTGCTCTAGGATTTCAAAGGAAAACAAACTGCAAACTTGCCAAAGGGATGTGCGGACCAGGCTGTCATCGTCCACCTGTCTCTTAGGCCCGGCTCAACCCACCGTCGCCATGTTTTGCAGACGGGAGTCGCCCCGCATGCTACAGTGGAAAGAACAGTGCCCCGAGGGTCAAGAGACCCAGCTTTCGGTCCGGGCTGCGCCACAGACCAGCGACAGGGCCTCGAGCAGCAGCAAGTCACTCCCCTGGGCCTGTTTCCTCATCTGTAAAATTGGGATGCCGATGCCACCTTAGAAGCTTCCAGAGACGTGGGGAGGATTTTATGAGGTAATTATGAAAGCACTTCACAGAAATCGTAAAGTGCTATTTGCACAGGGAGAATTATTATGCGGGTGGGACAAATTTCTCTCCCCAGGAGGGTCCATTTCAAATGCAGGGTCTCGTGGCTCCTTTGGAGCCCAGAGTTTCTGGAGACCCCCCCCCCAAGGTCAGCCAGGGGCCAAGCCCGGCTCACTCAGCTACGCTCTGGCCAGAGCTGGGGGCAGCAGCGGGATGACTGGGCCTGTGTTACAAGTTTGGTCTCAGCTGCAGCACTGGAGAGGTGAGTCTAGAACTTTCAAGCGGGAAAAGGGCAGCGCCTCTGGCTCCATCTTGGCTGCCTAGAGTTCTCCTGAGGCGCCTGGTGAGAACCGGCTCCGCCACTGGCAGAAGCTTATGGGTGGAATTTGGGGCTGGGAAGCCTGGAGGGAGCGGAGTCGCCGCCTCTGCCCTGAACCTGCCTTAGGCCACGAACTCCCCCGTGAAAAGGCAGCCAGGGCCCTGGGCCTGGCTACTTGAAGGAAGGCTGGGTCCTCGGGGGCAAGGGCAGGCGGGCAGGCAGCCCTCCCTCTCTCTCTCTGTCCCTCCCCGCCGGCTCGCTACCTACCTCCTTTCCTACAAATTTTCTTGTTGGGCTTTCGGGCGCATTCCTTGGAAATCCGCTTTACTGTAAAATGAATAAAAAACTAAAAAATAACAGGAGGCCTCTGCCCAGGGGCATGCACCCCCAACCCACCCAGGCACCAAGAGCTGCTCTGCAGGTGGCACATGGCAGAGAGCCTGTCCCACCATCTCCTGGTTTCTGTCACTTACCTTACTGTGACCCCCCGAGGGAGGAGGCGCCAGCTAGTGAAAGAGGCTTGCCCCCCGCCCCCCACAGCCCCGGCTCCCTTGGCTACACACGACTACCACCTTTCAAAGCAGGTGGGGTGGCAACGGGGGGCCTGATGGAGCCAGGATCCTCCCGCGGGCGGCTGCCGGCGGTGGCGCATAGTCCCCCAGGAAACCCCCATCCAGCGCTCTGGCCCTAGACTTGTCAAAGCTCTCAGGCCTGGCCAGGCCCCTCCTGCTGACAATGTCACTCACACATGGGAGCTGAGACAATGCCGGGAGAGGGAAGAACAGGGAGGAGGAAGGGGGAGGCCAAGCAGAGTGATGGTTGGAAGCATTTTCACAGACAGAGGCATGCTGCGGGCCACACAGCCACATGCAAGCCACGGACACGGCGGGGCCGCGGCACTCACCATCCTCCGTGGGCACATAGACGTTCAGGTAGAGGCAGTCCTCATTGGGCTCCTGGATGTACGTGGCGACGATGTCCAAGTTGGCAGTGAACCAGACAGGCAGCATGACTTCAGGCACAGCTGTGTGAATGTTCTGGGGGCACACTGGGGGGAAGTGCGTGGCGTTCCGGATGCCCGACCAGGATGGGGGCGGTTCAGGGGGCAGGAACCGTTTCTCGCCGATCGGAGGAGCCGCGTAGGGCACCCCCAAGTACTGGTCCACAGGCCCCAGGATCTCGCTAGGCAGCGGTACCCGCGCACCCCTCAGCTTCCCAAAGTGAGTGTTGACTGTGGGTGCTGGGGCCTGAGTACTGGCTCCCAGCACCAAGCCGAGGAACCCCAGGGTGAGGCACACGCTCCGGCCAACTGGGAGCTTGGGGCTCAGGGACAGCGAGGGCAGGCCGAGCCGCGGCCACATGTTCCGGGCAGGGGTACTGGCAGGGAAAGCAGACTCCAGGCTCACAGCATCAGCCCCTTCATAGCCACACAGACTGGAACCTCAACACTGAGCTCTCGAGGGACACCTACAGGTGCCCAGCCACGGACAGAGCGGGTCGTCCAAGCTCCACGGCTTCAGAAGGGGGGACTCCCTCAGGGCCAGACAGGCCTGTGGAAAGAGGGAAGGACTTGTCACCCAAGATCGTCGGCGGGGCTACAGAGGGCTCTGGGGGGGGGCCCTGCGGGGCCGGGGCTATCCTCTTCCAGCCAGAACCATTCTGGAAAAGCCAGGGGGAATGACAGAGTGACAGTGGTTGGTCCTGCCAGTCCCCAGGCCCCAACTTCAACTCCTCAGCCAGTGGAGCTCATGGGGACCAGCTGGAACCAAGGTGGCCTGTGTCGGCGGGGGCGGGGGGACTGGAGACAGAGCTCGGGCCGCCGGGCAGGCTGCATGAACACTGAGCTCTCTAGCCACCGAGACGGGAGCCCCACACGGGGACCTCCACATCGGGGGACAGTAGGGTCGTGAGCCTCGCACGGGGACTCTAACGCCTAAGAAGGGAAAGCAGCAGATAGGCCAAGGGTTCCACGGAAAGGTCCCCTCGCCCTTAGGCGGGGCCACTGGCCAGAGCGCCCAGCCCCTCCCGTGCCCTCTTGTAGATTTCTCCTCGGCCCTAACTGCTCCCAAGTCCTTAAGCACCGGTCCTTTCCGTGGGGTCGCTCTGGCTCCACGGAGTGCCAGAACCCAGGCGGGAACCCGTGTGCCTAGCACCCTAGGCATTGTCGATGCCCAGCCAGTGTGAAATCCATACCGGACTGCAGGGGACACACACTTGGAGACTCATGGAAATCAACTCAGAAAGGCTCAAAGAGAGAGCGAGAGACCAAGCCAAGATCACAGGCACTGTGAGATTCGCTCGAAGCCATACGTTCCAGACCCACACGGATCCCCTCATACAGTCCCACGTTCTGAGACAGCATCACAGAGCCGGAGACTCACAGAGACACATTCAGAGAGACACACAGAGACTTACTAAAATCTAATCACACAGCGCATAGGGAAATATCCAGAGACACATGAAGCATAATGGTGACACGTAGGTGGGGACAGAAACAGGAATAGCAACACAATCGAGACACACAGGCCTTCTGACACCCGGTTACACAGTCAACACACACCCAGAGGCACACACAGACACTCCTGCATGGAGACGCACACACACACACAATTCAGTTTTCCCTCATTTCTCCCGCCTTCCAAGATTGCAGGCCTGTTCCTTTAAGAATTGCCTGAAGGGGTGGGGGAGGGAGATTGGGAACGCCCGGCAATCGGCCACCACGAGAGGGGAATGAGAATGTGTGTGTGTGTGTGTGTGAGAGAGAGAGAGAGGGAGAGAGAGAGGGAGAGAGGGAGAGAGAGAGAGGGAGAGACAGAGAGGGAGAGAGAGAGAGAGAGAGAGCCAGCCAGTGCAGAAAAAGGTGGAGGAGGGAGGGCAGCCAAAGCGACTAAAGGGGTGGGGGCTCGGAGGAAATGGGGAGCAAAGTGTTAGGGGGTCAGATGCCAGACACTGCCCAGAATGCACCCGGTGGGGGGAGGAGGGGCAGGGGAAGGAAGGGGTAGGAGTAGGGAGGTGGGGCAGGAGGGAGTGGGTGTGTGTGTGTGTATGGGGGGGATAGTCCGCAGCTGAGTTCACACAATCCCCCCATTCACCGTCTCCATGGGCTGCCGCCCCTCCCCACAAATTCCATTAACCCTTTTGGGATGCCTCCCTCTCCAGTACCCCTTCGGCGCCAAATGCTGGTCCCCTTTGAATCAATTTCCTGCGGCCCCTCCCCTGTGAACAGCTAGACAAATCAACCGACCCCCAAACGCCCTCTGTACCCTAAGACCCACTGTGACTCCCCAAGGCCAAGATGTCCATCCTGGTCCAACTTGCGATTTGGGAGCAGACAAGGGGAGGCGGCAATGCCGGGGATGAGAGTGGCATGGGGGGTACTTCTTAGGCTGGAGCACCATTGGGCGAGGGGCGTCATGCAGGAAT
>NW_006433948.1:2914794-2917497 GCF_000325575.1 Pteropus alecto | reverse complement strand
ACACACAGATGGGGTTGGGGGCCCTCGGGAGGGGCATTTTGATGAGCATGCGGGCCGAGCCGCGGAGACAGAGGGACCATGGGCGGGAGGTACGATAGGGATGCGGGATTCAGGGAGGAGAGGACAGAAGCGGGGGAGGATGGGGGGTCAGGGGTGCCGACGGAGAACATGGGCTGGAGAAGGGTGGGGAGCACTGGCTGGGGAGTGGAGGAGCCCGGGATCGGGAGGGGGTAGGTTCGGGCAGGGAACGGGCGGCTAAAGGATGAGAGACCGGGGCAGACGGCCTCACCTGTTCCCCGGGCTGTTGCGAGCGACTGAACCGGGCCGCGGACCACCCATATCGCCTCCAGGCCAAGGGCTCCGCACCCGAATCCCCGAGATCTGCTCTCCGGCAGCCTGGCTGCTGTGCCCGCGCACCGAGGGGGCGCGCTGCGCGTGCCCGGACACGGGGGGCG
This sequence comes from Pteropus alecto, assembly GCF_000325575.1. Lineage (NCBI taxonomy): Eukaryota > Metazoa > Chordata > Mammalia > Chiroptera > Pteropodidae > Pteropus > Pteropus alecto. The sequence continues at coordinate 2,917,042 of NW_006433948.1, read as the reverse complement.
CGGTCCCTGCCATTAACTCCTTTTGTGCCAGAGATGGCTCAAGTCCTGGGGCATGGCCCAATTCCTCCCGAGCTCGAGCAGGCTCTGCTCCTGCTCCCCATCTGTCACGCACGCCCCTCGGATCACAAACAGGTGATGTTCCGGGGCGGCGAGTCCGAAGTTTACCTGCAAAGCTCGACACCTTGAAATGAAGGGAGAAACTGAGGCACCGCCTGCAGAAGACCCTGGTCACACTCCACGAAGGCACGCCTCCACCTCCCCGAGCACCGGCGCGACTCAGACATCCAGTGGGGGCACTTTGTCCTCGTCCTGTCACTCTCCCAAAGGTCACTGCTGTCCCTTTCTGCTGCTTCTCCTGGGGCGTGTCAGCCTCACTGGCAGCATGCCAGCTGTCCGACCGCCTCCGCCACCACCCCGGATCCGGCTGTTGTCGTGTTCTGTATGCAGTGCCCTGTCCAGTGTTTAGCCCCCACCCCAAGTCCCTCGGAATGTCCCTTAGCCGGCCAAGCCTCCACCCCTGTAGCTCCTTGGAATGTTCATCGGGACAGAACAGGACAGAGCAGAGCTTGTGTCGCCTGTCTGCCCGTCGGGCACCTCCATTGCTGGAGCGCACACCTCTTAAACTTGCTAAGTCCCACGCTTCGTGGGCCTCAAGGACGGAGTTTGTTTGTTTGTTTGTTTGCGTATTTATTATTTATTTATTTATTATAACTTGGGTCTGGACCGCTGCTCCTGGTTTTACCGGCACGCCTGACACTTCTCAGCGACATAGTGCGACTGTGGCCTGGACATTGTCCTGAAGCTGTCAAATCACTGCGTGCCACCCACCCACAAGGCTGGGGCTGGTCCTCCTCCAGCCCAGCTGGCCCGCCAGACGACACTGTTGTAGTATACCAGCGGGCTCTCACGGATAGCCTTGGCTCTAGGGCCCCAAACGTGAAGGCAAGAGGGCTGAGGATGGCCCCGCACAGTTCCAGCTGCCACTCTGGAGCTACACTTCGAGTTATGTGTACTGTAACATGGGAGTGAGCAACAGTTACCCTGGGTGACTGCCAAGGTGGCTCGTGTGAAGACAAGCGGCTCCAGCAGCGGAGCAGACAGACAAGGATGCTTCGTTTTACTGGTCGCCCTTCCTCCTGTTTGATGGTGGCTTGCTAACGAAAGGCAATCTGTCACTCCAGAAAAGTGATTCTCAGGGAAGGTCTCTGTCTAGGACACCGCTTGGTGCATGATGGAGACCGCACGAGGGGACATAAAAGGTATGCGGCATCTGTCACCCCCTCTACCGTGAAGCTTCTTCAAAACAGGTTCCATTGATTGACCCGGTGGCCCCACGGCCCCTTCCCTGTCCCCGTGCTGTCTGGAAACTGGTCGTCTGGCTAAGGCGAGTGTCCTTCCTCAGAGACTGAGGGCCCGAACCTTAGTATGTGCCGGCCTGGAAAAGGGAAGCGGAGCCCCATCCAGTTTGAACTGGGATGATCCGAACGGAGTGGCGGTTCTGAACCGGGGGTTCAGCCCCGCTCCCCGAGGGCCCGCCCGTCCCAGACACGCAGACGTCACACGCACCCTCTGCAAAGAAGCTCTGTGTATTGGGTGCGACAGCTCTGGGGCCTCTATATAAATAACATACAAAACCCCACAGCTGGATGCCTCACGTTAACAAAAATACGAAAAACTCATTAAAAACAGGAGCCTGAGGGAAGAGCCCCAACCGCCCCTGGTGCTTGGCCGGGAAGGGAACAGGGAATTCGGAGGACAGGGTGGGGCCGCATCCGGTGCCCAAGCGGCTCCTCCAGGTGGCTCAGTAGCGTCCAAATATGTTGGTGCTGGGCTGCGGCTGTGTATCTGCGAACAAGCAGACGAGTTCAGGGCTGCGAGGCCAAGCAGGGCGGCGGGTGGGCCCGGGGACAGGGACAGGGACCTCCCCGGGGTGCCGGGGCCGACTGGACCGCAGGGCCGCCCCCCGCCGCCGGCGCCGGCGCCAAGGCTTACTGGAGAGCTGCTGCTGGAGCTGCCGGACCAGAGCCGCCGTCTGCTGCTGCTGCTGCGTCTGCTGCAGCCCCTGGCGCTGGAACTGAGGCGGAAACGGCAAGCGCGACATCGAGCTCCGACCTTGTCCTCGGACATTCCGCTTTGTCCATCCTCATCTCCCGACCCCCTTTGACAGCGTCCGGTCTGGCCTCCCACCTCTGTCCAGCAGCGCCATGTCCCCTGGCCGCGCGCCCGACCTGCGCGGCTGTCCCTGAGC
>NW_006433948.1:2908055-2914292 GCF_000325575.1 Pteropus alecto | reverse complement strand
TGCTGCTCAGGCAGGATGGGAGCCGAGCGGATGGCAGCCTGGACGCCCTGCGCACCCAGCGGAGTCAGCGTACCGATCATGGGTGTTTGCTGCAGCGTCTGGTGTGCGAACCTAACACACACAGGGGCGCAGACGTCAAGCCACGGGGTGGAGAGAGGCAGACGAGAAGGCCCGGGGCCCGCCCAGCAGGACACGTGGGCAAGTCATCTCATTCAGGCCTCCTGTCACCGACCGGAAGAGCCTCTTTTGGGTTCAGACAGCCTTCGAGGTCGGGGAGTGAGGGGCAAAGACAAGAGGCCATCCTAGTGGCCCGTAACTAACCAGTTAGGGATTTTTCGGTTCTTTTTTAGCTATTTTCCCAAATGAAGCAGTCCTCACGCGGAGGCGAGGATTTTATGAACAGCCAGTGAGGCTCCTGTCCTCGGCGCTGCTCCCCAGTGACGCATCCGGGGCTTACCGACAACCGGCTTCTACTGCGCCTTCCACCTGCGTCACCCGAGTCCGCACGGTCGCTGCACAGGCCAGTGTCCTTGCATCTTCCCTACGTGTGCTGCCCACACATCCCGTGTTCAACTCGCGACACGCCCAACGCGTCACGTCACCTTCCTGATCCCAAGAGCCCTTCTGGGGACGCGGCCTCAGTGGTCCACAGTGCATTCGGGGTGCTCTTTCTCCGGCCCACGCCTGGCCTCCCCCACCGCTTCCCTGTCACGGGGTTCACCCCCACCCAGCCTCTTCTCCTACCTGTCCTCCCAGCCACCCTCCTCAGGTGGGTCCCCGTGTCTGTGTTCATGTTACGTCTCTTCCTGGAACCGCTTTCTGTCCCCTCCTCTCCACAGATCCAAAGCACGGCTATCCTTCTAAGGCCACCGCAAGTCTGGCCTCCCTCATGATGCCTGCTCTGAGGACTCAGGCCCACAGCGGTAGCACTGCACTGCTCCGGGATCCCGTTTTCCCACAGCCACAGCTGCAAACCTGCTTACGTCTTAGACTGCGCTGTAAGGGTTCCGCTGCATAAGTCTCGTCTCCCCAGCCAGAGGAGCAATTCCTTGGGGTGACGACGTGGTAGTTTTCGAGGAAACATCTTTCCTCGCCCCACCCAGTCCCAGGATGCCGCCGGCCACACAATGGGCAGTTAACCCACACTGCTAAGTAAAGGACTTCACCTCGGGTCCACCCGACTGTCCCCTATCATCGTCACATAAACGACTTCCCCTCTCTGGGCCTCGAAGAAATGCTGGGAAAGGAAGTGTGAAGCTATGGGTCGCCAGGGCCCCTTCCAGCTCCGGCGTTTTGTAGCCAGGTAAGTATTGTTGACGTGTCTAGAAGGTCTGAGTGGCCCCATCAGCTCCTGGCACAGGTTTCACCCCGTCAGGTGCTCCCTCGTACCCCCGTGTCCTTACAGTCCCCCGCTCCCTCGGGTACCTCTGAGTGGAGGCCAGCCCATGTCCGTAGGTGGGGGCCTGCTGGTGCACGTAGCCGCTGGGGCGCTGCTGCAGGTGGCGAGCGGGGTCTGCGAGCGCGGGGTTGGCAGCTGGGTGGGCGCTCGGATAAGGCTGGGCGGAGTAGCTGGATGGCACCATGGTGCTGGCGGGCCCCGTGTGCTGCTGCAGCCCCACGTGAGACACGTAGGGAGTGTAGCCCTGGACGGTGCAGGGGGACAGCGTCAGGGCCGACAGCGAGCGGGGCGCGACGCCTCGGGTCCCCGCTGTCCGCGGCCCGACCCTCACCTGGGACGTCGGCAAACCGTACGAAGAGCTGGGGGCCATCTGGTGCACGGACGACTGGGCCAGCATCCCCTGACTCTGCTGAAGGGGAAAGGAGACCAAGTCAACCTCGGGCAACGCCTTCCGTCGCCTCGGTCCCTGAATCTCCTGGTCGGCGCGTCCTGGTGAAGGTCCCAAGCGTCTCCTGAATCCTGGGACCCTCAAATGCCCCTCTCCCCGAGGGCCCTCCCTACTGCCCCTCTCACTATCTTTGCCTGGAGCTGTTGGCGAAGGCGCTGTCCTTGGGGCACCGCAGGCTGCTGCTGTCGGTACACGGAGGTCTTGTAAGAGGACGGCTCCAGGCCCATGACGCCCGTCATGGTGGCAGGCAGCACTCCAGGGTACGGGGGCCGTGCCGGCAGCTTCTGCATCGGTAAGCGCGGGGGCCGGTACGGGTCCACACGCGGGCCACCTGGACAGCAAAGCAGGCTGAGCTCTCCGGGCTCCTCGGCCCCGCAGCCCCGGCTCGGTGTCCTGCTCCACCCCCCGGTAGCTCAGAGGTGGGCGGGATGCCCAGGGAAGCCCCCGGCTCCGGACTGGCACGCACCTGCAGGCAGCGGCTGGTTCTGTGTGTACAGGCCGATGGAGCCCTGCCTGTAGCTCAGGTGGGGTATGGAGCCAGGGTTAGCGTGGTGCAGGAGGTCTGGGGGCACTGTCACGCCGTAGGGGCCAGTCCGCCCGGGGCCCACTCCGTAGTCCTGTGGGGATGGCAGAGCAGAAAGGGGACGACACTTGACACTGGGGTGAGCTGTGCCAGGACGGGAGCCGGGCAGCAGGTCAACCTGGTCGACTCTGATGACTCCAAGGGTACCCCTGCCCCGCCCCGTGCCCCGCCCACAAGCCAAAAACTGGACAGAATCGCGGGGGTGGGGGGGCTGCGGAAGAAGCGGCACCGGGCGGCAGTCACCTCCGTCTTGGCAGCCGGCTGGCTGCGCTTCTTGCCCTTCGTAGACTTCTTCTTGCGCTCTTCAGTGCTGGCCGGAGCTGCCCCAGGCTTCTCAGCCTTGGGGGGCTCTGGAGCCTTTTTCTCAGGCTCCAGCAGGGTAGGAGCGGGGGGCTCCTCGTCCTCCGGTGGCAGCGGCAGTGGCTCCAGGTAATAGGCCCGCGGCCGGGGCCTCAGGTGCGTGTGGTACAGCAGCAGGCGCTGCTGCTCCTCGCCGCGGCCCACGCGCCGGTCTACCCGCACCGTGCCGAACCAGCCCCAGGACAGTGGCGCTGACGGCTTCAAGCCCTCAAACAGATCCCACGGAGAGATCTTTTGTTTGGTGGAAACCTGTAGACCCTGCTCCGGAAAAATGAGAAACAGTGAGCTGCGGAGGAGAGGAGAAGCACCCACTAGCCATCAGAGAAAGTCACGGGCAGGTTCAGGGCGGAGGCCGAGAGAAAGACAGATGGACGCGGACGCCACACGTGCACGTGGAAGAGAGAGAGGAAGAGGCGACAGGGCAATCGTGGGGGCAGCAGAGAGACAGAGAGACGGACACTGACATTCGGAGGAAGACAGATAGAAACGGGGAGAGAGAAAGGCGGGAAGAGAGAGACAGGCGAGGGGAGAGAGAGAGAGACAGACACGCACTCAGGGAGGTGGGTGGAGAGAGAGACAGGCAGAGGGAGAGCGAGAACGAGAGACAGACGCTCAGAGAGACAGACACGGATGGGCCAGGGCGAGACTGCATCCGCCCATGGGTGGGACCTCGGAGGTTTAAGTCTGCACCCTCTTTTTCCTCTACCTCTCTGCTCCGCACAGTGGTCTGGCCACTCAACGAATACTGCAACTGACGGAGAGAAGGGAAACAAAGTTGTGCAGAGATGGAGGACACATCGGCGGTCAGCCAGACAGAGGGCGGGGTGCGCGCAGGGGCGGAGGGCAGGAGGCAGGCGCGGCAGAGGGAAGAAGAGGGTGGGGAGCTGAGAAGCAGGTGCTACGTGAACAGGCGGGTAGGGGTGCTGAGGCCTGGGTGGGGGTGAGGGAGAGACGGAGGAAAGAGGGTGAGACGCCTGACGTAGGGAGAAGGAACGCAGGGCGGGTGAAGTGATGAGCTAACGGCCCAGAGCCCGTGGACGCCTCGGCCTGACGGCTCTTGTCCAGAGGGGAAAACGGGGTGGGGGGTCAGAAAGACAAAGGAACCTGCCTCCTTCTTGAAAATGGAATCAAAGCCAGCGATCTTGTTGCCCTTGGTGTCGATGAGGGAGCCCTGTGGCTCGCAGGTGATGACATCTCGGGTCTGCTTGGGCAGTGGCAGCAGCTGGTAAACTTTTTCCAGACTGTCTGACTGGCGCTCCCCCAACTCCTTCTGCAGACACAGGAAGATGGGACGTGAGTTCAAGGACACAGAAACGAAGAGGGGAGGTCCCAGGGGACAGCACGGCCCGGCAGGAAGGAGACAGTAAATCCTTCCCGCACGAATCACAACGAATACCAACGTGAAAGGGAAGGGTGGAGGCTCTGAGCAGAGCAAGTCCCCGAGGCCGGACGGCCACTGCGAGGTCAGAGGACAGGGGCTGAGAAGATTCCAGTCCCCCGAGCCTCGGCGTCGCCTGCGCCACTCACCCGCAGCTTCTTCACCAGGTTCATGTAGGCACGCTTGTTTTCCTCCATGCTGCCCTGGGAGATGCTGGACATGTCTGCAGCCAGGGTGCCATTGATGAGGACGCTCAGCATGTCCAGCACCGTGGTGAAGAGCTCGCTGAGGGAGCAGCCAGGGCGGGAAGGGGAGAACACAGGTGAAGGCGGCCAGAGGCCTCCGGGTGGCCATGGTGCGGCGCCCACGACGTCCCCCCATCCCGAGGCCTCCGAGTAGCGCGGGCGGGGGGCGGCGGGGACCTTACTTGTTGGACTGCATGTCGACAGTGCCGCTGATGATGATCTCCAGGAGCAGCACGGCCCACTCCGTGGTCTGCTGGGTGCTGCGCTGCACCGTGTCAAACATGCCGCCCACCTGCCGGGGCCGCGACACCTCAGTCGGACCACGCAGGGCGAAGCCCGGCATTTAAGGGACGGCTCGATGGGAACCTGGCTTGGGTGGACTCGGGACGCCTGAGGTCAGCGTTCCAGATGCACCTGTGATTGGCTACATGGTCTCGGGCTTAAGAGTTGGCGACAGCTCCAAGCCTCAGCTTCCTTACTTATGAAATGACGGGACTTGGGCTAAATGACGTCCAGGATTCCACTCAAAATTCTGAAACGCCATTGCAGGTCTTCTAGGACCCAGTCAGAATCGAGGGTAACCGAGGCACAGTCCCTGCCAGGACCCAGTCTCCCTAACCACCTTCGGGCCCTGCGTCCTTTGGGACAGCTGGGCGAATGCCTGAAGTCCCAGAATAGCCTGGGCCCACGTCCTCACCCTCGGCAGCCTGACCCCACCCCATCTCTCGGCCCCGGCCCCCGCTCACCAGGTTGAGCCGCAGTTTGAGGGCCTCATGCATTAGCTGCTTCGGTTTGCAATCATCTAAGTACTGGCCATCTCGCCAATTGGTCACAATCTAACACAGAAACGAGGAGACAAGCATGACACAGCTCAACGACCCCGTTTCCACTCCAGAGCACCAAGGTGTCACGGGCAAGCAGTGAAGGTTCCGCGCACACAGGGGCCTTTCGGGTGTACCCTCCTCTGCCCTCGTCCCCGGCTCCGCGGCCCGGTCACCTGTACCTGGTGCACCTGGCTGTAGAGGGAGGTCAGGAGTCCCTCGCGCTGCTCGTCCTGCCCTTTCAGGCACGTCAGCACCAGGGATAAGAAGGGCTGCTGACTCAACAGGGACATGCTGCAGACCGGGGAGGGGGGGCAGGACAGCGCGCTGGAGACGCCGAGCTGCAGCCTCCTCCGGCCCCGCCCCGCGCGCTCCTGCCGTCCGACTGCCCGCTCCGCCGTGGCTTTTCTCTTCACCCCTAGGCCTCGACCTTGCTGCTCCCCACCCTCGGGCCCCCCCCCGGTGCCACCCTACCTCTTCTGCTTTTGCCGATCGCGCTCTTTGCGGGAAGAGGAGCCCAGGTGCTGGCCCTTCTCCAGCTCTTCCCCCGCGGCCTTCAGCACGTGGCCCTGGACTGACGTGGGCAGTTTGGCAATGAGAGGGGCCACCAGCCAGACACCAGAGCGCTCCAGAGAGCTGGGGGACAGACGCAGTGCACCGGGTTACAGAGGAGGCGGGCACGGGTGAGACAGTCCAGCCTCCCCGTTCCCAATGGCCGCGCCCGGCATCTCTGGCCGTGCGGCTGACGTCATGACGTCACTGCTGGCCGAGGAACGCGGAAGGGGGTGGGTGCTGACACGGGTCTCCCCCACCTGAGCACGGGCTTTGTCTTGCTGCCGCTGGGCATGTGGCTCGCAGTGCTTCCGGAGGACCCTGTCTCCGCCGACTGCTGAAAAACCTCGATGGTGGCCTTGGCGATGTTCTCTAAGAGGGAATTCATCTCCTGGGAAGGAGGGGAGGCACCGAGATGCTAGACAGGTGGCCGAGAGTGAAGAAACCGATG
>NW_006433948.1:2895847-2907725 GCF_000325575.1 Pteropus alecto | reverse complement strand
ATCTCCTGGGAAGGAGGGGAGGCACCGAGATGCTAGACAGGTGGCCGAGAGTGAAGGGAAACCGATGGAAGGAGAGATGGGAGGTGGGTGGGAGGGTGGGGGACACCTCCACATTGCTCCCGTTCCCCCCTCTTCTCCTTTCCACGGGTCCTAACAGTCGTGGCCCCAGGAACGGCCTGCACCACCACCACCAACCTTGCCCAGACTTCAAAGCCACAACGCTGCCAGCCGAGTTCCCTTATCATTGGCTCCAAATGTCTGCCTTTTTCCCGTCGTCTTATCTGACAATCCCCAGGGCTTACTAGGTTCAACAGCAGCCCAGCGTGTGACACGTGGGCCTGGGCACCACTCACATTGTTTGGGGTCTGTTTGATCATGAGCTGCAGCTCCAAGGAAGACTGGCGCATGGTCCACTGGTCCAAGTTCTGTGATAGAGACCCCATGCCCAAGCTAGTCATCATCGTGTCACCACAGCCAGTCATGCCCCCAAGGCCACTTCCTGATCAGTCGTAACCTTGAATCATATACCTAAGAGGACTTCTATGCACCTGGCTCTAGGAAAGACGACATCTAAACAATCCTAAATTGCTCCTATTTTAAAAGTGCTTCCGGAACGGCTTTCGCGTCTCTCGGTTTCCCGGTCCAGGCCCTCGCTCTCCTTAGCACCAGGAAGTTCTACTTAACGCTCTACCCGAACCCTTGACGTTGACATCGAAGCCTGTTTCTCCTATTTCAAGCCAGCTGCTCGAGGTCCTGTACGGACCCCAAGGCCACTGTTAGCTAATCTCTCTTGGGCATTACGTGCTCTGAGCCGAAGCCACCTCATTCCTTTACCTCTCCCCTCGATGGCTTTATTTTTCTAGCCTTCACCGGGCGGCAAACTGGGCCTCCCAGATGCTCCGCCTGCACTGAAAAGCCGCAGCCCCCTCCAGCCAGAGCCGTGCCCTGCCCGACGGCAGACTCTAGGGCACGGGCCGTTTGGCCTCGCCTCCTACAGCCAGGCTGGAGCTGCTCCTCACCGCCCCTCGCACACGCCCGCCGAGGCCCGCACCACCGTGGCCTACCTGCAGAATGCGCTTAATGCGCTGCCGCTGGGGGTTCTCCCCGTCCTCGCTGTCCAGCAGCCGGTGTGGGTAGCAGATGAGCTGCATGAGGCGCTGGGCCTGGGCGCTACTCAGCACTGGGTCCTGTAGGTCATTGCTGTCTTCGCACAGCGACTTAAGGCAGCGTTCTCCTACCCATTCCTGAGGAAGCTGACCATCAGGGGACTGGGGCAACCAGGGAGGGGGTCAGGAGTGACGGGGACGGGCTGGGGGCCGCTGAGAGACACGGTGTGTAGGAGGGGGGTGGCGCGACCGTGTTACGTTGAGGCGTCTGGGGGGAGGAGACACTGACCTGCTGGCAGATGCTGCGCAGCACGTACTTGGCATAGACATCCAGACTGGCTGTCTCCACGGAGATGTTGCGGCCACCCTGCCTCCGACCGCCACCACCTCCTCCACCCTCCTCCTCTGGAAGTTCTTCTGTTCCTCCTGTCACGGTGAACCCTGAACCCTTCAGTTCCGCATCCCCTGTGGTCCGCGGGCGGGAGATAGGGCGAGCAGCGTGAGATCCGAACACTGTGCGGACACCCGCCCCGGACCCACAGAGGCAGCGACTCCCCAGATCCTGCCCCATGGGACAGAAATACACTTTCTCCCCGAAGGTCTGGAAGACCACCTTCGGGGCAGAGAAAGACTGCCCTCTGTAGTTTAGCTGGCACCCCACCCTGCACACACTCCGGCCCCCGCGCCCCTCCTCCCCCCATACCGAGGACAAACACGGCCTTGAGAACGGCGAACACAGCGCCGTCCACGATGCGGTTCTGGGAGGCAGCCAGCAGGTGGCGGTCACAGGAGGAGCGGATTCCTACAGTGGGCTTGTCTGCGGAGGGAGCCGAAGTCAGGGAAGCAAAGCAGAAAGGCCGGGGAGTAGAGGAGCTCGGACTGGGTCACTTACTTCCATCCGACTGGCAAGGATTGAGCTGAGGTGTCTTGAAAAGGTGGAGGAGGATGCGGCAGGTGAGCCGGGCTCCCGGCTCGGAGTCCTGTTCACTGCAAGCTAAAAAAAAAAAGGAAGATGGAGCCGATCGGACAGAATGAAAGTAGAGTGTACGTGAACTTGGGGGCGGGTGGCTAAAAGATGAGGTCAGGCAAAAGGAGAGGAAAAGGGACTTCCTGGAAGGCTACAGGAAGGGAAGGTCAGGGTTAGAAAAAAGGCTCCCCCAAACTGAGGCACAGAACGGGACAGGCCCCTGGTGACACCGGGGAGCCCCACACTGAGCACCAAGAGTGCGGCCATCGAGTGTGCACTGGAATCTGGGGTCCAGAAATTCTAGGGGTTCCGGATTGCTAGTTCACCGGCATTAAGGAGCGAAGGGATGGCGGCACAGCGGATCAGATCTTCTAGGAGCAAACACTGGCGAGCGATGAGGATGGCGACGAAAGTCGCCAGGGAGTCATGAAAAGACAGGTCGCTGACCTGGAGGAAAAAGCAGGCAGACGTCATGACTCAGCGTGGAGACAGAGTGCCTCCCTCCACTCTACGAAACTCTGTCCCTGCATCGCCCTGAGTACAGTGACCAGGCTCCCACCCTGCTAAGTGCCCCATGCCCCGGCAGGACCCTGCCACGTCTCACATCCACATTGCAGAGGAGATCGTTGAAGCCACAAGTGCCATTGTTGGAAGAGCAACACAAGGCCTTAAGGACCCCCAGCCACTCCGCACTCAGTGACTTGCAGTAGCCGGTCAGCTCTGCACACAGGATCGCGATGTCATTCACCCTGCAGAGAAGTCCGAATGCCCTCAGGAAAAACCGTTCCGCCAAACCTCAGACTCACTGACTTCCTCTCCACCCCGTGATGCGTGATGCGGGCATCTCGTCCCTCCCCACAGGGGATGGAACAGCCTGTCCCCGCCGCTCAGCCTGCCCCATACCTATCGGGATCATGGTGGCCCACGCAGACGTGCATGAGGGCGTTGCAGACGAAGCTGTAGCGGTTAGCAGGGTTCTCGCTCAGACTCTTGCCTAGGCCCGTGTAGGTGAACGTGTGAGCTGCCGGGTTCTCCAGGGTATCGATCATGAACTCGGGCGCCCAGCGCATGTTGGATTCTGACGGTTCCACGTTGCAGTAGATGGTGTTCTTGACCTTGGAGCAGAAGTCGCTGCAGGGGTGGGGGAAGGAGATAGTAGTGTTGAAGGTCTGGTGAGGTGGAGGGATGGTCGGCGAGGGGGAGAAAAGGAGAGAGGAGAAAGTGAGCGACGAGGGACCTTGGGACAAGAAAAAGGGAGGTAGGGCGAAGCAGAGCGGGCGAGGAAGGAACCCAGGGAGCAGGGTGGGCTGGGGCAAGGCCGGCGAGGAGGAAGGCCCGCTCTCGGGACCCCATAGCACGTGGAGGACAGACCTCAAGCGCCCCCGCAGAGAGACCAGGGTCCTGGGCTGTGCTCTGCTCCCGAGGCGGGCGCCAATGGGAAGGAGACGGGACGACGTCCCCCTCCCTACCCCTTACCTCCCACCTCTCTTACCTGAAAAGCTCCCCAAATTTGCTCTTTAAATGGCTACAGGAGGTGTAGAGATCATAGAGATAAGCAAGGATACAGCGTTCTGCAGAGGAACCATCCGACCGGTTCATCCCATGCTTCACTACGCCGCACAGCCTGGCACGAGGGGGCAAGGTCAGGAGGGTCACCAGATCGTGTGCAGGGGCTGGGGCGTGAAGGTACCAGGACACAGATTCAAGTCTCTTGGTGATACGACCCCCCCCACCCACTGCCAATGGCGCGCGCTTCCCACAGTGAGAAAGCCGCGTGTCCTTCACAGGCCCCTTCCGCCCGCATTTCGGTGCCCCAGGAGCCCCGCTTACCCCTCAAAGACCTGTGTCATCTGGTCCTGGTTGAGGATGAGGCAGGCGTGGTAGTGCCGCAGGACGGCCACGATGCACAGGCACAGGCTGGTCGTGTAGCTGCCCACCAGGTCCGAGGACTTGAGCAGCAACTCGGCCTCCACTACGCTCAGTTCGTTCAGAAGCTAGCGGAGTGACCAGGGGGTGCGGAATGAGATGCGGCCCGCACTGTGGAGGGGCCCCCGCACCCTGCTGGAGCTGCCCCGGTGCGGGAGGGCACCGTTGCCACGGGCTACCGTCCTTTACTCTATGAACGGCACCGGCGCATCCGCAATGCGCCCGGGGGCCAGGACACAGGTCTGGGAAGCTCACAGCGGGACGACAGTCTGCCCCTTGCTCTAGTCTCTCCCGAGCCTCCCCAGGGAGAACCTGAGTCGCCCCTCCTGCCGTCTCGGCTCCCGGTCCAGTCCCCCGTGCTAGCCTTCCTGCCCCTCCGGATAGCCTGGGGCTCTGGCCCAAGTCCCGAGTCCCGAGTCCCTTGCTCCGTACCCTGCACTGCCAACTCCTTCCCCCACGCTCGTCGCCCCAACCTCCCCACCTGAATGGCAAAGTCGATGAGGCCACTGATGCTGAGGGAGTACTCCATGAGGTCGAAGATGAACTGCACGTGCTGCACCAGAGGCAAGTGATACGACATGCCGAGGGCGAAGCTCGTGATCTGCTCCAGAACGTTCCGGGACACCTGCGGAGGGCCGCGGGAGTGAGCCGGGAGTGGCGAGGGGGAGGGCGGAGGGCATGACACCGGGAGGCTTAGGCTGTCTGGGGGTGCGGCGAGGAAAGGGAAACGGGACAGGGCGCCAGGGTGCGGGCAGGGGCCTGGCTGAGGCCCGCACCTGCGCCGTGACCTGGTGCTGGTCGTAGTGTGAAAGGTGCTGGAACTTGGCAAAGATGTCTTCGGCGGTGGGGAAGGCTTCGGGCCGGGTGCGGCGCCGCTTCTGCCCATCCTCCCCACCTGAGGGCACGGTTGAAAGGGACCAGGCAGGAAAGGGAAGATAACTGGTTGACTGGGGGTGGGGAAGCGGGGTGTGGAGAAGATGCTATGCGTGGGTAGGTGGGGAGGGAACGGGTTGAGGGAGGGAGGGAACAGGGAGGACTGGGGGCGGGGCGAAGGGGCGACCAGGTGGGCCTTAGAGGAACGCACGCAGGGGGCGCTGGGCTGAGGGGGACGGGGGGGAGCAGGGCTGGCGGCACGGGGCTTACTGCGAGGTACCTAAGAATGTCAGGTCTCCAGGGTCCAGAGGCAGAATGGGAGCAAGCTGGTCTGCAGAGGGGGGAAACGGGGCGAGTTTCAAAAGGACTAGAGCCCTCAGGGGACCCCAAGAGACAGAATACTGGGACGTGACCGGGAGCGCCCTGCACTGGGGAGGGGAACGCTGCCTAGGGCGCCCTTCAGGGAAGGTCTGCTGGGGGGGGCCTGGAACCCACCAGTCTCCGCGGTCCCTTTGCGGTTCAGAACCTTCAGGATATCCTTGGTAATCTTCTTGATGGCATGGCGGGCATCGTCTCGCTGCTTTCCCACCCCAAACAGTACGACCAGCCGCTGGTTGCACTCATGGCTGCACGACTCCTCCTGCATCCAGCGCGGCGGCACTGTCACACTCGGGCACGGTGGCACCGTCACACTCGGGCACGGCGGCACCGTCACACTCGGGCACGGTGGCACCGTCACACTCGGGCACGGTGTCGTCCCTGTTCTCACGACCACGCGCCACCCCCTCGGCGGCCAAGCGCTCCGGCCCTGCCTGGCGCGCTGCACCCGCACCCTCTTGAAAGGCGCCAACCCCTCCGCAAGGTCACGGTCGGTCGTGGACTCAAGACGGCTGGGGGCCAGGCGCTCGGAACAGTACCTGGGGGATGGGGAAGTGCGTGGCATACTGCACGTGGCGCGGCTGGTCGTACAGGATCCCGAGAGTCCCTTCCAGCTTCTCCTTGGCGGGTGGCTTCACGTCCTTCTCAACGTCTGCTTTCTCGGGGGACGGGCTGCCCTTCCCCTCACAGGGCATAGTTGGGGAGAACAGCTGAGAAAGGTGGGGAGGGGTTTGCCGCTTAGAGGACGCAAAGGCCGGGGGACACGAGGAGACGTGGCGGGCTCGGACTCACCGAGAAGTCGGGCTTCTCCATGTCCTCGAAGAGCACACTGGAATTCGGGTCGATGTCCATGGACTCCGAGAGCCCGGGATCCTGAGGGCACAGAACACAAGTGCAGGGGCTTTAGGCCCTGGGAACTGCTCCCCCATCTAGGAAAGGTGGCAGGGGAGTTGGAGGCAGGAGACCGTGCTGGGGAAAGCCCGGGGTCCGGATTCACGCGTTGACCAGGCATTGAACGACATGGACCTGTTTCCTGCAGCTTGAAAATGGGGATACGGGTACCCCACAGGGCGGTCACGGAGATGCGACAGTGCCTCGTGATCGGGGGAATCTGGGGACCAGGAGGACGGGAACGGAGGAGGAAGCCGTCGCAGGCCAGGAGGAGCTCGCTCACCTCGAGCTTGCTGCTGCTGCTGCCCTCGGCCTCCTTGCGCTCTGGGTCATCAGCAGGGTCGTCAAAGGGAGACGGAGGCCGGGGCCCAGGGGCTCCAAAGGCCAGGTCCCCCCGGGAGATGAGTGTGCAAGTGTACATGTTGTGGGAGAAAACATCATGTCGGATGAGTTCACAGAACAGCAGCACCAAGTTAAAGAACTCCACCCGCTCGCTCTCACTCCGGGGGTCCGCTGCACGGGAGGCAATGAGAAGAGCCGAGTTAGGGGAGCACGGAGGCCACGCCTGAGGTGCGCTCTGCGGAGGGGGAGGCAGGGAGGACCAAGCCAAGCCAAAAACTGCTGAGGAACGAAGCACGCTGCGGCACCCCACCTCCTGCCCCCCCCCACCAGCTCGTCAAGGAATGGGGCATCTCTGCCACTAAGTATCCGTGACGATGCTTTGATGGCAGCTTCTGGTTTTTATTCTTTTTCTCTACGCCGTTAAACTAGAAGATGACCAAAGACTAGAATCACGTCCAAAAGTCACTCTGCGTAGAGCCCGAGACAGAAATATATACCAGAAGGCCCTCGATTATGCTTTCTGATGACAGTAGCAGGTAATGAGTCTAGGCCGAGGTAAGCAGAGGGTGGCAGGGGTCCGTACTCAGCATGGGAGCCTGTGTGTCCAGAAACTGCAAGAGGACATCCTGGAAAATGGGAGCACTGGGAGCAGAAAGGGAACCAGAGGCGATGGAACCTTTCTCGTCGGCGCCTTCGGATTCTCCGCAGCGCTGTAAGAGAGGACAAGCTGCGGGGCTGCTCTCTCCGTCTCACGCGCCTTCGTCCTCGCGACGCGGGAGGACCGCCCGCTCGCGTGCGCCCCCAGCTGTCCACTCCCGCTGCCCCTGCGACCTCCACGTTCTGCTCCGCCTCCCGACCGGAGCCTCGATGGTGGCTCTAGCTCCGACAGCGGTCCACTGCTTTCTACTTTGGCCTGTTGTCCTCGACTTTATCGTCACAACTTCCACGCTGGTCCCACCACCAGCTCAAGCGTCACCGACCCCAGTTGCCTGCCACCGCCCCACCTGCTAAGCGCGCTCTTCGATCTCCGCCCCCAACCTCGGCCTCGATCTCTGCCTGTCTCTTCTCCAGCAGCTTGGCCACCACCATGGCACGGTGCCGACCCGAACGCTTGCAGCTGACAGCCCATTCGCACAGTAGTGATACCACAGCATCGTCATCTGACGAGATCTGGAGACCAAAGGAGGACAGGGGTGAGGACAGTAGCGCTGGGGACCGCAAACCGAACGCCACCTTCTTAAAGAACAGGTCCCGTCCTCACACGCCCTGGGCCGGTCGGCTGTCTGCTCAGACGCGCCGCGGACCCCACGCCTCGCCACGCCTCCCCGCGCTGTTTGCTGCTCACTCGGTGTCCCTTCTTGCGTACCTCGTGCCCATCCTTGCTGGGCCCCAGTCCGAAGATCCGGTTACAGAGGGAGTCGAGGGAGTTGCTGAAGTCGGAGCGCTCGAAGCTATGGCTGTCCAGCACCTCCAAAGTGTGGAGCACCCGTCCAATGGTGAAGCCTACGCAACGGAAGTGGCAAAGGGGACTTTCGGGGGCCTGCTGCGATCCGGCTCTCAGACTCCTGTGTCCTCGCCACCCCACCCTTTCCCCAAACGTCCTTCTTACCACCCGTTCCCCTGGCGCCCACCTGCAGTCGCTTCCTGGCACTTATCAAAAGACCAGCGAACCTCGACGGCCTGTCCTCGCTCCTTGATCTGCTGCTCAATCTCCCGCAACTTTGCGCGGACCTGCGACACCGAAAAGGCGGGCAAAAGGGCGGGGCCCCGGGCTCCAGTGCCACACTCCGAGTCACTACTTCTGAAAGCGCAACTGGGCCTCGCCTCTCGATCTGGGGGTACCAGGTGATTGGTCCGACTTACCTGCTGAGTGAAGGCACTGTTGCCATCGGGCATGGGCAGGTTGGAGGGGGCGATTGGTAGGTGGTCAAGCGGCGAGCCGGTTTTAATTCGGCTATCAGTCAGCGAGTAGTGCCAGACCAGGGCACTGGGACAGCACAGGAGGATGGTCTGCCAGACAGGAACCGGAAGCCAAACTCAGTGACCAGGGCTTCCGGTCCAGAAGCCCACTCGTTGCAAGACCCAGGCCTTAAGAGCTCTGATCCAAAGTAATTCTGAGTACCTGGGTGGCATCACTCCATCCCCGAGGCCCTTCCCACACCCACTCTCCTAAAAGCCTTCGGGCCTACTACGTGGCCCCGGAAGAGAACTAAGTGAAAAGGAACGAAGCCCCCGTGAATGACAAGCCATCGCCCCAAGGAAATAGCCAGTGCCGACTCTCCCCTCCAATTCACGATTACCCCCGTTGTCCAGGACAGGCACCCAGCTCCTGTCGGGATGCCTCTCAGTACGCCCCTGGGCCCACCCAGCCTACCTGAAGGATGCAGCTGAGGCCGAAAACCAGGGGGCGGTGCTGAGGGCACATGAGCAGGTCGCTAAAGGGCGTGGAGGGTGTGCTACTGGTTGGGGGCTGAGGGGCAGGGGCGGTGGGCAGTGTGCTTGTCGACTGAGCAGACATGACATGAGACGAGTGACTACTGGTGCCATCCAGCTGCAGGGCCAGTCTCCGCGTGCAGAAGTAGGCGAGGCGGCGGGAGAGGTACGCAGACTGGACGAACTCCCCAGAGTACTGCAAAGACAGGACGTGCGAAGCCCCAGTTCTCCCCAAGGGACCGTGCGCTGATGTGTCATCCCTCCTCGAATCCTCCCTGAACCCCCTAAATCCCAAGCCTTACTCGAAGCAGCAGGGGCAGCAACAGTTTAAGCAGTTCGTCCTCTCCAGGGCGGATTTTCTCGAAACACTCGAGAACCCAGGTCAGGAACTCGTGCCTGTCCAGCATGCCATCCTGTGGGGACCAGGGGCGGCGGGAGCATTAGTTTGGCCCAGGGACTATTAGAGATGAGGCAGATGAAGTCAATGGCCGGATGGAGAGGACCACGACCGGGCCAAGGTGGCAGGCCGATTCCGTTCCCTACCAGCAAAGTGAGCGATCAGGCTCAACGCAATGTCCCCGCACGACAGGCCCTACTTCCTACCTGAAACATGAACATGGCCAGCTTCTCATTGTAGTCCCACTGCCGGATCGCCACCTCTACATCATGGGGCAAGGGCCCTATGGTGGAACCACAGCCCCCACTGCCCGCAGGCCCTGGCCGGTAGTACTCAGCCATCTTTTGCAGCTGCTCCCACAAATACTTCGTGATGATCTGAGTCCATTCTGAGGAAAAGATGGGAAAAGACTATCATATACCGGCCCTCTGCTTAGAACAGGTTCTGTCCCCTACCTCGTCCCTGGTCGCCATACAGCAGCCCCCCCGCCCCCATCCACAGTTGCTCTTTGTGCGGTTTCAGGTACCCACGCTCAACTGTGGTCCAAAAATGTTAAATTTCCCCAACCATCGATACTGTCTGTTCCTGATATCGAGGTCCAAAAATGTTAAATTTCCCCAACCATCGATACTGTCTGTTCCTGATATCGAGGTCCAAAAATGTTAAATTTCCCCAACCATCGATACAGTCTGTTCCTGATATCCAGGTCCAAAAATGTTAAATTTCCCCAACCATCGATACTGTCTGTTCCTGATATCGAGGTCCAAAAATGTTAAATTTCCCCAACCATCGATACTGTCTGTTCCTGATAACGAGCCATCGACACTGTCAGGCTCCATGACGCAGGTTCGCCCAAAGCAGATAATCCTCCCTCTGACATTTTGTCAGAAGGTCTACAGCAGCCTAACGCTATATCACGATGCGGACGTCATTGACCTCGCTTCACTTCGGCACAGAGGCACTGTGTCCCCTCGCATTGTCACAAGAAGGGCGTGTACAGTACAATAAGATATTTCAAGAGAGAGAAACCACGTTCTCACACAACTTGGATCACAGTATATTGTCACAATTGTTCCATTTTCTTATTTGTTACTGTCTTTCTTCTCTGTGTCTAACTGATAAATTACTTTATCATGGGTCTGTATGTACAGGAAAAGACACAGTATCTAGAGTGTTCCAACTCTCCGCGCTCTCAGGCCTCCACTGGGGGTCTTGGAGCACGTCCGCCCCAGATTAGGAGAGACAACTGTACTTCTAGATCCTGTCTATCCTCTTAGGCTCTTAGTTAAATGCCACCTTCCTGAAGCCTTCCCAGGGGTCCCCAAAAGAAAGCAATCTTTCTGTCCACTGAAGTCTCAAAGAAGCTTTTGCTTTCCGTATTTAATGATGGGATTCGCTCACATGCCTCGGCAGCCCTACTGGACTGCAAGCTCCCGAAGGGCAGGGGTTAGGTGCTGGTCATCGTCACGGGCCAGCACACGTACACAGTAGGTATGCCAGGTAGCCACTGGTCACTGATTGTGGGAATGCAACGTACGAGCAGAAGGGAGGAATACAGACGGCCGAAGGTCTATCGCTCCTTAAAGCGATCAGCGGTGGGACCCCTGGTATTAGGAGTTACTCACCCATGAAGGGGTCAATGACATGTCTCTTCTTAACCTTGGTCTCACTGATTGCTGCATAGTAGGCACAGGTCATCTTAATGAGCCAGGCGGCCCTCATCACAGGCACTGTGTATTTGGCTAAGTACCCAAACACTTCTTCCTTCTTATTGAAAATGGGGACCTGATGGGACATCGCAAATCATGAGACCTCTATCACCCCCACGAGCTGGCAGCCAATTAGCTCGATGTGAGTGAGACTAGGAGGGTACTCGGTACCCATGCTGACCCCCTCGGCCTGAGGACAGGGAACCATCTCTCACCTTCTTGGCTAGTTGTGTGAGTGGCTTGGTGCCAGCCAGGTCAGTGAACCAGGTGTTAATGGCAGTCTGGGATCGCGGAGTCACCAGCCAGAAGTTGTCCTTCTGGTTCACTTGGGGCTTCCTGCGACCAGTGTCGGGGAAGGTGTTACAACGTAACTTCTCTGCAATGATGCTGCTGAAGTTAGAGCTGATCTGAGGAGAAAAAAGGGCAGAAAAGTGGTTGTGCCTCTGCTGGGCCAGTGGCAAACACTGGGGGAGCAGTAGCTTATAAAGGAAAAGTCAGCCACTGAGGTCGGGCCTTCGCTCCTTCTCAGATTCTTGCAGCCTTTGCCTTCAGCCTGGCAGGCTTTTCTCACCTTGGCAGGATTGAAGTTGACGTTCTTGGCACTGCCGTGTTCATCCCCAGAGACGGCAGGCTGGTTATTGAACCCTTGTTTCACATTCAAGGCCGTGAGTTCGTCCTGAGGCAGGAAAACAACATTGTAGCGTTTTGTTTCCTCGGGCGCTGGGGTGGCGGGCAAGGTCGGCCGGGGAAGGCAGGGGGAGAAGCGGGCCAGGTAGGAGGATGCCGAGGCGCTCGGGTTGTTACTCCGAGGTAGGCCCCGGGATGGGTTCGGACCCCACCCTCGCGCCCACCGTCC
>NW_006433948.1:2886386-2895127 GCF_000325575.1 Pteropus alecto | reverse complement strand
GCGGGGATGCGAACCTGCCCGCGCTGCCGAGCCGTGCCCGGCGCTGGCCTCCCGGCGCCTCGCTCGCTTCTCGGCCTAGAATCGCGGCTCCGTAGCCTCTGCAGCACTTAGAGACTCTTGCCTTTTGCAAACCACTCTTCCTTTCCTCGTTTCCGCCTGGGGAAAATGGGCGTAACTGCTAATGTCTTCAAAGAGCCTTCCTGAAGATTAGAACCTCTGTATGCATAAGAAAGCACCCATTAAACCCCCGGGAGGCCCGGTCTAAGCCCTCGAGGTCTTATGTCCTGGCACCGAGATTCTTAACCTCTTCCCATTTGCAACCCCTTTGACATGCTGATGGCAGCTGTGGCACTTTCCCCAGAGAAATGCGCCTACATACAAAATGTTAAGTACTTTCCAGGGAGATTCTCCTTTCTCGACATCGCTGAAATGGAGTAAACATACGATCATACATAGTTTCAGGTAAACAGCACTCTTAATGCAACATTGATGTATCCGAGCAAGTGAGGGATCACCCCGAAAGGTCCTGCAACAGTCTTACACCCCACGACGCTGTTACAATGTTACCGACTGTATTCTTCATGCTGTCGGTTACATGCCCATGACCTACTTCTTTTATATTTGCAAATTTGAAACTCTTATTCCCCTTCACCTTCCCTCCATATTTTTTTTATTTTTTTCAGTTACACTTAACATTCGATATCACGTTGGATTAGTTTCAGGTGTACAGCAAAATGGTTAGACATTTGTATAAATTCACGAAGTCACCCCACCCCCCCCACCAGTCTAGTCCCCATCTGGCACTATGCACGGTTAGCACAATATGACTGACCACATCTCTATGCTTTACTTTATGTCCCCGTGACTACTTCCTTTCTCACCCGCCACCCTCCTCTCATCTGGCAACCGTCGCCTTCTTCCCTGCGTCTATGACTCTGTTTCTCTTTTGTTCTTTAGATTCTACAAATGAGTGAGATCATATGGTTTTTGTCCTTCTCTGTCTGTCTTATTTCATTTCTCATTAGACCGTCCGGGCCCACCCGTTTGTCGCAAATTGTAAGATCTCATGCCCTTTAAGGCCCGAATAATATTCCATTGTACATATGTACCACCTCTTCTTTATCCAATTGTCTATTGATGGGCACTTAGGCAACTTCCATACCTTCGCTATTGCAAATAACGCTGCAATGTATCTTTTCAAATTAGTGTTTTGGATTTCTTCGCATGAATATTCATATGTAGAACTTCTGGGTCATAAGGTAGATCTATTTTTAATTTTTTGAGGAAACCCCAAACTGTTTTCCAGAGCTGCTGCACCCATTTTCGATCCCCTTAACACTGCACGAGGGCTCCCTATTCTCCGCATCCTCACCAACACTTGTGGTTTCTTGATTTATTGATGATAGCCATTCTGACAGGTGCGAGGTGATATCTCATTGTAGTTTTAATTTACATTTCCCTGATGATTAGAGACCTTGAGCATCTTTTCATATATCTAATGGCCATCTGTACGTCCTCTTTGGAAAAATGTCTATTCATGTTCTCTGCCCATTTTTTAACTGGATTGTTATTTTTTTCGTGTTAAGTTGCACGAGTTCTTTATAAATCTCGGATATTAACCCCTTATCAGATGTCATTGGGGAATATCTTCTCGCAATTCGCAATTCGTAGGGTGTCTTTTCGTTTTGTTGATGGTTACTTTTGTTGTGCAAAACCCGTTTAGTTTTATGTAGTCCCATTTATTTATTTTTCTTTTTGTTTCCCTCCCCCGAAGCTAATATTTTGTTCAAGATTTTCCCATCCGTGTTTATCATGGATGTAGGCCTCCAATTTTTTTTTTTTTTGATAATGTCTTTTTTTGGCTTTGGAATCAGCGTAAATTTGACCTTGTAAAATGAGCTTGGGAACCTCCCCTCTTCTGAATTTTTTGGAATAGCTTGAGAAGGCTAGATGTGAATTCTTCTTTAAATGTTTGGTAAAATTCACCTGTGAAGTCATCCAGTCCACGACTTTTCTTTGTGGGGAGTGTTTCGATTAATGGTTCGATTTCATTAGTTCTATCGGCCTGTTAACTTTTTCTGTTTCTTCTTGACTCAGCTTTTGAAGATTGTATGTTTCTAGGAGTTTATCCATTTCTTCCAGATTGTTGCCTTTGTCGGCATAGAAGTATTCGTGGTATTTGCTTATAATCTTTTACTTTATTTTATTTTTTGTGGTATCACTTGTCACTTCTTCTCTTTCATTTATTTATTTATTTATTTTGGTCCTCTCTCTTTTTTTCTTGATGAGTGTAGTAAAGGTTTATCGATTTTCTTTTTATCTTTTCAAAGAACCAGCTCTTGGTTTCATAGATCTTTATTTTTTTCAGACTCTGTTTCATTTATTTCTACTCTGATCTTTATGATTTCCTTCTTTCTACTTACTTTGGGCTTTGTTTGCCATTCATATTCTAGTTCCTTTAGGTGTAGGGTTAGATCATTAGATTGAGATTTTTCTCATTTCTTCAGGTAGACTTGTCTTGCTATGAATTTCCATTTTGGGACAGCTTTCACTGTGTCCCATATATTTTGGGTTGCGTCTTCACTTTCATTTGTCTCTAGGTATCTTTTGATTTCTTCCTTGGTCTCATGAATAATCCATTCATTGTTTAGTAGCATATTATTTAGCCTCCACGTGTTTGTGTATTTTCCAGTTTTTTTTCTTGTAGTTGATATCTAGTGTCATACCACTGTGGTCAGAGAAGATGCTTGGCATGATTTCAGTCTTCTTAAATTTCTTGAGATTCGTTTCGTGGCCTAACGTGTGGTCTGTCTTGGAAATTGTTCCATGCGCACTTGAGAAAAAAATGCATGTTCTGCTGCTTTGGGGTGAAATGCTCTAAAATATCAATTAAATCTACCTGATCTGATCTGTCATTTACGGCTGCTGTTTCCTTGTTGACTTTCTGTCTGGAAGGTTTATCCCTTGATGTCGGTTAATATTTGTTTTATGTATTTAGGTGCTCCTTTGTTAGGTGCATAAATGTTTACAAGGGTTATGTCCTCTCGTTGGATTGATCTCTCTATCATTCTGACATGTCTTTCATTGTCTCTTATTATAGCCTTTGTTATAAAATCTATCTTGTCTTATATAAGTATCGTTACCCCACACCGAGACACATCATAACTAAACTGCCAAAGGTTAAAGACCAATAGAGAATCTTAAAAGCAGCAAGAAAAAGGCAGTTACTTACAAGGGAGCTACCATAAGACTGTCAGCTAATTCCTAGGCAGAAACTTTGCAGGCCAGGAGGGACTGGCATGAAATATTCAAAGTGAGGAAAAGCGAGGAACTACAACCAAGACGACTCTATACGATAAGGCTATCATTTAAAATTGAAGGACAGATAAAGAGATTCCAAGACAAGAAAAAGCTAAAGGAGTTCATCGACACCAAACCTGTATTACAGGAAACGTTAAAAGGATTTCTCTAAGAAGAAGGGAGGAAGAACGTAAATGTGAATAATAAAATGGCAATAACTATGTATCTATCAATAATCACTTTAAAAACGTAAATGGATTAAATGCTCCGATCAAAAGACATAGGATGGCTGAATAGATAAGAAAACAAAACTTATACGTATGCTGCCTACAAGAGACTCACTTTAAATTGGAAAACACATGGACTGAAATGAAAGTAAAGGGATGAGAAAAGATATTTCATGCAAAAAAAAAAATCTCAGGCCAACAATGGCTGCAGCCGCAAATAGGCCTGTGGTCTGGTACGGCGCGTGTGCTAGGTGGGGCGGGGCCTCAGAGTCACTGGGCGGAGCGAGCAGTGCTCGCCGGGCCAATGGAAATTAAGATTTGGCCGTATGGGGGCGGGCTCAACACAGGCAACATGTTGCCTGGCCGCGCTGCGTGGTCAGCACTGGACGCTGGCTTCTGCCCTCCACCCCTCACCCTGAAGACGCACAGCTTGGCCTCTCCCTGTGTGTCTGGAGCCTCCTGAGTCACCAGGCCTCCGCCAGAGTCCAGGGCGAGTGCCCACCAGTAAGTCTGCGCGTGGACCCTTTAAAAGGACGCCTGGGTTCCCGCCACCCTCCATCTTGCCCAGAGGGACGGAGTCCCTGCTGGTTCTCAGGGCCAGATGTCATGGGGGCTGCCTTCCCAGCACTGGTGCCCCAGGCTGGGGAGCCCAGTGTGAGGCTGGGATCCCTCTCTCTTCGGAGGGGGGGTTACCTCTGCAGCAGAGATAGCCCTCCTGATTCTCGCCCGCCATACATGGGTGGGGGGCCAGCTTGTTTCACGTCTCTACCCCTCCTACCAGTCTGGAGGTGGCTTCTTTACATCTTTCGTTTTAGGACTTCTGTTCGGATAGTCTTCGGATGGTTCTCCAGGTTGATCATTCCATATTTTAGTTATAATTTTAATGCGGTCACAGGAGGGGGCGAGCACAGCCTCTGCCTACTCCTCCATCTTGAGCGGAATTCTTTCCAGGGAGATTCTTAGATCCCCTGGATGGTCTCGATGCATTCCCTGAGTGTCAGTGAATTCCAGGTTAAGAACGCTTGCTCCAGCGAAAGAGGCACCTAGTAAGTTTCACATGCTTTTCGCGTGTTCTCTCCTCTAATCTGCACGCATCGCATGAGTTAGGGATTTCTATCTTCATTTCTTTTCTATCTTCAGAACTGAGGCGAGGATTTTTTTTCTTGACTCTCGAACTAATATTCTTTCGAGGCCGGTACTTTCGAGGAAAGACACAGTGCTATAATAAAAGTAATAAATAACAATAAAGAAAAATAATAAACCCAGCAAATAACAAATAGCAATAACGAAATGCTACTGAATCACAATGGGGAGACAAATTACTTCTGATTGAGGAGAGGAAACATTCTGCTCGAAGGAGGTAATGTTTGAGCTAACCCCGAGGAATTTTAAGCCACGGAAAGTTAGGGTGGGTTAGAACATGAGCACAGTGCCTGGCACATATCGAAGGCTCGATAAATGTTTGCTGAAGAAACGATGTTTGTAAAATGTCTCCAATCAAATGTGTTTTAGGAAAGATGAGTCTGGCAACAGAATGAAGAATCGATTAGAGAGAAGGGGGCCTATAGAAAGCGAGACCGGCTCACGGGTCGCAGTGAGAATCAGAACGAGAGGGAATGAAAGGCTGATTTAGCACAGTGGCTGTGGTCATGGAAAAGAGGACACGGCTGGAGAAACACCACAGAAATAGAGCTGATTGGATTCTCGCGGTGAGAAAGAGGCAGGAATTGGAGATGACTTGGAGTTTTCAAATCTGGGGGACTTAAAGAGTGATACCATTAACCGAGATGGGAGCGGAGGAAGGCGGGCAGATGCGGGGGAAGATGAGCAGTCTGAAGCGAATATCGCTGTTCCTCCATTTCTAGAATCTACTTCTAAGTCAGACCTCATCACTAGCCTCAACGGGGACCCAGCGCGGGTGGGAGCTAAGGGTGGACATTCTGGTTTGGATTAGGTCAGAGGAAGGAAAGCTACATACGTACCCGCAGGAGTCGACACTGTATTTTCCATCCGGCCAAGACAGTGGAGCTTTGACCTCTGTCTTTCAGGGAGACTGAGCCAGGGAAGGAGCAAAGCATAGGATGGGAAAGAGATTCAGACCCTTCACAATATAGGAGACAATGACTTTGATGACAAGGTGGTTGGGAATGATGGCGGTGGTGGCGGCGGCGGTGGGAAGCAGATCTTTTCCAAGACCTAGGCGGCCCAAGGATTCTTGCGTCTGCGACAGTGTCGTGTACCCAGCCTACTTAACAGCAGCTCACAGAGGGGCGGTGTGACACCTACACGTTAGATTAACACGTAATCTCCCAGAAGACCTAGCCCATGTCGCAGCGCACATTTGCCACACCCTCCGTAAAGCCCTGGTTTCTAAGGTTCTTTCCACCGGAAGCTATGACAGAAGGAAATGTGTGGGTGGGGAGGGGTAGTGGGTAAGGGGCCAAGGTTCCTGACACAGTACGTTCAGAGAACGAATCGCGAGCGCCATGTTGAAGTCACCATCGCCACTCAGATCCCTCTTACTCCTGCAGCTGCCTCTGCTGGGGGTGGGGCTGACCACAATGGTCCTCGCGCCCAGTGGGAATGAAGACATCACAGCTGGTGGGGAACCTGGGACTGGAGGGGGTTGGCGAGAAGGGAGGCCGTGGGAGATCTGGACCGTGCCACTGGACGAGACGAGGATGTGGGCAGAATGTGAGAGGACCACGCTGCCGCTGCTTCTGACCATCATTTCTTCTCTTCTCCTCCCGCGCTTCACTTTCTCCCCAACCTAGATGCCTTCCCGACCTCTCCACCCGCCGGGGCCATCGGCGTGAGCACCGTGCCCCTCCCAGAGGTTCAGTGTTTTGTGTTCAATGTCGAGTACATGAACTGCACTTGGAACAGCAGCTCGGAGCTCCAGCCCACCAACCTGACTCTGCACTATTGGTAAGAGAAGGGAGGAAGGGGAAGTGTGCTGGATGTGACAGGCTGCATGGGGGCCAGGGAAGAGGGCAGCCGGCATCCCGGGCTCCCCGCTGTTTTCGCACGGGGTAAATCCTAAGTCAGTTCAGAGGAGGTGAGGCTGGGCCGTGGGTGTCTGCGGTGCTGGAGTTTCCCGCCCCCCAACCATTCCTCTTCTTTCCGTCCCTCCTCCAGGTACGAGAACTTGGATCATGACAAAATCAAGGAGTGTGGCCACTACCTATTCTCCTCGGAGATCACTTCCGGCTGTTGGTTGCAAAAAGAGGAGATCCGTCTATACCATACATTTGTTGTCCAGCTCCAGGACCCGCAGGAACCTAGGAGGCACACCGTGCAGAAGTTAAAGCTGCAGGATCTGGGTAATTTGGGAAGGGGCTCAAGAGTCCAGGGGTACCGTGGGCCGCTGGGGCATACGGAGCCGTGTTTTGAAGCACGAGGGTGCTCGAGCACGAAGGAGGAGGTGAGAGGTCAAGATGGGAAAGGAGGAGGGATCGGGAGCACCGCCTTCGGGAGCCAGACTTGTCTACGCCGGGGAATGACCACACATGTCCACGTCTCTCCAGTGATCCCCTGGGCTCCCGAGAACCTAACCGTTCACAAACTGAGCGAATCCCAGCTAGAACTGAACTGGAACAACACGTACTTGGACAAATGCTTGGAGCACCTGGTGCAATACCGCAGCGACCGAGACCGCAGCTGGACTGTGAGTGGCTGGGGAATGAACACAGCCGCTAAGGCCAACGCGAGTGTGGATGAAGGACTCGATCAGCCGGGTGGGAGGGCCCCGGGCCCGGGCTCCTGCTCCCTTGCCCCCCCAGTTTCTCTGCCCACCCTCCACTCACTCCCACCCCCTTCGCGATCATCACTACGGAGTTTTCATTAGGGGCTCCCTACCCGTACTCTTCCCAACACCGGACAGACAAGCAAACAGAAGGAAGCCTTTAAGGGGATGTGGGGAGAGGCGCTAGATTCTAGGGGGTGAAGCAGTTTGAATTCTCCCTTCTTTTATAGACAGCCATCTTTCCCTCACCGTCTTTCTCCCCAAGGAACAATCCGTGGAGCACAGACAGAGCTTCTCCCTGCCCAGTGTGGACGCACAGAAATTCTACACGTTCCGTGTTCGGAGCCGCCATAACCCGCTCTGTGGTAGCGCCCAGCAATGGAGTGAATGGAGCCGCCCAGTGCACTGGGGCAGCCGCGCTTCAAAGGGTAAACTGGGCCTAGCGCCTCCCTGCGACCCGCGGGCCCAGCACCACTGTCTTACTCTGCCTCCCTAGCCCTTAGCGCCCTCACCTGCTGGCCCGTCTCCCCTCGTTCAACCCCAAGCCCCGGGAAGCAGAGTTTTCCTGTGCGCTGTTGGCTCCATGTGTTCTTAGGGTCCGGGGTGGATTGGGAGGGGGCCCGGGAGTGCTCCACAGTTGCTGCTCGTCTGATTTCAGGCACATCACTGACCTCTTGGGTTGCGTTTCCTCATCTATAAAATGGACGTACTACTTGGTCCCCCCTCTCGGGAGTCGTGAGGGTTAAAAGCGAACAGAAAGCGTTTAGCACAGTGCCCGGCACCAGGTCGGGGCTTAGTGATGTTGGCACGTCGTAGGGGCGTGACACATGTCGGGGCTCCTCTCCTTTCCCCTCCTCCTAGAGAACCCCTTGCTGTTTGCACTGAAGGCCATGCTCATCCCCCTTGGCTCCATGGGACTGATCGTCAGCCTCATCTGTGTGTACTGCTGGCTGGAACGGTGAGGCTTCCGGAACCTCGGGAATGTGAGGTGGGCGTGGCTGGGAACAGCAGAGGAGGCCGATCGTGGGGTCTGCAGAAGCACAGGGCAGGGCGCTAAGGAATGAGGGGCCGCTCCGCTGGGCCTGATGATGGGAGGACACCCGGCAGGCCACCAGCAGCTCCCAGAACGCAGAAGCTCTTCATTCCGTATGGGCAGACTTGGGCCGATGGTAAGAAAAGGGGCTCACCAGCGTGCTCCTGCTCCCTGTCCCCCTCCCCAGGACGATGCCCCGAATTCCTACCCTCAAGAACCTGGAGGATCTGGTTACCGAATACCAGGGGAACTTTTTGGTGAGAACATGGCCAGAGGGAGACTGCAGCCTGTCAGCAGGACAGACAGAGCACGAGGGTGGTGGGAGGGGGAGGGGGCTGCACTAACCGGCAGGATGTGGCCGACCAGTTGGGGGATGGGCCGGACAGAGAGGCACACAGAAGAACTGATTACAGATTGGGTGAAGCACATGGAAAGA
>NW_006433948.1:2882234-2886250 GCF_000325575.1 Pteropus alecto | reverse complement strand
CTGTGCGTCCCTTCCTAATCGCTCCCCGGGCACGGAGCCTGCGTTCTTTACTTCCTGCCCCTAACTGACCCCTGACCTGGAACTATCTGTGTTTAGGCCTGGAGCGGTGTGTCCAAGGGTTTTGCCGAGAGCCTGCAGCCAGACTACAGTGAACGGCTCTGCCACGTCAGTGAGATTCCCCCCAAAGCGGGGGCCCTAGGGGAGGGGCCTGGGGGCTCCCCCACGTTACACCCTTAAACCCGAAGCCTGAGCACTGGTACCTTGACAGAAGCCCAAGATCCTGTACTCCTAAATTGTACCGACCTCCCCCTGTCCCGCCAGCCTGGGTCCAGTACTGGTCTCACCCCCGCCCCATGGCTGATTTTGAATTCTGTGCCCCTATGATTGCCCCCTCATCCAATATGTCCCCCCCCCGAGAATTGTCCCTTTGCCTCGTACGTGTTTCTCGACTCCCTCCCTCCCTGCAAATCTATGAAAAATAAAGTACCTATTGATAATCACCGAGAATGTGTGTCCTCTGGCGGGCAGGGGGCAACGGAAACGCGGCGGGGGGCGTGGTGCTGAGGGCAGGAAGGGGTAGCAGACCCCCGCTGTGGAGGCAGTAACACTGCAGATTAGCTCCAAACAAGTGCTCTTCCAGAAACGTACTTTTCTCTGGGCGTCCTACACTCCTCCTGGGGGCCAGTCCAGAGTTCGATTTGCCACGCTGCCCCTCTTCCCCACACAGCCTTTCAGACACCAGCCAGCTTCTCTCCTTGTCCTCGCTCCACCTTCTGTCACACATGCCACTTCTGACATCATAATCCCTCAGCTGCAGCCTCCGGCCCCACCCCTGGGGATGCTGGTCATCCACAGCTGCCACTAGCTCTCCTCTGTCTGTCGGGTCTGGGCCTCTTGAGTCAATGTGATCCATCTGCCTGTCCGGTCGGCCAACTCCATGGATGCGTTTGCCCCACCGCGGCCTCAGGAGCGCCCTCCCTCTCCGTGACCTGTCAGGCCTCTCCAAAGAGTTAGATGCTGAAAGCATGTTTGCCTTCATCAAACATGGAGGTGAGGGGCATCGCAGAGCCGGGAAGGTTCGTGGGCCGTGGAGATCACGGGCACGGTGTAACTAGAGGAGGACCACATGTCCCGTGCCATCTCTTCTCAGATAATCAGCAGTTTCTGATCAACACCAACTGCACTGTCCATGTGTTGCTGCTTTATATCCGCGGTAAACTAGGGTTGGCTAAAACAGGTGAGGAGATTGGGGAGGGGGCTGATGGCCAAGGGTCAGAAGTAGCAGGGTCATCTCTAGCCCCCAAACCCTCCAGTTGGCAAGAAGAGAGCTCCCTGAATGCTGACATCTCCCTGGGACGTGCTCCGGGTGGGATCACGGGCCCCTCGCGCTCTCGCTGTCCTTTCTGCCCCGATTACCTGGCGGCCTCCCTCCAGAAACCATCGATCTGTGTGACGAAACGGGGGCCATGAAGTTGTTCTTCCTGATGAAGACCCCTGGAGAATATGCCAGCAAATTCCTTACTGCTCGAAACACCTACCACGTTTGTAGGGTGACGCGCGGGGCACCAGGTAGAGGCTTGGGGGCCGTCGGGACGGATTGTGGGCCTTGTCCTTAAAATAGGGCCCCCTCAACTAGACGCACTGACCATCTCTAGTCAGCATAAGAAGGGGCACTGCCTCCGTGACAACAGGTTAGGTTCACACATACCACGGCCCCCACACGGGCCTACGGATGGACCCTGGGGGGAGAAAATCAGTACACCAGTTCAAGGTCGTGCCGAGCGTCAGGGCCCTGAAATCTTGGGCGATCAGGAAGGGTGGGGACGGGGTGACGGGGGCTGTGAACAGCATATTGCTGTTCACAGGATCCCGACTTGAGAATGCCTACCTAGCTTTTGTGCCCTTCCTGAAGAATCCAGGACATGAGATGCTGGGTAAGGGGCGTGACGGAGGAGAAGGGAACACGCAGAGCACTGTACATCACCGGTGACAGCGAACGTGGGGTGGCACTGCTGTAACACAGCAGGCGGGGGCACGGGATCCTGGGAAACGCGTGAGGGGGTCTCAGTCCGCTCTAGGGGGATGTTGAGCTGAAACCAGGTGGAGGGTGCGTGTGTCGCTCCCCTTCCCCTCCATTTGTCACCTTCCCTATCGGACTCATCTGTCCCCATCGAACGATGGGAGGGATGGGATGGGATGTGTACGTCAGGTCTCTAGTCCCCAGAGGTGGGGGTGCCGTTTCCTGGTTTCTAGATTCCTTACGCACGCAATGTGACATGCTGGAGAAAAACCGGGTGAAAATGCTGAAACTCCAAGAAGCCGCCAAGAAAGTCGTTCCCGTTGAATCCACTGTGACCCTTCCGGTAAGACTCCCCCGATCTGGTCTGTCCCGCCAGCCACCCGAAGGCTCCTCTGGGATGAACCCCCTTTCCAAATCCAACATCTACGCCCAAGACCTGCCTTGCACCCCTTTTCGTCCCGCTTTTTGGCCCCGGTTCGTGGAAAATCTTCCGTGCAGGGACCTCTTTGTCTTACTGACCCTTCCCTTTTGCAGACCAAACCATCTGGAAAATCAGATGAAGACGGACCGCCCCCGCGCAGGAGTCCTTTCTATAAGACAAGAGCGGACTTTCTCACTAGGAGGGAAAGACAAAGGCTGAATAAATAGTGACCAAGTGAGAGCAGCAAGGAGACCGGCGGAATTGAACGTGAGGTTCCTTTTTCAAGGGCAACTCCTTGTCCCAATATCTGCACCAAGGCTTAAGTACGCCCCAGGCCCGGCGGGCGGGCGGGTGGCATGGCGCAGAGGGCTGGGGCGAGCACGTGGGCAGACGGTGAGGAAAGACTGGGAAAGACTGGGAAGTCTGCTACAATGAGTCTTTGAGGGTCTGGGAGCAGAGTAGGGGGTGGGGGCCTTTCTGAGCAGACTACCTCCCCCTGGGAGGCCCATCCCAGCCCGCCTACTGCTGGGGTGAGGTGGCAGACTGGCGGGCGGCCCTCCCCCACCATACCTCCCTACCTCCCCGCGGCCGAAATCCCCCCCGGCCCCACCTCTCCGGCTCTGGACGATCCCTCCTGCCGGCCCTTTGCCCTTCCCCCTCCCTCCCCCTGTCTGAGGTGGGCAGTAAGGCAGCAGAAACCAGAGCTGGTTATAGGCATTTATTGAATTTATTCATTTATTGATTTGACACACTTCCCTACTCCAATCTAGCACATGATACAATCAGGGTAGGCCGGGCGCTGACACAGGAAATGATGGGAACCCACAGCAGGGCCGGGGGAGGGCACAATGCAAAGGGGACCAGGGGAGGGGCTGCTTTGGGGGCTGGGGTGGAGGAGCCCCAGATGGCCTCCCTGGCAGGTGCTAGTAAACCTGATCCACATTCCCCTTCATCCCGCTCATTTCCCAGACCCTCAGCCAAGCTCCCCAGCTCCCCCTCCTCTGTCCCGCCCCTCCCCCTGCCTGCCACCACACACACTTCCACATAACCCCTGTAGTCAGGCAAGGGGAAGAAGGGCAGGGACAGCTGTCAGGGGCCTTGAACAGGGAGGTCTCTGTGCCTAACTTTACCACCCTAAATCCTGCCCTCCTTCTCTTCCCGCTCCCCCCCTTCCCAGGCCGCAAACTCATTCCAGACTCTCAATGTACTCTCCAGCCATAGCGCTAACCCCCAAAGGGTCATGCGAGAGTGTGGCTGCGTCCCGACACCACACGCTCCCAGGCACAAGGTGACAGAATGTGAGGGAAACGCTGAGCAAGCAACTCCGCGGCGCCCCTTGCTCAGTGCTGCTTCCCACTGCTGCTCCCCCGCTCTGTGTGTCCCCAGTAATATCTGTAGTGTTTGCATTTGCAACATGTCGCTGTGAAAGAAAAAAAGCATTCTCCCCATCACTAGCACCTTGCCACTATTAAAAATCTCTATGTTTGTGTTTATATTTCTTTAAAAGTTTATAAAAAAAAAAGCCTGTTATCTGCAGCCTTCCGAGGGTGATTTGGCCCGGTGAGCCACTCCAGT
>NW_006433948.1:2876847-2882112 GCF_000325575.1 Pteropus alecto | reverse complement strand
ACCAGCTCAGATAAGATGCTACAAAAAACCCTGCTCCCAAAGGCAGGGGTAAGGCCACTGGTGACTTTACATTTCCAACAGCATTGCCCGCCCCTGCTACAAAACTCGGGGGTGGGAATGGGGGGAGCTGAGGATGGCTCCCAAGAGGGGGCCTTACCCCCTAATTGGCACAGTGAGAATAAACCCCCTCCCTTTCCCAGCCCCTCACCCTCCCCCTATAGTTCCCACATGGGGCGGCTTTAGCTTTATAATTTCAACACCCGTGTGCATAAACCTCACCCTAGCTCTAAATCAGCGTCCCAAATTCCCAGGGATAATCAAGGGTAAAGAGAGAGTATGGGTATGCCTGGCTCCATCTCTGAAGCCAGGGATAAAGCTTCCAGCCACGGCTCAGGGATCTGTGGAAGAAACAGACGGAGGGCAAAGTAAGAGGCTCATCCGGGACCTGACTGCTTTCTACCCTCGTGGTCCACACCCGGGAAAACGGACAGCCCTTCCCCCACCTGTCCCGCGCTACCTGGAGAGAGCGGGCACTGCCGAGGGGCCTGGAGGGCCGGTCTGGAAACCCCGCCACTCCAAAATGGCATCCTCCTCCAGCTCCCCCGGAGCTCCACCCACCCACGTGGCTAAGTGTCCCCGTTGCTCGGACTGTGGGAACTACCTGGGCGCCCGGGGGTGGCCACAGGTCGTGAGATGCCACATACCTGGCTCGAAGTTGAAGTCCAGTCCCTCACCCCCATTCATGAGGTCGCTGATGATGTTATCCATGTCACACTCCAGGTTCTCCAAATACATGTCGAGATCCAGATCCTGAGGCATTTTGTCTTGGCTTGTAGTATCGGCAGGGGGTGTGACCACGGGGTCCCCCAGAGCCTTGGGGATGGGAACATCCACCATGACCGGAGGTGGTGCTAGCACAGGAACGGGGGGAACCAGACCGCTGGGCCCCGGAACCTCGGGAGGCTTGGGGTACAGGCCGACTCCTGTGGCTAGCTTACTGGAGGAAGGCATGCCCCCCAGCAAGAGAAGCGTGGGCGCCTGGGACAGAATGGGGTCTACCTGGCTCATGAGGACATCGGCAGGGGGTGGTGGTGGATCAGAGGCCAGCAGGGCCTCCAGAGACTGGGAGCTAGGGAAGCACCCTTCACCTGCCGCCAGGGGCCCCTCTGCCGGGCCAAAGAGGGAGGCGCCGTAGCCCTGTAAGGGGCCCGGAAGCCCGGGATGCTGCAAGCAGAAGCCCGTGAGACTACTCGGAGGGAGCAGGGCCCGGGCGGAGGCCAGGTGGAGGCCATCGAGCAGCTCCAGACCTTCGTTTCGGGGGGCAGGGACACAGCCCACATAGCTGCTGCCTGCGCAGGGCATTTCCTCCACCGCCAGCATCTCGGGCTCCGGCCCCCCGGGGGAGGGCCGGGCGCCGATGCTGCTGGTGTTGGAGCTGCTGCGTGGACGGAAGGTGGTCCACATGTCGGCTTCGTCGCGGTTTCGAGAACCAGGGCTGCCCGACCACTTGAAGAAGTGGCCGACGGGGCTCATCGGCAAGGCACCTTCGGGTGGCACGGGCAGCATGGCCAGCTTCTTCTTGGGCATCCTGCTGCGGCCCCGGAGCAGCTTGCTGTTGCTATCCATGGAAGCGGCCCGGCGGCGGGGCGCCTTGCCGCTCTTGCCTCCCTGGGGGTTCAGCATCCACCAGGAGCTCTTGCCGGTCGCCTCGTTGTGGACCTTGACGAACTTGCTGTGCAGAGACAGGTTGTGGCGGATCGAGTTCTGCAGAGGACAGAGGCAGCGAGAGAGGGGTGTGAGGTGTAGATGTGGGGGGGATGGGGGGTTCGGTGGCCGCAGCGCAGTCTGAAAGGAGGGGACTGAAGCGAGTCGGATGCAGGGGGGACACAAGCCAAGGCAGGGCCCACACGGAAGCCGGGCCTCTGCTCCAGGCTTCTCCACGCGAGCCTCGGGCCGCAACCTCAGCACCGATGTAGGGGGGAGGGCAGGGCACCCCCCCCGGACAAGCTCGAGTCCCCGAACCCCTCCCGCGTCTCTGGGGGGACTGTCTGGGGCTGAGGGCGTCAGGGAGGCATGCTCCTGGTTTGGGAGGAACGAGGCTCAGCCGGGGAAGAGGCTTCCACGGTTCCACCCCCTTCCCTGAGTGCACGCTCGGGTGGAGCCCACAGGACAGTGGCGCGTCCCCAGCCCGGGACGGCCCCACCCTGTCCCAACAGGCGGAGGGGCTGGAGCCTGGCTCGGCACAGCTGGCGCTCCGCTCCCCACGGAGCACGTGGGCCCCAGCTCTGCAGAGGATTCGAAGGCTCCATTTTTTCCCCGATTTCTCCCAAACCGAAGACACACACCCTCAAGGACATGGTGGCCAGGCTTCTCCCCGGGGGGACCTCAAACAGCCCAGGCAGATTCCTCTCACCGTTTGCCCTTGTCCTGAGGAGAAGCTCCCCTGTCTCTAGTCGGGCACCCCCAGCAGCACCCCTCGGAGTGCACAATGCCCAGTACCTACTCGAGCTCCTCCCTGCCAGACTGCTGGGTGTCTCCTGGGTGATGGCGAGTCTCCCCTGGGGGCTGTCCGTTCTCGAGTGTCTTGGGTAATAGAGGTTATGGTCCTTCCTTGCTCCCTGCTGCTCATATTCTGCTAGAGATAACTTTTTTTCCCCCAGGGGCCCCGGGAGTAGAGATTGGCAGATTCTTCCACGTCTCCTAGGAATCTGCGTATAAGATCTCCAACCTTGGGGGCATGTGACCTCACACACGGACCTCAGACCTCTTAGGGAGGCTATGGGCAGTCAGACGTCACCTCACATGTTCGTGACTGCCACTGAGATAAAGAGACCCTTTGCCCGGAAAAAGATGCTGAAGAACCCACGTCTGTCCGGGACCCTGCGGTAATGGCGCTTCGACTTCTCTGGCCACGTTAACGCTTAGTTGCTTCAAGGAACCACACTTGTCCAGCCATCCAGGGACCTTAGTGACTGAGGACCACAGTGACTTCTGGCACTGTGATTTCTGCCCTTTCGATCCTCAAACCCTTGGTGTATTGAGAAGGCCCATTCCTTTCCCATGAAGCCCAATGCTTTGTCCCTTCTCCTTTAGGCCTAGGAACTGGGACATGGTACAGCCACCTACTTGGAGAGGTCGGCTCCCTAGGAGCCTGTGGTTCTTACCTGTTGGAAGGGGGGTGACGGCTAATTGCTCCCCAAGCCACCTAAACTAAGCTTTCTTGTCGTAAGTGGGTGCCGCCCCCTGGTGGGGTGGCAGTACTTGGCACATCCCTGGTTAAGCCAGTTCAGGCAGAGGTTGCCCCCTTGGAGTGGGATGGGGGTGAGGCGTGGGGGGTGAGGGCCTTGGAGGCCTGGGCATCGCGATGTCTGATTGGCCTCGCCATCATTCCAGCGAAGGGAAGTTGGCAGCTCGGACTAGCAGCAAGAGTATGATGTGTAGTCAGGCCTGAGTTCAAGTCCTCATCCTCCTGAGGTAAGGTGAGTTTCCTACGCTTTCTATCCCTTAGTTTCCTAAAATACGAAATGTGGACTGGGAATTGCCGTGAAGACTAATAAAATAAAAAAAAATAATAATAATAACCCACTTTGTAAACTAAAAAGCCCCGTAAAAGCGTAAATAAGAAGGAGGGATTATACTTCCACAGCATAACTAACAACTCGTGCTTATTTCTTCTACTCTGGAAAACTAACCTAAGGGAAAAGCAAAACAGCTGTGTAGGCTGGGTCCAAGGAGGGGACATCTTCACGAGCTGAGACTGTGGCGTGGCCGTCTACCCAGAAATAGTGCCAAGGGTCTCAGTCAGCTGTCCTGTTTTCTGTCTACCCAACCCGTGAGGCTGCTGCGGGTCTCTCGTACCTGGGGAGACTCTGCCCCTTCGACCCTCTGTACTTCTTTGTATGCCGACTCCACCACCTACGGGCGGGCGCACGAGACGACATCGACAGGGGCCGAAGCTCCCGGATTTGTAATTAGCGCCCCATATTTCTGAAGCCAAGGTTTCAGAGTATCTCGCGAGACCTCTTCTCACAGAATCTTCACGGAAGCCCAAAGGAACCCCAACTTTTTGCGCGATTAATATTCCTTAACGGTATATGACAACTTCGCCCCCCGAGTTGGGAGAGCGTCTGGACAGTATAGGGTAAAACGAGGCAGGTAGCAGCTCACGGCCCCTTCGTCCTCGGAGGCTAAGACGAGCTACCTCAGCCCACGAGCGTCGCTTCTTACCTTCTGCCAACGCCACTCCCTCCTCTTGGCTACAGAAGCTGTAGGACAGAACCTCTACCCCGAGGTATCGGGAAGCAAGCAGGGAATCCGAGCGATCCCACAGGAACGGAGAGAAGGTGTCGGGTGGGAGGTGGGGGCGGAGGGAAGGCTACGCTCATGTGGAGGATCCCCAGTCCCCGCGGCCCAGAGGATAAAGACTTCTCTGTGGGAATAAGTGTTTGGGGCGGCCCGAGCCAACACTTGTGCCTGGAGTGTGGAGCAGCGAGCAGAGAATTCAATTTTCTGCAGGGCAAGGACAGTGTCTTATTCATCCGGGATCCCCTAGCATCGGGCGCCGAGTGTGGCATGTACGATGTCCTGAGTCAGCGTGTGTCTGAGCGCCTACCGAAGGGGGATCGTCGCTGGGGACGGGGTGGCGGTGAGAGGGGCCCCCGGCATGGCAGACGGCAGCGGGGCGGCGGGAAAGGGGTCAGGGTTACCTTCCATCCTGCTGAGCTGTTGCTGTCACCCTTGTCCTTGAAGTACGGCACGGTGCGGACCATCCACTCGTAGATCTGGGCTAGTGTCAGTCGCTTCTCGGGGGCGCTTTCGATGGCCTGGCTGATGAGCTCCGCGTACGACTGATTACCCCAGGCATTCCGGCGGGAGCCTCCCTTCCGAGGACCTGTTACGGCCCCCAGGATCCCGGGCTGGGGGCCCCCGGCCGGCTCGGGGAGCCGGGAGGGCAACAGGATTGGTACTGAGCGCGCCTCCGTGGGGACCTTCTGACCCAGAGCCGGCTCCACCTCGGAAGGCTGGGGCGGCTGGGCGGCGAGCTCTGGTCGGGGAAGGGGCCAGGTGCAGCAGCGGGGACGGCTCTGGGGTTCGAAGTCGGGCTCGAGGTCTATGCCCGCGGCAGCCTCTCTGGCTGAATTCGCATTCCCTGGATCCATACGTGGACTCGCACGTCTGGAGCTCAGCGCTCAGAGCAGCCCGCCGCAGACCCTCGCGATGCCTCCCCTCAGGGGGGAAGCACCTAGGGTCGGGAGGCGCATTCCT
>NW_006433948.1:2876577-2876797 GCF_000325575.1 Pteropus alecto | reverse complement strand
TCCCCCTCACCCCAGGAGGCTGGCCCCCCAGCCGTCCCCTGCACGCCGCTCTCTGATCCTCCCCGCGCCTGCAGCCCGCGGTGTCAGAGCGCCTTCCGAGCCACCACCTGTAACCTCCGCCGAGCGAAGGCACTTTTCGTCCGAGCTCGCGCTCAGCTTCCTGCTCTTTTAAACCCGAGGCGCCTCATACATCGCGCTCCCATCACCGAACGTCTCCTTG
>NW_006433948.1:2871962-2875770 GCF_000325575.1 Pteropus alecto | reverse complement strand
TCCTCCACCTGCTCTGCTGGCCTCTCCTGAAATGCAGATCGCCTCCAGGCCGCCGCGTCCGGCGCCTGCCCTTGTCACACACCAGTTCCCGAACCGAAGCCATCGCTCCGTTTGTGCGCACACGCCCCTGGTCTCAGAATTTGGTACGCGGTTGTTCCGCTCTACCCAGTCTGCCCATCCACACCGGCCCCCCACCTTTTTACGTCCCTAACTCTCCACATCCAAAAACCCCTTTCCGAGACCTTGTTTGTCGCCGGATTACATTGCAGTGTCATCTTAATCGGACCTCCCGCCATGAGGCTTCTCCCTCTGGCTACAGTGTCTGTTTGGTGCTGTCGACAAAGTTACCTTTCTGAGTCCGTCCTGATAATAGCCGAAATGTGTGCAGCGCTTCTCACGTGCTGATGCACGCGCCCCGCTGACGGCTCTACGCACACAGAAGCGCGTTCGCCCCCCGAATCGACCGTGGGACAGACATAGCACCGATGCTAACAGGGTTAGTGACTTGCCCAAAGCCACGCAGCCGGTGGGCGGAAGTGGGATCATGTCACCTCTCGGTGCCTGCTCACCGGCCCTGCTTGACACTGCCTGTGATTTTTCCCCGTCGCCTCTGTCCTACAGTTCCAAACCTCTCTCCCAAGCCGGGCAGGTCCCCTCAGAGAGGGGCCACGTCTCCCCTTTCTTGCTTCATCTACGCTCTGCCTAGTTACGATTTCACCATATTTCCTAGAAACACCGTGCCCTTCCCCACCGTTCCCAGCTTGGGGTCCCATAGAAGACATTTAAGAAGTTTCAGGTCGAATGAAAGGGATCGGAAACTGAGTAACATTGCAGTCGTACAATCGACGGCTTTTAAGTAAACGTGTGCCACACTTTCTGCCTCTCCGAGGCCCGATTTTCCTGGAAGACAGCGAGCTTCCAGGAGCGGGGTCTGTACTTTAACTTGTCGCCCGAGTGCCTGGCACTATACCATTCACGGTGTCTGTGTGGCGGCCAGGCCTGGCTGTCAGGAGGGGCCTCCGTGCAAAATGAGACTTTTCAGAGGCGCCCTTCAAAGTGCTATCAGTCCGCTCATGGTGAGGTGACCGTCTCGATTCTACACATTCCTGCCTCCTACTCCACCCGGCACGTGTCCTCCGTCTGTCACGGAGAGGGCAAACAAAAGGCCACGTATTCCCCTGAGGTCCAGACTAGAGAGATGGGACATAGTTCACGATGTCCGGCAGACCTTTCCCGCGTCTGCCTCCTCCTCCTGCAGCGCGGCCCGCCGCGTGAGCGCTGGACTTGGGACACGAGAGAGCCTGGTGGGCATTAGGTCACGAGGAGCTCTTTTGGAGCCGAAACAGGTGTGGTGGCAGAGCACGCAGAGCTGCCGAGACAGGGAAATGGCAGGGCGGGGTAGGCACCTGTCCCGGCTTGAGTTCTATCTCGCATTGTCTGCCTCTGTGCGTCTGTTTGAAGAGGTCCAGGTTTCCACCAATTCATGTCCATCGCCTCCTTCGATTTCCAGTTCAAAGCTCAGAACTTACGTGCTCTTGGAAACTTTCCCAGACCAGTTCGACCTGACAGATCACTTATCTACTTTGCATCTCCCGAACCTCTATAAACTTCATCTGTGCCTTTTCTTTGCGTGAGGGCATATTGTCTCCCCACCTAGATTCTAAGCTGGTTCACAAATGTGTATTGAGCTTTTACTGTTAGGATGAGCGGATACCTCGAAACCTTGGGCACATAAAAATGACCATAAACCACAGGACCAGATGACCGAGGAGGGCCAGCTAAAGGACCGGTGCAGTGGTAAAAACACCATGACCTTAAAGCGTGCATCTAGAGAGGCCAGGGTCATTCACT
This sequence comes from Pteropus alecto, assembly GCF_000325575.1. Classification (NCBI taxonomy): domain Eukaryota; kingdom Metazoa; phylum Chordata; class Mammalia; order Chiroptera; family Pteropodidae; genus Pteropus; species Pteropus alecto. The sequence continues at coordinate 2,873,919 of NW_006433948.1, read as the reverse complement.
CTATTACTGTGGGAGCATTCAAGTGTACCTTCGTCGAGAGGAAGAGCAAGGTGGGCTTAGGGAATGGAAGACGCCGGTCGGCGAAGAGGACTTACAGGGGGCCCCCGAAAGCCACCGTAGTCGTGACTTAATTATGAACAGATGTGGCAGAATGCGGGGCGGGTCACGGGCCTTTTTCCCACTTGCGGTCCCAGAGTGTACGGTCTCGGCCGGCTCCCCACTTGGATTGTTTTCCTCTACGAGGGCACAGGGGTTGGTTCTTCTTCCATCTTTCGCTGCCACCCCCCACTCTTCTACCTGGGTGCCACCCCCCCAAGCCTGCTGCCAAACCGGCTTTATTAATTTGCATCGCAAGACACATTTCCCCGCTTTTTTCTTGCCCTGCCCAGCTCTGAAAAAAACACACACCCCCCACCCAGGGTTGGCACAGGATTTTCGCTAGTAATTACAGGGAGAGATGCAAAAGTTAACGAAAATAGCCATGAGAAAGTTCAAGGAATCTCGGAAAACACCACCTCTACTTGTCGCCGGCCTTCACAGACGTGTATGAAACATACGTATTTTTAGCAGCCTTCGTCCCTAAGCCCTCCCTCGTGGGTTTCCGTGGAACATCTCTAGTCTTTCTCTTAGAAGCCATTATCACCCTCCCACCCCGTCGTTGTTTTAAAAACATCTTTTCAGTTAGTAAACATTTCTCGGGAGTCTCCTGTTTTCCAGATACCACGTAGAACGCAGCCCAGACTGAAGTCCTCAGGTTTGGCCCCAAGTCGATTTCACCTGTCACCACTACCAAGTTCAAGGCAATGTTCAGTCCTTTCTGGACCCTGGAAGCCAGTCCGATGCAGTGAAAAGAGTACTAGATTGAGTCAGGAGACCCGAGTACTTGTCATAGTTCTGTCGCTGACTAGTCGAATAATGAACAACTCACACTACTATTAATAAGTAACGTTTCTTGAGTTTTCATTCCGCAGTCAGGCACTGTGCTGAGTGCTTTACATGAATCGTCGATTGAATCCGCATGACGACCATGTAAGTTACATGCTAGTAATATTTTCATCTCCCTTAGGAAAATGGGACTTAGAGAGGGCGAAGGGACCTACTTAAGGTCTGTTGTCACTAAGTCACTAAGGGGTAGAGCAGAGTTACAAATCCAGGCAGTCTGCCTCCGTAGCCTACACGAGTCACCCCTTCTGGCTTTGGTTGCATTGGGTTAAAATGAGAAAGTCGTGTTGGGTGATCTCTAAAGTCTCTCCCAGCTCAAAAATCCTGTCTCTTGTGTTCTTCCATCTGGGGACGAGACCCCAGAGTGCCCTCTTGACCTTTCCCTTCGCAGCCACACAAGTTCAGTCCTGGTTTGACATTCCTACTGGCACACGTGCCAGAGTTATTGACCAAAAGTTGCCAATACGTGAAAACACGCTTGTATTTCAAAACTACATGACAAGAGCACATGCTCGTAATCTTGTTTAAAATGCATTCAGAAAAGATAGGGAGAGATGCCAAAAAGTGTTAACAGCGGTTATCTGTTTTTCTTTTAAGTTTCTGATAGTTTTCCAACTTATTCTGACTGTGCATAACTTTTAAACTGAGAAAAATGCTTTGTATTTTGCCTCTTTCTAGATGGGATTTGAGGCACTTTATTTTTAAAAAAACATGCAAACGTCATAAGATTATAGAAATAGAACATCAGAGGCACAGAAAGGAAGAGGGAGCTGATGTGTGGTCACTTTTGGGGCTGCCAGCGGGGGGCGGGGGGGGCGCGTTATCAGAAAGAAAGATACATAGCAATTCCTCAAGAGACACAGATTTTCCTGTCACTAAATTCGCCCACCCACCCCATTCCCTCACCATTGAAAAGACTGGGCTACAGCAAAGAAACGTTTTTGAAAAAACAAGACATTTTGAACCCCATGGCCCTCATACGATTAGAGTCCGTATGCCATTTCGTGTCCTGTTT
>NW_006433948.1:2868498-2871944 GCF_000325575.1 Pteropus alecto | reverse complement strand
GTCGGCTTAGTGAATACAGTTTAAGATGCTGTGGGACAAATGTGGAAGGCAGGTGTGAAGGCAGGAATTGAGGTTCACAGACCACTTGTATCAAAATTACTGTGAATGCTTTCTAGAAAATGCAGATGCCTGGGCTCTACCCTGACATTCTGAATTTTGGGGGCCCAGACATTTGCATTTTTAACCACATGCTCCTCAGGTGTTTTTAAATGTACATTTAAGTTTGAGAACCACTGGTTTGGAGGGTAGTTGGAAATAAAGTTGGAAAGTGACCTTTCAAACTGCGAAGGGTCTTGAATGTCAGTGTTCTGTTTTTCAGGTCATGAATCATTGAATGTTTTTGAGCTGCTGAATGAAATGATGGAAGTGGTACTTTTACTAATATTAAAAATAAACTATCTTTTCCCTTTTATTCGGGTAAGCATACTCTGTGCTAAGTCCTTTACACAGTGCTTTGCATGGACCATCTTGCTTTATTGAACCTCAGAAAATCTTGAGTTGTTAGTACTGTTGTTTTCCCCATTATACAGTGAGGTTTTTTAAGTGATAAAATGGAGATTCATACTGACTCTGCACAGACTTAGTAGGGTCTTTCTCACATTAGAACTTTTGGTCTTAATTGCAGCGCTGGACTGAATTGCCTGTTTTTGTTTGTTTGTTTGTTTGTTTGTTTGTTTTCAATGAACGTATCATAAACACAGTTTCCTATTTGGTCTCCCAGAATTATAATTTTTAACAGCTACATAATGGTCCATCGCTGGCACTGAATTCCATAAGAAGTTTCTCGTGAGGGATTCACATAAGGGACAATGTCCTCAGTAACAGTTTTATAATGTACACGGGAGAGATTTTCATATTACTTTCTTGTGACTGCCCTGGCTGAAAGCCAAGGCTGTAACATTAAAGCATTTCTACTGGGGCTGAGCAAATATGGCTCAGGCATGTAACCTTCTGGTGCTCTAACTTGATCTGAGGACAACTTAAAATGCCACCTAAAGGAGTGGATGGATAGAATGTCCCTTACAATATATTCCATAAATATCTCTTCTCACAGCCAAGCTTTTGACAGCACCTCAGAGGCTGACTACACTTAACTCTCCGACGAAGGCCAGAAGTGTTGGTATGTTCTCTTGTTGACCGAGGCGGGATCCGTATGTTTTGGAAGCCAGATGAACAGGTGGTTGGGTGGCAGGGTTAACATTGCGGCACGAAAGTTGGGAAGCCCGACCAGTGCTGTCGCCTGCACGGAAGTACACCTCACGACCCCGTGCAGGTGGCGTGCAGGCGAAGCCAGGTTTTCCCTAGGAAGCAGCTTTGGGGTCTGAGGTCCACACCACAGAGGATGGATTTCTGGTCTGAACAAGTTTCAAAACCCACAGCCAGTCAGGTGGCCTGGGTGTAAGGAAGAGAAGTCTCGCGAATATTGGAGAGTCACCGAGGACAATTAAAATTTTTACAGAAATAATGTTGAGCTCTTATTTCTGGCACTAATTACACACCGGAGCCAATTGCCCCTTAAGAACTATACCTCATATGTGATAATACTGTCAGCAGCGTAAAGTCAGATTCATTTTTCATGTAAAATTTTTGTCGTATTAACATTATAACCATGAAACAGAAACCTTTAAAAACAGAGAAAGAGAAGAAAATAGTTATTCACAATCCCATCATCTTAACGTAACTGTCATCGGGGTTTTGTGTATTTCCCTTATTTTTTTCACCGCCATATTTTTGCAGATCGATAGCCATATTGAGTATATACATTTGAGTTCTGTTTTAATAATTATAATTACGCAAGCAATATGTGAATGCGTTTTCCTTTAAAAATTTACAACATTACAGAAAAAGCTAGAAGTCCCATTGGTCCCTCATTCTCACCTTTCCCCTGCCCCTCAAGTCACCACGGTCTTGAATTTGGTATGTATTCTTCTAGACCTTTTTAAAAAACACTCTCACTTACAAAAAAACGTAGTATTGTTTTGTGTGTGGCAAATGATTACATTAGCGACTGCTTTTTTTTTCATACAAAAATGTTTTTGAGATCTGTCCTTATTGACACATCTAGTTCATTCCTTTTAACTGCTGCATTGTATTCCATTGAACGAATGCACCGCATTTGATTTAGCCATTCTGGAAAAGAGAATTCTTATCTGTGGGGGCGGGGAGCAACTTCCCCAGCCTCACTCTGAGCACATTAACGCAAAGAGACACCTGAAGGACAAAAGCAGTCACTTCACATGCAGATGCAGAGATGTCCTGTCCCAGGTAACCTCCCTGTGAGTCTAGATTGACAGTGCTAGCCACTAGAACTTTCTGCGACGGTGCGACTGTTCTGCGTGTGCACTGTCCGATACAGTCGCCATGCGTTCCTATTGAACGTGTGAAGTTTTCATTTGATTTAATTGAAATGAGTTTCCATGTGGTCACATGTGGCTAGTGGCTATTGTATTGGACGGTGCAAGGCTCTAGCATAGGGTAGTGGAAGCCACAGTCTTTTATGCTACAAATTCCATCCTCAGAAGCTGTAAGACAACTGTGCCCACCCTCTAAAGGTCAACAGATGATGCTAAGATCTTGTATTGGTCCTTTTACATGTCCTTCTTTTAAGGTTAATTCACCTTGTTCCTGGTTTACAAATGGGTTAAAAGACGGATTATCATAGGGAAAAAAAAACCAAAGTTGCTAGAAAGCCCGTCTTTCTGGGAAATGACTGTACTCAAACTAAACCATGTTGAAATTCATTTCTAATCCCAACACCCTCACTCGATATTTAATAAACTAAAATCCCTCATCAGTCATCCCACTAGCCCGGTAAAGGCTTCCAGGATGACAGAGGTAGTCCACAAAGTCACCAGAATCATGCAAACGTCTTATGAAAACGATCTTGGCTATGAGCCGGCATTGTTCACTTAGTCAAGTCGTGTCATAAACGGGGTTTAGACCCAAGGAGAACTTATCTACTTTCTTGTTTACCGGAAGTGCCTCTGGGACTCCCTGAATCCCCATCCAAATCCCCCTTATCACTCTGATGGTTCCTGACTGTCCCACATATCCTGCTAAATCTATAACTCACATAGATAGGCACGTGGTTATGCAATTTGCTCCCAGAGCAGGCTCCAGAATGTCCAGATCTAGTGTCCAGTTGATCTTCTCTGGCAGCATCAGGCAGACAGGACAGCACATGTGAGCCGAAGAAGTACACAGCCCGCCCCTGGGAGAAACAGTGAGGCACTACGCACAAAGACACACTTAATACAGACAATAATAAAATCACATGAAAAATATGCTAGCTATGCCTCTTCTGGAGCTCCATGACTAGCTCCTCTTTCTCATAAGGATGCCGATGTCTGAAAGTACACCTATATTCTTGTCTTTCCTTCCCCTCCCATTTCTTGTTCTTTAATGTTTACTTTCTCTGATGCCTTTTTGCTTAGTCTCATTCTCCC
>NW_006433948.1:2866603-2868465 GCF_000325575.1 Pteropus alecto | reverse complement strand
CCTTTAATAAAGTTAATCCATAAGTGATATCAGGCTATTAAGATGTAAGTTAGAAAGGCTTAAACACAGTCCTGTTTTGCTTGTGATTGTGGTCTGGTATGCCAGGAGATGTCTACCTACCCAGAGACTTTCTGTTTTAAGCCTTTAAAAGAGAAAGTTCTCCCCCCCCCACCCACTATAGGAGTAATGCGTGTTTATTAAAGAAAAATTGTAAAATACAGAAACATTTTTTTTAATTTGAAATTTTAAAAATGTGAAAGCTACAGTTAATATGTTGCTATATTTCTTTCCGATGTTTTTTCCTTCTACGGAGACTTTTAAGAAACACTGTCGTAATCACACTACATGTATAATTTTGTATTTTGTTTTTTCCCCTGCTTAACATATAAGAATGTTTTCAAGTGATTACGCGGGTTCATAAATATAATTTTAGTGCCTGCGTAATATTCTATCAGTTGGCTATACCGTAGTTTAATCATTTCCATATTGCTAGCCACTTATCTTGAAGTGGTATTAAAATGAGAATTTTCACAAGCATTAATTTCCAAGGATCTGTTTTAAGCACATGTAGATTGTTCCAGAACAGTAATTGCCCATGTAAGTAATCGCAGGAAAATGATAGTTCTATGAAAGCTGCAGTTTCTCAGAGAAAGGTAGATTTCTCCACAAAGTTTGAGCACGATAGCGGTGAATCTTATAGGAGTCTCAGCGCCTCCCTCTCCATGATGACAGCCTGGTATACAGAGGAAAAAGAAACTTCGGAATCAGAATTCTTTCCTTTATTCAATAAATATTTTTTGAGTGACAGACCAATAAGAAAATATTGATAGATACACCAATAAGAAAAACAAAGGACTTGCCCTCATGGAGCAGAGAGTTTCGTGGGGTTCACGGCAATCAAACGAGCGACTACGTACAGCGTGATAAATACTAAGGTTGGGGGAATATGGGGGTGGCAATAGGTGGATGAAAGAGAGGCATCTAACTTAGACCTGGGGAGATCAGGAAGGCTTCCTGCAGGAAGGGGCATCTAAGCTTAGGTGTGAAGGGTGAATAGGAGTTAGCAAGCTGTGAAGACTGAGGGAGAGGCTGTGTGTTCTGGACAGAGGGAACAGCAAAAAATAAAGGTTTATAAGCACGAGAGAGACTTTCTTTTATCTGAAGATGTCTTTATTTTGCCTTCGCTCTTAAAGAACATTATTTTTTTTTTAAATAATAAATTTAAAAAAAAATATTTTTCAGTCTAGTACCCAGCTGGCGTAGTTATTGCATAGTTATTACAATATTATTGACTATGTTCCTTATGCTGTACTTCACAAGAATACTTTTGTTGAACATAAAATTCTGGGTGGACGGTGATTATTTTCCCAGCAATTAAAAGATGTTTTTCTGTTGCCTTCTAGCATAGTTTCCGAGGAAAAGGTCTGTTGTTATTCGAATCGTTATATGTGATGTATTGTTTTGGTCTTGCTGCTTTCAGGATTTTCTCTTGATCTGTGGTTCTCAGCAGTTTGACTCGAATACACACAGGTGTAGTATTCTCCATATTTATCCTGCTTGGACTTAGCCGAGCTTGAATTTGTAAATGCATGCCTTTCGTTAATTTGGGAAGCGTTCAACCATTATTTCTTCCGATAACGTTTCTGACCCCGTTCAGTCTTTTCCCTCCTTTAGGGACTCTAATTACACATATTTTAGATCTCCGATCCTGTCACAGAGGTCTGTGAGGCTCCGGATACTTTTTTCTTGCTAGATATTCTAATCCACTGACTCTTTCATTCTATTAAGTCCATCTAGTTAATTTTAAAATTTCAGATACTGTGGTTTTCGGTTCTAGAATTTCCATTTAGTTCTTTTATATA
>NW_006433948.1:2858986-2866515 GCF_000325575.1 Pteropus alecto | reverse complement strand
AAATATATATATATATTTTATTTCTCTGCTGAGTTTTCTTATCTTTTCATTCATTAATGGGTTGTTTGTCTCTCCTCACTGAGCATCACTATCTCAGGGTTGGCCTCCATTAATTGCCTTTTCCCTCGAGAATGGGTCATATTTTCGTGGTTCTTCATATGTTGAGTAATCTTAGAAGGGTTCCTGGACACCATGAATGCTATGTTAGGGAAACTCTGGATTCTCTTCTATTCCTCTGAAGAGTTTAGATGTATTTATTTCAGCAGGCAATTAACTTGGTTAGATGAAAACGGAAAACTCTGCATCGTCTGTGATGACTGGAAGCTCAAATCTCAACTGCGTTCTTCTAGTCTTAAATGGAAGCACCTTTGAGTCTACCCTATGCGTGCGTGCTTCTGAAGAAGTCTTGGGAAGAATTTATACACATAACTTAGGGCTCCCTTTCTCAGGATCTCTTTCTGAGATAGCCCCTCACTTTCTGGAGGCTGCGGTTGCCCCAGGCCCTGTCCTCCAGTCCTTTAGGCTAAAAAGATGAGGATTTCCTAATATAGTTTTACTGGTGTGGCTGGTGGCTGCAGCCTGTCCTCAGGCTAAAGCCATAAAGTGGGAAACTTTTCCCATATCATTCCCTTACTCCAAGTTCCAACCTCCCTCCAATGTCTGCCTGCTTTTGTTCACTCTCTGGAGCTTTTAGGGTGTGTGTGTGTGTGTGTGTGTGTGTGTGTGTGTGTGTGTGTGTGTGTTTTGTCCAGTTTACAGGTTTACAGTTGTTATCTATTGAGAGTTTACTCCAAATTGAGAATGGAATCCATGATAGATTTTCAGATGAGCTAACTTCATATTTTTTGGGGGGAGGGGGGAATCGTAAATCTCAACTTCTCTCTTTTTCACCTGAACGTTTCTCTATATTATCGCTCACATTTCCCTCTTGCTTCAGAGAAAAAAAAGAGGCTAATTCGTTTGCTTTTTACCCTTTTCCCCATCACTTCCTTTTTTGGGACAAATATGTATTGAGCCAGGCATTGTGCCAGGCATTAAGGGTAATAAGAGTGAGTACAGCCGGACCCTATTTCATCGAAGGTCTGCTTTCTTACTCACCAGATCAAATAATGTTTCTCATTCTTATCCTCTCTAACTTCTCTGCTCCATCCTCCATTGACCGAACAGCTTCTCCTTAAAAATCTCTTTTTTTTTTTATCTTTCAGTTCTCTTCTCCCTTCATTGATTTCACCTCTCATTTTCCAAGTAGAAGAATTCTCAGAGACTTTGTCCTGACTCCTTCTCTCGTCCTTGGAAGTCTTACTCAATCGCGGTGTTTCAACTACTACTTCCACGCCCAAGACTCCCAAGTGTTTATCTTCAGCCCTGACCTCTCTCCTGAGATCGAGACTTGATTTTCAGCTATTTGTCTATACCTGGTTGCCTAACAATCGCGTTAAACCGCACGTAGTCAAAACTCAAGTGAACCTATTTTTCCTATTTTCCCAGTGTTTCCTATTTTGGTTAATTGTCGGTACTGGAAGTATATAATTATATAAGAGTTGGATCGGGGCTGGTGCGAAAGGGAATCTTACATTGGGTGGAAAGTCTGGCAGCCCCTTCCAATTCTGTGCTTGTATTATGGACGGCTTGTAAATGGACAACGCAGTGCTGTCCATCTCCTTCGAGGAGCTCACAGTCGAATCGGGGGAGAAAACAATCGAGCGATAACTCGTTCTGACTTCAGATGCAGCAGGAAAGCAGAAAAAAGAGTGTACATGGAGGTAGTAAGGGAAGAGTAAGCTAAGCTTTCAGAGGTAAAACCGTGTCTTCTATTTCGGGTCTATCCCCACAGCGCCATACTGTAGAAACTCCATAAAGACTTTCTGAATGATTTTGTAATCATTATTAATGTTTATTGAGTACACATCGAGTGCATGGTTCTTCGCTAAATGATGTGGGGGTTAACCAAGATTTGATGCAGTCTCTGACCTTTTTCAATCCGTCAGTCAACCAACAAATATTTACTGAGAGCCTGGTATTTGCAATATATTGCGCTAGGCATGATGGGGGATGCACGATTCAAGAGGAATGGAAGTCTTACTCTCTTCCCTTCGGGAGTTGACAGCGTGGTCGGTAAGATGAGACATAAATGCGCAGGAGCCTAATTAAGAATGTGACTCAGAGCCAAATGAGAATTACAGACAAGATTTAAATCGGTAAAAACATTTAAAAGTACAGATTACTATAGACTGGATGCATGTGGAGGCTTTATGGAAGAGCTGAGACCTGTACTGGGCTTTGAAGGGTGGGCAGACATTAAAGAGTCTGGAAGTTTTCATAGTTATTAAAACATAGAATTTAACAGAAAAGGTTTGAGGCCGAAGATCTAATAGGCGAAGGACGTCTAGGCATGAGTAGGCAGCTTCCACCAGAATGCCACTGAGCAGTCGTTAGTGACATTCTACTCGTTCCCATTGGGGCTTGCTTTCTCCCCCTTTTCCTTTTCTAACTTTTTTCCCCCATCTTACATCCTTTATGGTGGCATATAGGATTAGAATCTTCTCCGAGAGGCAGGTTAAAAGCCTAGGCTCCAAAACCAGACCGTCGGGGTTCAAATCGTGGCTTTACCACTCACTCGGTGTGTGATTTGGGGCAAGTTGCTTGATCTGCCTGCGCCTCGTCAGTAAAATGCAGACATAAAAATAGCACCAGTGTCATAGGATTGTTTTGAGAATTCACTGAGTTAAAATAAGTGCTTAAAAGAGTACCCGATACATGATTGTCTTTCTGGGTCTTACTGTTGCTAGATAATTCGTGTATAATTAGCGAATACCTGCATGGAAGCTGGAGGCCAGACTCTTGTCAGCTAGTTAGGTCTTTAGCAACCCCTGATAAATATGCGCGGAGATACACTTAAGTCTCATCGCTTTTTTCCAGATTGCCCTCAGCCTTAGGCAAACCAGAGATACTTTAGTGAAATAAATACAGCCACCAAGTTAGGTAGACGAGTTGAGAATTTAAAGCACACTTCAGCAACATAGAGGGGAAACCGACACCTTTCAGAAGGGATTTAGTTGAAAGTAGAGACTATCCCAATGGAGGCGCCAGGTACCATTAGGATTTAAAGGAACTTCAAGAAGGGGAGAAGTCACTAATGGCAGTAGGCAGCTGCGTGTGTGTGCGTGTGTGGAGTGGCTCCCTGCTGTTTCTCACACTCAGGCCCTCCCCCAACTCCCTCCCCGCGGTTCCAGACCCTTGCTCCCAAGACACAAAACACCCAGATTATAGGGGCTTTTGATGTGCTATTTCCTCAGGACTGTCGGCCATAGCGACTAGAAAGCAGTTCTTGTCAGCACGGTTGCATAACATTGAGTCGGAGATGGTGCAATCTCCTTTGGAAAAAATGCGAGGGCAGGAAGATGGATACCTGTCTGTTAGATTAAGGTACAGCATTGCCTTTGGGCAAGAGGATGAGCTAAACGAGATTCCTTCCAATTTAAGGATCTTAAATCTTTCTCGGATCCCCCCCACCACCTCACTCTGGGCTCCTTTTGGCGAAGAGTCAACGTGGTCCCGAAAACCCAAGAGAGGAAAATAGGCATTGCTCACACGAAGTTCTGATGTCACCTGTTTGTTTGCCAAGAGATTTGACTCAGCTACTTTGTGTGTGTGTGTAGTGTGTGTGTGTGTGTGTGTGTGTGTGTGTGAGAGAGAGAGAGAGAGAGAGAGAGAGAATGAATGGAGGTACAGAGGACAACTGTGCCTTGCCCAACATCACTTGGTAACTGTGAGGCTCTGTGCCTGTTGTGAAAAGCAAAGAGGTGTGTTTGTGTGTGAGACAGAGAGAGACAGAGAAACAGAGAGATAGACAGACAGAGACAGAGAGAGAGAGAGGGCCAGAGAGCTAGCCAGCCAGCTGGTAACAGCTGTTATTTTGTTATTTCTGCAGAGGATTTAATTAGCCCAGTACCCTCTGCTCTCTCCACCCTATCGCATCTCGCTTTAGCAAAAGCGCACATTTACATCTCATTGTGAATTTAACTTGCTCAGTTCTCCCGGGGCTATTTGATTTTAAGCCTCACCCCTTTACTTACCTATACATTCAACTCACTTTCTAAGAACCGCCCCCCCCCTCCCCCGCCAGCTGTTAAACACCATGGAATCTGTTCCCTCTCTAACAAAGAGATCCTTCTGTGACAATGCGTTGCTCGCAAGCCACCACATTCCTTTCTTTGGCGAGCTTCTCAGAAGAATGGTCTCTACTAGATGCTTCCACTTCTCCGCGTGCTTTAGTTTTGAGCGCTGCCATCTGGGTCCTACCTCCAGTGCTTGGCCCAGACTGCTCTCTTTCGGGTAATTGTCAAACCCAGTGCCGTCCTTCTGCGCTAAAACAGTGTTAACCACCTACTTGCTCCTTTTGGGGACTTTTTTTTTTTATCCCTCCCATTCTCCCGTCTCCTGGTTCCCTTTCCACCCCGCTCAGCACTTACTCCTTCCTGGTCTCCTTCACAAGCTTCTCTTTCTAGGCCTGCCCTTTAATTTTCTTTTCTCAAAGGGAGATTTTTCTATTTTTTTTTCCGATTAAAAAAAATATATGGTCATTGTTTAAAAACTCGGAAATAATGTAAAATCCAACTGAAATTCCACCACACAGAGGTAAATGCGAACATTTTTAGATCCTTCTAGTCTGTAAAAATTATTGTATATGGATATGTCACATTCGATAATACAAATGGTATCCTATCACCATATTTTTTACCAGCTTTTTTCACTTTTTCATGGGCATCATTCCATATCGACAAGCATAGAACATTATTTTAAATGGATATGTAGGAGAACGCTGAATTTGGCCATTTACACGAGAGACTGTTTTGTGATGGAAGTGACTGAGATGCTAAGTCTGTAAAATACAGAACCCCCTACTCCTTTGTAAGACTTGTCATATAAACGAATTCACAAATTTAGAAAAAAAATGGCTACAAAAATAGGCCATTGTATTAAATGAAAAATTCTTTCCTCGTAAAGATAAGATCTGTGTTCTGGTATCTTTATGTGATCATCCGATCATTTATTTTCTCTGGATAAGTTTGTGGACGTGAAATTTTTGAGTCAAAAGTTTTGAGAAATAACATTAAAAATGTTTTTAAAATACAAAAACTACTTAAACATAAATGAGAAGAAAATGGAAAACGCTTCTCCCTGCTCGCCAGAGACAACCAGTATGACAGGCTTCTTGAGGTCAAAGGTGTTTTTTAAGACATACTTCCCATTTGCCCCCCAGAAAGATTGTACAGATAGATCTACACTCTCATGAACCCCGCATGCCGTCACCAATTTGAAATGTCTGCTTGCCTCTTCGCATTTTTCCTTCCATGCTGTTCGCTGATGACTTCCAAATCTCTAACCCTGATCACACCCTTGACTCCCCGCCAGTATTTCCAGCTGCCTCCTGGACATCTCCACCTGGGTGTCCTGCAGACGCCCCAGATTGATCGCAAATGAGCTCATTGTCTTCCCTCCCAGACTTACTGTTCTTTCTGTGATTCCAATGTTGATTGGTGGTTACGGCATCTGCCTAGTAACCTAAATCAGAAACCTAGGAGTCATTTTCAGTTTCTTCCCTCTCTTCTCAAATAATAATAATAGCTAATCGTTACCGAACACTTACTATTTGTATATATTTTGTTTCATCGAATTCTCACAAAAACTCCCGAGGTAGCTTTTAGTCTTATCATTTACATTTTACAGACGAGGAAAACTGTTTGAATAACTTTCGCCCGGTTATACGGCTGGGAAGCGGGGCTTCAAACCCGGGCAGCCTAAGTCCATAGCTCACACGCTTAGGCCCTATACTCTCCTCCCCGTATATCTAATCAGATACAGGTCTTATCCATCTCTGTTCTTTCATCTCAGTCCTTCCTCTTCCCTCTTCTCCGTTCCCACCATGCCACCTGATTCCACGTGTTCTTGGCGATACTCTCCCAAGTCACATTCGACTCAAATATGTCTTCCACGTCGGCTGCAAAATCATCCTTGTAAAATACAGATCTGATTATGTCTCGTTCCCGTTAAAGATCTTTCAGTGGTTTCCTGTCCCCCACATCGTAAAGCCAGAGATAGTTTGCTTAATATAGAAGGATCACCCTCATCTGCCCATCCTCAGCCAGCCTATCTCTCCACGTATGTCCATTACACACTCTGAATTGATGATAATTGCTTGAAAGTACCATGCCGCATCTTATCGGGACGACTTTGCATATGTTGTTCCCTCTGCAAAAAAAAATCACCTCTCCCCGTTTCTTCTCCTATTTGTCCTTTACCTTTGTGTTTTTGTGTCTGTCAAAATCAGGTGTTCTCTCCTCCAGGAAGCATTTTCTAATTCCTCCAACTATTCATGTCCTATGTGCTGCTTTGAACCTTCGCTTATTTCGTATGTCACATTCTAGTAGTTTTATTTACTTGTGTCCCTCTCCAGGATATGAGCTCCTTGAGGGCAGTGACTCTTGTTTAACTCTAGGTCTTTAGCGTTTAGCATGGTGCCTGGCAGATAAGTAGTTGCTTAGGAGATATAGGTTATATTGGATTAAATAACTTAATTGTGAAATTATAGGGCCTTGTACGCTGAACGAATTTCAGCCGTCAGTGGCATGGGAAATATTTGCTGAGCAGAAGAGGAGAAGATACGGGGTGGGGAAAATGATGATCTAAACTGGATCGTCGTATAAACTATATAAATGTGTAACCAATGTAATCTATACTTGAAATTAATAAAATTTAAAAAACAAAAAAAAATAAAAATAGAAAGAGCCCCACCCCCTTCATGCGGGCCACGTATAAATTAGTCATAAATATTCCTATTTCTATAGACATTCTCATGTAGACGTGTATTCTTTCTCCATTAGGGGCTGCAAGGAACCGCCGAGTAGCGCCAAGTATGGAGCCGTGCAGCGTAGAGACAGAAGGTATGAAATAAACGCCCTCGATTTGCCGAGAAATGAATCAGTGCACCCTGGCTTCGCTTTTATGCGGCTTCAAGTGGAGAATGAAGACAGGCCCACGTTTTCCCGAAAAGCGACAATGAGAAATCATCCTTGTTTACCCCATCCTCGCCGCTTTCTCGGCACCAAAGACAGTGCCGCGTGCTCAACTGCGTGAGGAAGGAGTTGAAACTATCGGGGGTGGCACGAGTGGCGGGGCTGCGTTCTCGGCTGTCAGGAGTATTATTGGAGTCCCCCCTCTCCGGAGGCCACCCTTCTATTTTCGCGGAAAACCCTGGCTTATTCAGGTCGCGGGGCCTCGGCCTATCACCGTAGGACCCCAGCGTGCGGGGCAGTGCCCAAGGCTGGTCGCTCCCCGCTGGAGGACGATCTGTCGGGCAGAGGGGCAGCGATTGGCCGATCCCGCCTGTATTGCTTCCCGGGATGCTGGGGGGCGCGCATCCGGGATACAGGCTCCGGGGCGGCCACTGACAGCGCCCGGAAGCCTGAATGCGGCCTCGTGGGTGCAGGACTCCAGCGGGCAGCGAGGCCACTACTCAGCGCGCCGGG
>NW_006433948.1:2853964-2858366 GCF_000325575.1 Pteropus alecto | reverse complement strand
GGGTGGGGTGGGGGTGGGGGTGAGGATGGAGACGATCGGAGCCAGGAGTAGGGGACGCAGCGTGGAAGAGGGCTGGGGGATGGACAGCCCAGGCGAGATGTCGCTGGGGCCCCTAACCAACCTGGGTGTGGGAAGTCATTCTGAAGAGGGAGGGCGGGAAGGCCTGGCCCTTTCTCTGTGGTCTCCTTGGGATGGCGGAGTTAAGCTAAGCCTGATTGAAGGGAAGGTGGGCTCCAGGAGGGGAAGTCAGAAAGCGACCGCTGCCCGGGCTGCTGGAGAATTAGCATCTGAATGAGAGAGCGGTCTCTGTCTAAGTTTCCTCGGGTACCACATGCTGTGTCTCACTGTGAAACCGGGCCTTGCATTGTGATTGGTGGATCGTCAGTGGCTGCCCTCATCCTGTGCTCATCCTTGAGTTTCGAAGTATCCAGAATGGTTATTTCAGTATCTATTGTCTCTCGTTCGGGTTTTCTGTACGTGGATGGCCATTTGCCCTGTTCTACATTAACCTTTCAGATTTAGACCCTGGCCTGCAGTCCCTTTAATATATGGCGTTTCAGGACTGCCCCAGGAGTGGCTTCTGCCAGTGTGCTCTGCAGAGGACTTTATTCTCTAGTTCTTAGTCCACAGTGCGACGATGGGATGTGCAGGTAGATGACGTGCTTTGCAAGTCCTTTTGCCGAGTTGAAGGGGTGACAGGCAAAACATTTTTCGAGAACCATTTTCTAATTTTCCTTATGTTTTCTTCTCAGACTAGAGGGCCAGAATATTCTCTGTGGACAGCATGCTGCTCAAACAGCATTTGAAGACGTAAAAGCGTGTATGTGCTTTCATTTTTGAACGAACGAATGAATGAATGAATGAATGAATGAGAGAATGTGCTCTGAGCTGGGCATTGAATCTAATCAACAATGGCCTCCAAATTCCAAGTTTGGCGCAGTCCAACCTGAAGAAAGAAAGCAGATACAAAAAAAAAAATGGGAAAATCTCATCTCCATAAGAACTATTTGAAATATCTCTTTGGAGACTGTTGGTGGCAGAGAACTTAATTACCCCAGGAAGCCTGGGCGTAACTTGTTCAGTGTGAGGACTCTGTGCTGAGGGGTTTTGGGGACATCGTCTTGATGCATTACCCAAGAACCTTAGGGATGGAGAACGAAATAGCGCTCTACTTCAGGCATTTGATAACGGCAGGGCCTGTTCGTCTAGTGCCATCTGTGTGCGTGGCACAGAACTAGGTGTTAGTTTCTAAATCCCTACAGAAATGCCATTTTACAGATAGGACACTGAGGGGGCAGTAACCTGCCCAAGTACACATGGCTAATAACGGCCGGGCTGGGATTCGAACCCACGTCCGTCTGACTCCAAAGCCCATCGTACCCTTTCCACTACACTTTCCTCTCTTTGGCAGTGCTTACTTGCAAAACTTCAGTGTGCAAAATTCTTCTACCTGCTAAGCTTTTCATCAGTCCTTTCTAGTTTCTAATTGTGTAGTCGTAATAGAGTTGGTGACGCTTCCTAGTTCTGTGGGTTTCAGCTCATTAGTATTTGTTTACGTTAATATGTATAGCTAGATGGGGTTTTAACATTTTTGTGGAACTCCGTTTGGGGGAAGAGGGGTAAAATCATTTGGTTTAACATTGCTATTTTAAGGACTCATTCATGGTAGGCATTATAGGGAGCGTGAGATTCAGAGAACGGGCTTTGGGAGTTAGGCGTTATGCGTGGGAGAAGCAGACGACACCTTTTCCTTTGTGTAATAGCTAAATGCTTCTGACGCTGTTCTCGTTCATTTTGTTCGGGGAAGAATTCTCCCTCTCCCATGCCCCCAAGAAACGAGGTGGCTGGAGAAGTGTCCTGGTGACTTCACATGATGTGTATAGAAATCTTCAAATGTCAGTTGTTCTGTGGACTTAAACTTTGCTTCCCCTTGACCTCATGTTGATCAGAGGCAAAGGAAACTCTGTATCCTGTGCTATACGATCTTGTCTTCCTAGTATGATTGGCAGATGGGAGCTGGGAGGCTATCTTAGTACATAGTAGCCCCTTCCTTAGATGGCTAGGTGCTGAGATGAAAGGCCATTATTGTCACCATCCCGTGGGGGTAGGGTTTTTTTTGGAAAGAAGAGCATTTTATGAGTCAAAGGAGGAAGTTTACAAAATGGCAGTGGGTGGTTACACTGTGTCTTAGAAGAATCTACTCAGCATTTTTTTCTTTTTCTATTTGGCCTTTCCGTTGGCTTCTGTAAAAGCCTGCTAGTTAAGGTTCTACTGAACTGTGATGGAAACCTTGAATCATGTGATACAGAAGGGCTTTTGTTCCTTGCAAGATTATCGCACTCCAGCTTTACTGAAATATAATTGACATGTAACATTTTATAAGTTTAAGGTATACAATGTGATGATTCGATACACATATCTATTTCTTGCAGGATTCCGAAAATGTTCTCTAGTAGTTTATCTCGAGTAGTTAATATGTACACATGGTACAGAATTCAAAAGGTATAAGAAAAGATATCCTGTAAAAATTAAGCGTCCCTTCCTCTGCCCTCCAGAAGTTCATCTTCCGGAAAAAAAAAAACCAACCCTCTTTCCGGTTTCTTATTCTTCTAAAGAATAGTCGAGACGATGAAATATCACTTTACATGTATCTCACTCGACTTCAACCCATTGACATTCCTTGGGCTGTGATCCTTGGTGGAGTCGTCACTAATGTAAGTTAGCCAGTTGTTTGGCTTTTGATGATTTTTACTAGACCTGGGTCCCAAAAACTCAACTTCCGGACTTGAGGACCGCAAAGCAAAGATGTATTGAGGACCGTAGGGAGTTCTAGCATGGCTCCCAGGTCCTCGATTCCTGCCCCGAGGGCCTTAAGGACAAAGGAGCGAGACTGCTTCCTTTTATTTCCATCTGCTGATCTGAATTGGCTGGCGGGAAATAAAGTCAGCGCTGATACATGTGGTTGGCCATTTCTATTGAGACTTTGTAGACAAGAGTGAGGACCAGTAAATTAAGCTGCTGTCGCCAGGGGAGACTTCCTGGGCGAGGTGTGGCTTGAGCTGGGATTTGTAGAGGGTTTGGATCGGAAAAGCGGAGGAAGCCATACCTTGGCCGTGTTGACCTCTTGTCCTTACAAGGAGCTTAAATTCACTTTTCAATCGAAAATGTAATACGTGAACATGATAAATTGAAATGATAGAATGAAAACTGTGATTCCCACCCATTGCAGTTGTGTAATCTTATTCACCAAAGTCACTCACTGTTACCGGTCCCTTTTCCTAAATTATTTTATTCATCAGTATAAATATGTACACATATATAGATCCCTTTTCAAACACAGATAGAGGCAAGCTATACATACAGTTCTGTACCTTAATTTTAATGCTTAGTATCTTGGCATACTGGCACATATGTATCTTTCACATTCTTTCCGTAGTTGCGTAGTTTTCCGTGGTACAGGCGAACCCTATTTGTTGAACTAATTACCCGTCGGTGGACATTTATGATTACAAATTAAATAAAGTACAGTGAGAACCCTCGTACACAGCTATTTACATGCAACGTGAAGTCTGTAGGAGACATTCTAAGCAGCAGGGGACTTCTAACCACCACTGCGACGAGGCCGGATGTGGCGTGGGCGTTGACCAGGCGCTGTTTGGAACGGGTTATGGGAGCGTGGTCCTCAGGAGCCGTTTCTTCACTGCACCTGTCCGTGTGGCCCCGACAGGCGGCCCGGAGGCCGGGCGTTGCTATCGTCGCTGTCCTCTCCTTCTTCTTCCCCGTAGACAAACCTACCTATCTTCAAGCTGAAGGAGTCCTGTGTACGACGGCGCTACAGCGACTTTGAGTGGCTGAAGAATGAACTGGAGCGCGACAGTAAGGTAGGGCCGGCTCCCTGGGGGCGGTCTACGCAGGCGCACAGGGCGCGAGACCCGAGCCCGAGCCGTCAGCTCCGCCGGGCAGCGGAGAGGGCGGGCGCTCCCTGCCTGCCCAGCCGCAGGGCACTGGGTCTGGCCGATGGCTTCTGACACTCGGAGGTGCGAAGTTCGGGACGAACGCGGCGTTTGGCGTCTGCCCGCAGATCGTGGTGCCCCCGCTGCCCGGGAAGGCGTTGAAGCGGCAGCTCCCCTTCCGAGGCGACGAAGGCATCTTCGAGGAGTCGTTCATCGAAGAGAGGAGGCAGGGCCTCGAGCAGTTTATCAACAAGTAAGCCAGGTCCCCGGGGGTCCCGTCCGGGTCGTTCTGCGCGCTTCGTCTGTCCCCTGTTAGTGGGTCCCGTGTCATGGGGCCGGCTGGCCGATCAGCCTCTGCGCCTCTGAGCACGGTGCCGATCCTGCAGCTGCGGCGTGGCCGGGTCCCCCACCTGCCCTCTGTCCCGCGCTCCCTACGACGCAGCGCTGAG
>NW_006433948.1:2838458-2853698 GCF_000325575.1 Pteropus alecto | reverse complement strand
CATTGGTTTTTACACTAAGCCTCTCTCTCTCTTTGATCTGAACTTGGCTGCCCATCCCCTGGCCTGATAGACTGTCTGGCATCGTGTTCCTTGGCACCTCACTACAGCGCGGGCACTCCGCCAGGGTTCCGTTCTCCGCGGAGCGGCGGGAACCCGCGGGCGATGCCCTTTGCTTGGGGTGGGGGGAAGGGGGTTGTGCTGGCCGCGGCGGGGGCGTCTTCCCATTGCCAGGAAGGCCACCCCGGGACGGGTCTCGTGCTGGAGGCACGTGGGCAGGATGCTGCACGTCCAGGGGATCTTTCTTACTCTTAGGTTTAACCAGGAACACTGAGCAGGGAGAGACCTGCCTTTCCTACCTGCATGACCCTTTTCCTTTCTGGGAGGGTGGTGGAGACCCGAAAGCTCGCCTCGTTTGCTCCAGGCCCGCTCGCAGTCCTCCCGACAGTTTCCTTTGGTGCTCCCTCTCTCCCGTGATGCTTTCCCTGGCGGCCCTCCCAGGCTCTAAGCCGCCAGCGTGTGGGGCAAGGCGCGCGGGCTTTGTGGGCCCGACCTCACGGCTGCTTCGGAGTCCGACGAAAGCCATAGGGCAGGAGGGAGCCACCTGTCGCCTAGCCCCTCTCCTCTGTGGCCCCCGCTCTGGCCGGCTGTCCCTGCTCACCAGCAGGCGAGTCCGTGTGGGCCAGCAGTTGTCCGTCCCTAAGCCTTCGCTTCCTCATGGGCTAGCTTTGCAGATTCGGTGGCTTGAGGGCTGGGGGCCACTCCCCTCTGCCAGGTTACCCCTTGAAGACGAGACTGGGTCATTTTCTAGGCCCCTCTGGGGGCAGGGAAGGCCCCTCCCCCTCATCTAGTGCTGCCGCAGGGCAGAAGCGCACGAACAAACCCCAGACTCCTGGCTCCCAAGTACTTTGAGCAGTTGTCACTGCCCTCCCCGGCTTGGTCACAGTGCTATTGGACTGCCACACTTGTTTCCCACGGGACTCTAGCACCGTCCCAGAAGCTGAGCTGGGGATCCAGCTGGGTATGGATTTCCCAGATCTTCCAGTCTGAGGCAGCTTCTTGAGGCCGGCAGCTTTCCTGGGCTCCTGGCCGGGAGCCGGCGGCTTGTTCGCTGGTGCCCGATATCTATCCCAAGTGGTGGGACGGGAGCAAGTTATCTCCGCCGTTGGGGCAGAAGCGGGGGGCTCTGCCGAGACCCCGTCTTGGGGAGGGATGGCAGTTCTCTACACAGGGTCTAGGGGAGCAGGGTTTCTGATTATGGGGAGGCGAGATTCTGGTGGCAGAGACCTGGGATTTGGAGCCCATCCCGATATTCAGGTTCCTTGAGACAGACGAGCCCTGTGGCTGCCCAGCCGGTGCCAGGGGCCAAGCAGCCCCTAGAGAGAGGCCGTGCCGCCCGTCCCGCCTCCCCGGGCGCGGTGTTGTCGCTGCCCTTTTTGAGTTGTATCCTCTTATGGATTTTTTTAAAGACTCCTTCTTTCATTGTGCACAAGCGCTGAGAGCCTGAGGCCCCATTTCTGCTGTGTATATATCCTGACTCGGGGCTTTTATTCAGCAAGTTGTCCATTCTCCTGGCAGACAATGTCATAGTCGCCTCTGTCCACATTAAACCACTGTGAAGCGAGCATCCGTGTCCTGTAGTTTTTCGCATCTACGATGTTCTGCGCGTCGTGCTGGGATCATGGCGTGGTTAATGTACTGATGTGCTGACGGTTTTGCATTTGAATTTTTAAACAGAGCAGAATCCTAGCTGCCCGTAGTGACACTTACCTCTCCTTGCAAGTCGCGATGGACTTTGTCACAGAGGCGATGCGCTGCCCGTAGGGAGTAGCCATAGGGCGCAGGGCCTGTGGCTCGTGGCGCAGTGAGCAGATTTGGTTTCTGAGCGTGTGGGTTCGCGCTAATTTGGGCAGAACTTACAGTGTGTGTGCGTGTGTGCGTACGTATGTTCCTGTGCCGTATGTCACGTAAACACGTGTGCGCTTGCCCATCCCCCAAGACGCCCACACACCGCCTACCGACACTATTTGTTCTAGAGGCCTTTGACCTCCACTGAGACTTTTTCTTTCAAATAGATCTGATGCAAGCGGAAAGGTGAGTGAGCTCTGAGACGTTCTGGGTGGAGAGTTTTATCTGACCAGCGTGCTCTGAAGTGGCTTCCCGCACAAAGCGGCCTTTGGAAAAAGGCTCGGAGTGAGAGGAGGTAGGAGTCTTGTCCTTCGGGAAGTCAAAGCTGGTTTTAATCACGTGGCTGAGCGCGGAAAGGTCTAGGAAGTGCCATGGTCAAACCGTTGTGAATGAAGGTGATTTAACAACGATACTTGGCTTAAGTAGAAGAGGGGGCAGAACTGAGGAAGTTAAGAGGTTTTGGTAGTTCAGGAATAGATGACTAACACGTGTAAGGGGATTGGAAAACAGATGTTTCTATGAGACAGTACTGAGAAATGCAACCTTCCTAGGCAACAGCGTTAGAGAATAACTAGAAAAAGCAGCTATATAATAATAATGATAGATGCCATTGATTTAAAAAGTGCTAATTAATAGCCTTTTGTGTGTCCAGCGTTATGCTAAAAGCAAAGCTGGGGATGGGGTGGGGTGGACGTGGTACGGATAAAACGTGCTTACATTCTGTCTTCATAGACCTCACTGCTTATTCTTTAGTTCAAGATAAGTCTCTGCAAGATGAGAAAATGCTAGAGACAGAATAAAAGGTCCGGGCGCATCTAGTTAATTGTCCGGTCTGTTTTTTTTGTTTTTTTTTTTTTTTTTAATATCAGCTCCGGTAAATTCCCTTTCTTTGGAGTCAACATCGATGACAAGCAGACTTATAAGGAACTCCAGTTTATGCGTGCATCTAGGTGTTTACGGCTAATTCCCTTTACCCTAAGCACGGACGCACTCATCCTTACACTGGGACCTGGGGGACAAAGGTTAACAAAAAGTTTTGAATTAGTAGACCCAAAAGAAGTCTAAACCTTCACATTCCAAAAATGCCTCATCTACCCTTTGACCCATTCTTAGACATAAGGGCTTGAGCGAGTAAAGGGCAGCACAGGCTTCTCTGGAGGTTCTGTTAGATGAGATCTCCTAGGTAAAATGCTTCTGTCTTGAAATATATGCTGTAATTAAGTAAAATTGCTTTCTGCCGTGGAAACGCAGACCAGCTGCCCAATGAAATGGATATTTCTTCATATCCTTGAGGACTGTTGACTCACTCCTGGTCTTTCCAGACACAATAATAGTTCTAATTTTTCTGAACTCTCCAGGGTTCTCACGTGTTCCTAAGTCACAGAGCCTAAAACTGGACTCTAATTATAGCCCGAAGGTTAGATAGTTGTTAGTTCATTTCTACATCGAACTAGTCAAGTTTACTTTTAAAATTTAAACACTTTGCGACTAAGTTCGTTTATGGTTCTCTGCCACGCCCTTCTAGACCACCTACCTACCAGCTCTCATTCTTCTTATCTTTTTTATGCCTTGTTTGTACAAAAAGTTTTTTCTGTGTTTTAATTTTATTTTCCTTCTCCTATCATCTGTCTATGCTTTTGAGAACATAAAACTCATCCTAAAGAAAAAAAAACTCATTCCTTACCAAACAAAGTTGGGTAATAACACTACAAAAGAATTCTTTAAATCACACCGGGCTTCCACAGGAACTTCCCGTGGTGGTTTTGAGTGTTTGCATGTATGTAGATCATCAGCTACTTGATATAGAGAAACCGAAGGTAAAGGATTGAGAGAGAGACGCACTGCCAATTGAAGATAATCACAAATTGGATAAAACAGTTCTTAACAATAAAATAGATTCACAGAAATTTACGTAGTACTTTTCAAGGAAATGTTCTATTCTCACACCAGTAATGTTTTTTTGTCCAAAGACAGTCAACTTTTAATCATCTGTGCTAATGGAAGGATACACATTATTATTTCGTTATGCATTTTTGTTCTAGAATTTAAACATAGGGATATCTGATACTCATAAGACTCGTTTCCTAAAACGTCATCAGAATGAAGACTGAGGAAGATCTGACAAGAAGTGGCAAGAGTAACAGACAGGCCTGGAATAGTAACCTGGGTTCTGGAGCCAGCTATGCTATTAGCTGGCTGTAGCCCCTCAGGAAAATTGCTTCATCCCTCTGGGCCTGTTTTCGTAACTATGAACGAGATTTGACTAAATGATATTTGAGGTACCCATAATTTTTGCGATTTCCAATCCTTGCCAAAGGAGTAAACCCTGGAGGTGGAAGCACAGTTTTCCCATATGATAGAGTTCGCCGTGGCGTGGTTTTTTCTCCTAGAAATGAATGGCTCTTCACTTAACCTGATTAGATTTTGTTTGCCCACATCCTGTTCTATCAAGTCATGAGTACCGCTTTGAAACTCGGGTTGATTTGATTTGCAGTTGACCTAATTTTATTCTAGGTCTTCTAGCTGCAAGGTTTAAATGAAATAGTCACCTCATAGCTATAAGGAATTATTCTTATTTACAATATATAAATTATAACTTCGTCGATCGTTCTGATTACAAAAGTGTCTACTTTGTTAAAATGTTTGCGGTGATAAAAATTCAAAAGTAATTAATGCTAGTTGACAAAATGCAAACAAACGAATTGATACGAAGCGAGGCTTCGTGTTATTCTCTCTCCCTCTTCCCATTCCCCAAGAATAAATCTGGTATGTGTCTTCCCAGACCTTTCCCTATGGAAAAATATATGGATCTGACTATATACATATGTGTATATATGGATATACATATATTCACAACGTACGTTCATGAATACCCACATACTTGTATATATATATATATTTTTTAAAGTGGGCTATTATATGTACTATTTTGCAACTTAATTTTTTTACTTTGCAATGTATTGTGGACTTCCTTTCACAGTAGTATATGGAAATTTACCTCATTTTTTAAAAAGGGCAGCGTAACATTTCATAGTATGGTTGGATCACAATGTAATGATTCACTTATAAATGGAAATTTGTCTCCATTCATTATTATAAAGAATACTAGATATAACCTTGCTCATGTGTTTAGTGTTTATGCAGGATAGGTTTTTGGAGAAAGAATCGCTAGCTCAAAGGCTGTGTACATTTTACATTTTGATAGGTTCGACCAAGTTGCCTTCTTCAGGAGTGCAGTTTAGGCTCCCACCTACAGCAAACGAGAATTCGTTTCCTCACCAAAAGTGAAGAAATTCCTGTTTCCCCACAAAAAGTTTCTTTGCCCAAAGTGGCAAAACAGTCAACATCCAAATTGTTTGGTGAAAATGATGCTTCTTAGTTTCAATCTGCCTTTGCTGGTACATTTAGTTGTAATAATACCACTATCGGGTTTTTTAAAAAGAAAAAATTCTCCGCACATTTCACTTCGATTTTTTTTGGAAGCAGTATTTATTGCTGCTAATTGTGCATCCCTACCACTCCCCGCTGTAGATAAAGCAGCACTCTTAATTAACGGCCCTGGATATTCCCAGGCTTCTTCCCACCTGCCTTTGGGGGAAATGAAGCAGTTGGCCCAACATCACCTGAGGCCAAGCGCGGAGCGGCAGCGAGAGCAGAACCGCAGGCTCCTCTGACCTCAAGGCCGACCTCCTTGGAAACTCAGGGGAATATTACTTGAGCCTGTGGGCCACTGCCCCTCCGGCTCGGACCTCCTTTTTGGTTATTTTTGCCAGATCCAAACCTTGGATTCCAGTACCGATGGGAAAAGGACAGGGACCTAGATCGGGACGGTGACTGACACGGGAAGCCGAATCGCCAAGCCTCGGCTCTTCTGGTTGGCTGTCCACACGTCAGTCAGATCTGAGCAAGCTTTTAATTGGTCCTATGCCATGAGAAGAACATGCCCGCTTCTGATTGGCCTCTTCGTCGAGGGGTGGGCCAAAGGGAGACCTGCCGGTTGGCTGGAATGGAAGGCCAGTGGGAACGCTGGGGCGCCGCTTTCGAAAGCGATGCCTGCACCGCGGCCCCTGGGAGGGTCTGCGGGGTGCCACGGAGCTCCCGCGGCCCAGCTGGTAACGCGACCCCAGTCCCCCGCATCCTAGCCACCCTCTACCCGGACCCCCGACCCCGTCACTCTTCCGGCGTCGCAGAGCGTCTGCGGGTGTCCCGCAGCGACGCCGGCTCTAGTGTCCGGCCTGGCGCTTAGGGAGGCGCTGCCTGAGCCTGCGGGGCTCCTTCCACCGCCGCCAGCCCGGAGCTCTGCTTCTGAGGTGGCACCTGAGGTCCAGGGTCTGGGCCCGGGGAGTGTGCAGGCATCAGCGCGAGGCTCCTGACAGCGGACGCGGGCCAGGCTGACCCAGAAAGTTCTGCCACCCAGGTGGCCACCATTTCAGCCAGCCGTCCCCCTTCTAGACTCATCAGCTCCTGAACCCCTGCATCTTCCAGATCATTCCCTGCATATTTAAAAACAGAATTCAGTCCGCGAGCGGGTCCCCTTTGTTTCTCAGTGGGTTTGAATTCGTTGCTTAATTCCTTCTTCCCAAATGTTTTTAATTACACTAGTGCATTCTCCTTGCAAGAAGAAACCTCAAAACATTACACATAGATGGGGCTAAGGTCCACTTTGGCCATCAGTCACAGTTCTAATCCTTTCCCCTTTCCCAGAGGTAGCCACTGTTGACAGTTTGGTATGTATCCTGGTAGCCTTGAAGGTTTTTGTTTTTTTTTAAAGAAAATACATTGTGTTGTATTTTTATTTCTTAAAAAAAAAATACACTATATTGTACATAGCCTGCAAGTTTTTCATGTGATGTTTTGAAAACTTTTATTTCGCTACAGAATGGCTATACAATGGTTTATTTGACCATTCCTTATTGACAGACTACTAGATTTCCCCCAATTTCTTGCTCTTACGGGTAGTACAGGCAGACCTTGGAGATATCGTGGGTTCCATTCCAGGCCAACATAATAAAGCAAGTATCGCAATAATGCGAGTCATAACCTTCTTGCTGGTGGAGGGTCTCACCTCCGATTTGTAAAAATCGCAACACTCGTGAAGCGTCATGAAGCGGGGCGCAATAAAGCGGAGCGCGATGAAACGAGGCCCGCCTGCACCGCTATGCACATTCCTGCACGCGGGTCCTTGTCGGTGTCCGTAGGGCCGTGCTGCTCAAACTTTGTGATCTCACGACCCTTGTACACTCCTGAGAGAATTTATCTGAGTTTATATCCTCATCCGGGTTGACCAAGGGGAAGAGAAGAAGCAGACCTAATTTCAGATATCTTCTGGAGGGCGAAAATGGAAGGGTCACCTAGGCCATCCAGATAAACAGCCCTTAAAGCAGGATAGCAGAAAAATCACTAAGTGGTCTCTTCAGACTCACTCTGGAGAAGAAGTTCCTTGAGCCTTTTCTTTTCATGATGCGAAGTCCTAAGCGTTTTCTTGGGGCCAACCATCTTTTCCTTAGGATACAGTTTCTTTCTCCATTTCTTTCCTTTTAAAGTGAGTGTTTCATTTCCTGTCGGCGCTGTAACAAATCACAAACTTAGTGGCTCAAAATGGCACAGATTTATCTTACAGCTCTGGAGGTCAGACGACCAAAACAGGACTTATGGGGCTTAAATCAATGTTGCTCGGGCTGTGTTCCTTCTAGAGGCTGTCTTCAAAATCTTTGTTTGTTTTTTTTCTCTGCAAAGTCTCTTTGGTCATATAAGGGAAAATATTCACAGGTTCTGGGGATTAGGACATGGATACCTTTTACTGTGTAGCCTACCGCGGAAGCCTACGCGCTTCATCTGATATTGATTTCTAGTAGGGAAATTAGGCTTGTGGGATTGATTATCTGCCATAGAACTTGTAAGCCTTCCATAGGATTCGCCCATTGCCTTCTACCTGCCATGGTCGGATACAGAGACGGTAGGAGGTAGAAGAGGAAGAGGTCACGAGGAAGTTGAGGAATGGGAAGACAGGTGAATCAGGTGAAAGCTGAGGGAGCAGAGTACTAATGGAAGGAAGGAAAGAGGGAGGGAGGATGTCTAATCCTGTATCAAGTGCTGCTGAGAGACCAGAATAAGATAACGACTGAAAGGCACGTGTTGGATGGAGTGACCTTCGCAACAGCTAGTTTTGCAGGTTGATGGGGGGCTGGGTGGAAAGGGGAAGGGATCGAGAAGTCCAAATTGGCAGTCACAAAGTAGTCACGGGGATGTGAAGTACAGCACAGGGAATACAGTCAATAATATTGTCATAACTATGTAGGGTGCCAGGTGGGTACTAGACTCATGGGGGGATCACTTTGTAAGTCATATAATGTGTCATCATCTCACCACTATGCTTTACGCCTGAAACTAATATAATATCGAATGTCTACTGCAATCGAAAAAAATTCAAAAACCCTCTGTTGTTCCTTGCCTGCCCCCCTTCAACTGCCACCCCCTTTATCATTTCTCTTCTGGATTACGAAGGTAGCTTTCGAAGTGGCCTGTTTTTTATGCCTACAACTACTGTCCAATCCATTTTCTGCACAGCAACTAGAATAATCTTTCTAAAACTTATAGGTGACTCCTAAAGCTTTTCGAATTCCCTGTTTTCAGTGTAAACGCCAAACCGTCTCCTCGTCTGTGTAGATTCTGTGCTTCAGTTCCCAGGAAGCTGTGATCTTTCGTACCTGTGCCCGCACGCGGACAGTCCCTCTGCCTATAATTTCCTCCTCACCTTTTCGTTCCCATTTGCAGTTTTCTTGGCTAATTTCCACTCATCATTCAAAACTCACTTCAGGCTTTCCTTTCCGCTTCCTCCAGGAAGCCTTCCTTGTTTTTACCAGGCCGGGATTAGGTACACTCTGTAAGTTCACAGCTCCTGTCCCTTCTTTGCTCACCATACTGTCGATTTTCTGTAGTCGACCCATTCTTTTACTTTTTTTTTATAAAAAGCATTTTCGTTCTTCAAATAATACACTGACTATGTTTTCATTGTTTAAGCCGAACGCTTTGGATAGCTCTCCTTTCTGACCCCTGGTGCAGGCCCCTGTCTCAGAGGAAACCAGCGTCATCTTCCAGATCATTCCCTGCATCTTTAAAAACAGAATTCAGTTTTTATTTTTTCCCATACCGATGATGTCATACTCTGGGCTGTTCTGCAGCTGGCTTTTTCGCTCAGCAATTTGCCTGAGAACGAGGTAGATCAGGGCCTCCGACGCAGAACGTGCTGCAGTAGATTCTACAGCACGTCTGTAACTATCTTCCATTTCTCTTTTTAAAATTGTGATAAAATAAATATAACATAAAATTGGCCATTTTCGCGGTTTTTAGATGTACAGTTCGGTGGCACTAAGGACATTCTTGTCGTGCAGCCGTCACCGCCATCCATCCGCAGACCTCTTTCCATCTTTCCAAAGGGAGACACCATGCCCGCTAAACACTCGCTCTCCACCACTCCCTCCCCCAGCCCCCGGCGACCTCCATTCTACCTCTCGTCTCTCTAAATCTCACTGTTCTAGGGACCTCATTTTAGCGGAATCATATAGAATTTTTTTTTTTTTTGTAACTGGCTTATTTCACGTAGCATAATGTCTTCCGGGTTTGTCCATGTTGTAGCGTGTGTCAAAACTTCCTTCCTTTTTAGGTGGAAAACATCCCATCGTATGTCCATCAGCGAAGCTTCGGTGTTGTGAACAGTGCCGCTGTCAGCGTGAGTGTCCCAGGACCTGTTCCAGCCCTTACTTCTGATGCTCTTAGGTATACACCCAGAAGAGGAATCGCTGGATCATATGGGAATTCCCATTTCCCTTTTGATGGACATTTAGGACATTCCACAGTCTGGTGCCAGTCATGAACTGCCACCTGTCCTCAGTCCTCGATAAGAACCGAAGTTGAGAGTAAGCATTTCAAACTTTGTAGCAAGCTGATGTTGCCATGACTGCATGATGACTTTTCTAGTAATTCCTTTTTTTTCTCCAACGACATCAATCCGTAATGGATTGGAAATTTTCAAAACAACCCCCACCAAAAATGGTCCTTTTCCACAGAAGGTTTGAGAATCACTGAGAGACAGTTTCTAGTTTTTTGTTTCTTCCCATTAACTCTTTGCGGATGTATGCAAGTGTTTCCCTAGGGTAGATAATGAAAATTAGAATTATCGGAGTAAAGGGCATGCACGTTTTAATAGGTAGTACAAAATTGCTCAGAAAAATGCTGAATGAATACTTCCAACAACAGGATGTGAGAACGCCCGTTTCCCTCTACCCCTGCCAACGCCTGATAGCAGCTTTTTAAAACTAGTTAATCTGTTAGGTGAAAGGGATGTCTTGTTTTAATTCACAGTTCTCTGATTACTAGTCAGTTATGTATCCTCCTTTTATATATTTATTAATATTGGTATTTTTTATTAGTTGCTTGCTGTATCTTTTGTTTAGGTTTCTGTTGGGTTTGTTTTTTTCTCATTGATTTGTAGTTCTTTAATTTTGGATATTATCTGTTATTTATATCTGTTACAAATACTTCCCCCTAATCTACCTTTCAATATTTATTTACAATGTCTTTAGGAAAGAAGCTTTATATTTTGATGTAGTCAGATACAGGCATACCTCGGAGATATTGTGGCTTTGGTCCCAAACCACTGCGATAAAGCAAGTAATGCAATAAAGTGAGTCACGCGAGTTTCTCAGTGCGTGTAAAAGTTATATTCACACTATACTGTAGTCTATTGGTTGTGCGATAGCATTATGTCTAAAAACTAATTTACATACCTTAACAAAAAAGTTTTTATTGCTAAAAAGTGCTAACCATCATTTGCGCTTTCAGCAAGTCATAATGTTTTCACTGGTGGAGGGTCTTGCCTCGATGTTAATGAAAACGCAGTATCTGCAAAGCGCATTGAAACGAGCTGTGCCAATATAGCATTCTTTTTCTATAATTATGGCTTTTGCTTTTCTTGCCTTGTTTCAGAAGCTGTCCCTGCTCCAAAATTTTAAACATATTCACTTATATTTTCTTATACATTTCTTCCTCCGTTTTTAATAGCTTTATCGAGGTGTAATTGACATACAACAAACTACATACTTGAAGGATATGATTCGCTGAGTTTTGACATATGTACACACCCACGAAGTTACCACCACAATCAGGATAATGAACATGTCCATCATCGCCCTTTGTTCTCATACATTTCTAAGTTTGTGTGTGTGTGTGTGTGTGTGTGTGTGTGCGCGTGCACATGTGTGCTAGGATTTTTTTTTCATTTTTTTTCATTAAGGTATAATTTCCATATAGTAAAATTCGCCCTTTTTAGTGTACCTTCCTTCAGTTTTTGGCAAATGCTTCAAAACGTTCTGCAGCTCCCTTTGTGCTCAGCTTCCTCCCGTCCCTCCTAGTACTCAAAGCCTGTTCGCTGTCACAGTTTTGCCTTTTGGAAACTCAAATGAAATTGGACAGTGTATGACCCTTTCAGACCAGCTCCTTTCGATCTGTATACTGCCTTTAAAACGTATCCATGTCGTTGCTTGTGTCAGTGGCTTGTCCCTTTTTATCGCTGCGTGGATTCCAATGTATGGATGGATAGACCACAGTTTGTTTATCCGCTCCCCAGCTGAGGGACGTTTGTTTCCAGTGTTTGCTGATTGCATATACAGTCGCTGCAAACACCAGCATCAAGTTTTCGTATGAACATCAGTATTCGCCTCACTTGGGTGAATGTCAAGGTGGGGGATGGCCGGTTTGTACAGTCGACGTACGTTTAACTTTGTAAGAAACTGCCATACTGTTTTCCAGAGCAGCTGTACAACTTTGCATTTTTTTTTTCAGCAATATATGAGAATTCCAGTGACTTCTAGTTCCCTAGCACTTGGTGGTGTCAGTTTTTTTTTTTTTTTAAAGATGTTCTAATAGTATCTCATTGTGGGTTTTTTTTTCTAGTTTATAGAACTTTTCATTGTGGTTTTAATTTGTGTTTTCCTCATGACTAATGATCGTTGAGCATTTTTCGTATTTTTGGCCTGTTTTTAAAAATTACTCGTTTCGTTATTATTGACTTTCGAGAGATCTTAAATATTCTGGGTTACAAGTCCTTTATCAGGTATGTGATTTGCGAACATTTCCTCTCAGTCTGTAATTTGTCTTTTTATTGTCTTGCCAGTATCTTTTGAAGAGCAGAAGTTCATAATTTTTATGAAGTTCAATTTATCAATATTTTCTTTTATGACTCATGCTTTTGGTTTCGTAGCTAAGAAATCTTTGTCCAGCACAGGTTGTTTCTGAGTTTTTGTTTTTGTTTTTGTTTTTTTTTTTGCTTTTATTGTTTAAACTGTCTACGATTTATTTTTGTGAATGGTCTGAGATATTGCAGTAACTTTTTTCAAACAGGTAATCATCCCAACTCTATTTATTGACTTTCTTCAATTCGAAATGACACTTTTATCATATACCAAATTTCCTCACACACGAGACTGTTTCTGGACCAGCTCTTTTGTTTCACTGATGTATTCATTTGTCCTTATACCAATATCAATATTAATATCAACATCAATATTAAAAGTACTTTATATAAATTTTGATACCTCATAAAGACGGTTTTCCCTTGTACCTAAAACAGTTCTTGGCTAATCTTGCTTATGTTTATTTCTACAAGAATCTTTAGAATCAGTCAATACATTCCACGAAAGATCTATTGGATTTTAGTTGAGATTACATTGAATTTTCGGCTTAATTTGGGAGAAGCTGATGTCTTTACATTACTGAGTTCTCCCAGCCGGGAACATAATATATCTCTCCATTTATTTGAGTCTCCATTAATGATATGTCTCTCTTTTTTATTTAGGATTCTTTTATCTTTTTATACTATTTAGTAATCATTTGCTTATTTCTCTCTCATCTGTAAACTTTTTGAGTGCAGGAACCTTTCTGTCTCCTTTGCTAAAAGCTTTGGTTTCAGAATTTGGCTCCTGCTGATAGTCTTATTAGAACTTGACATAACATTTAGTATAGTTATCCTTTTTTTTTAAATCAAAGTTTTAAAAAACTTATTAGGTTGAAATAATTTCAAACTTAGAAGTTGTAAGAATACTACAGAGAACTCCCATGTACTCTTTACCCAGTTTCAAAAATTTTTAACATGTTGCCACATTTGCTTTCTTATTCTATCTCCCTCTCTACCTATATACTTCTTTGAATCACTTAATCTACAGACGTAAATTCCCTATACTCCTAAATACTTCAGTATGTCTTGTAGGAACACCATAGAAGTGATACATCCTCAGTGCACTACAGTAGGAGATACATTATGTTAGTTTGTCCCACAATCGGCGATGTTAACATTGACTATTTGGTTAAAGTGGAGTCAGTCAGCTTTCTCTATTGCAAAGTTACTATTTTTCTCTTTGTAATTGATACACTGTTTGTGTGTGAGAGAGGGTAAGTTGAGACTGGATAAATGTTTTGTTCCTCACATTCATTGATGATTCTTGCCTGAATCAGTTGTTACTATGATGTTTGAAAAATGGTGGTTTTCTAAACACATCTCCAGTCCTGCATCCGTCAATTTGCATACAACTGTAATGAAGAGCTTTCTGTTTACCCCATGTATCGATTGATTGATTATCAGTACGGACATATGAATTCTTATTTACACGTGGGTTATAATGTTTTACTGTCGCTATTCAGTCTGATGCTCAGATTGCCACAGATTTGGCCAGTGGGATCCCCGTCAAGCTAATTTCTGTGTCCAGTGACATGTCCTCACCATTTTTAGCAGTTCCTTACTTTCTGGGGCAACAAGAATATTTCAGACTTATCTTGAATCTCCCTGCCCAAGATCTGGGGGATAGGTGTACTTATTGCTACTGGAGTATCATAGCTTTGGGGCTTTTTAAGCAGAGAGACCTAGGAGTTTTCCTGGGCTTTTGAATCTGTCTCAATATCCCACCAAGTGATTATTGAGGTCTGTACTTGAGGACGTCATGATCTGAGCAGCTCTGATCCTTGACAACCCTGTATGTTTGAAAACAGTGGTAACTGGTTTCCTCTAATAAGTGTTTTCATTTCTCTGTATTCTGCTATGTTCATACTTTAGTTCATTAATATCTCTTTTTAAAGACCGGCATCCAGGATGAAATGTCTTATTTCAGGTACATGTTCTGATCAGTGCAGGGGAGTGGGTCAATGACTTTTTTGTTCTAGACCTCATGCTACTGTTCATGCAGGTCAAGATTGTTAGCTTTTCTTTCTTGTCTTTTTCTTTTTCTTCTTCTGACAGCCGCATCCATCACTCTGTTGACTTATGTTTAACCTACAGTTAGTTGAAATCCCTTACAGTTTAACTCTGCTGCTGTGTTCACCTATCTGGTACTTGCACAGTTGTGTCTTAAGACCTAGTACAAGTCTTTAAGTTGATCTCTTTCTTTTCAGCTTGTTAAATTTAGCCTATTATTTCTGCTTGTCAAGCTTATTTTGTTTTGAATGTCACCCAATCGTACTAGCTAGCTACCTTTTCCAGAATATCGTCTGCAAATTTGATTAGTATTTAAAAACATCAAGAAAGGCAGGGCGGAGCTCAGATCTTTCTAGCCTAACTGGCGACTTTCTCTTCCGTTGAAATCAATCCATCAAATAAGGGGTGCTGCCGTTCGTCTACCTTCAGCTGCTGTTGTATATAGGATCAGAGCCAAGAGGCCTGTCTCAATACACAGAATAGATCCAATTTCTAGTTTTTTTCATAGGGTCAGTTATTCAAGATCATAAGGAGGCCTATTTATTGTAAAATGGGGCCTTTCACATAGTACAAACTTCTTCTTGTGTGGAAATTGGCCTGTTCTGGCTCAGTCTTTGTCCTCCTTGGTACCAGAGAGCAATGAGAAGTGTTTCAGGGAGCCAAGACTATCCTGCCTAAACCAGTGAATCTTCATTGAATCGAGAAACTTTGGGGGCCATCTAGTTCAAGCTTCAAAAATCTTGACCGACAAAACCTCCTATGAATGTGCCCTCCTTTTTTAATCTGCTATATCAGTCAACAAATACTTACATTAAAAAGGAGGAAAGGTGCCTTCTAGAAGGACGTTCTCAGAAATTAAATGTAACGAATAAAAGTAACTATCTGAAAGCATACATCGGCAGAATTAACCTACTCTAAGAGAGTGCATCTAAGTTTTCTTTGAATGAGACTAGGCTGTTTTTCAAGTTTCCATCAAAGACCAGAGTGTAGTCTCAGGAAGAAGAGAATGAAATGTAATGCAAAGAAATCCTCACTTGATCTGTGAATAAAAGAATGAACTATGGTTGCCTGCAAGGAGCCTGGGAAGGGGGAGA
>NW_006433948.1:2820112-2838432 GCF_000325575.1 Pteropus alecto | reverse complement strand
CATTTATATCATTTATATATATTTAGATATATAAATATATAAATATACACACACACACACTAGGGTTCTTTTTGTTGTTTATTTTTAATTACTTAGGTAATATGTGAATACTTCTTCTTGCAAAAAATATTAAAACATTACAGGTAAGAATAAGTTTCTTTTCACCATTTTTCGTGTCCCAAGTTCTGGTTAGGTAGGCTTGTTATAAAAACATCTTGAGTAGAGGAAGGTGGTTTATCAGGCTCATATAATTTTGTGGATATAAACTTTTGTTTTAAAAATGTGCTCACAAATAAAACTTTTACCATATGGTCTGGCTTGCCGAATATGCCTACCCCCGCTAGACAGACTGGCTGCCCTGCACAGATAACAGGGCCTTGGTTCTTGAGATAAATCTATTTTCCTTTGTAAATCAATACATTGCCATTTAACACAGTTAATTGTGAAACTGGCTAGTTTGGCTTGCTGAGCTCCACTGTGATGCCAAAGATGTTGCCTACCCAGGAAGTCCTTCTCAAACACCTGTTTGACTTCTGTGTGTAAAAAAAAAAAACCAAAAACGCTCCATGGGGAGCTTATAGTTTTACTAGGAAGACTAGCCATGCGTGTGAGGCATTTTTTGAAAAAAGACAATACTATGTATTTATGACATAGGACAATCTACGTAATAAAGGGTTAACTGGATGGCACGGTGAGTGCTATACAAATTCGGGTTGTTCTTCAGTTCCTGTTATTTCTTCTCCTCCTTCATTTACCTTTTATTTTTTCAAAAAATTTTATTTTAATTAGTTTCAAGTATACAGTACATTGGTTAGACATTTATATGGTTTATAAAATGATCGCCTTAATTGCTCTTTCTCTCCTCTGGCCTCCACCCAGCCATCATATTAATGCTGACTGCATTCCCTCTGCCGTGCTCCCCATCCCCATGACCTTCTATCAACTGCTAATTTGTACTTCGTTAACCCTTCACCCCATTCTCCCAACCCCCAAAACCCGTCCACTCCGGCCGTCACCAGATTGTTCTCTATATTTGTGAGTCTGTTTTTGATTAGTTTGTTATTGTTGTTCCTTAGATTCCACATATAAGTGAAATCATATGGTATTTATCTTTCTCTGTCTGACTTATTTCACTCCGCGTAATAACCTCTAGGTCTATCCACGTCGTCGCAAATGGTAGGATTTCATTTCTTTAATGGCTGAGTAATATTCCATTGTATATATGAACCATAATTTCTTTATCCAATCATCTTTTGATGGGCATTTAGGTTGCTTCCATATCTTGGCTATTGTAAATTGTGCTGCCATGAATTTTGGGGTGCATAGATCTTTACAAATTATTGTTTTGGTTTTCTTTGGATAACTACCCAGAAGTGCGATTGCTGGGTCAAAAAGTATATCCATTTTTATTTTTTGAGAAACCTCCATACTGTTTTCCATAGTGGCTGCACCAATTTGCAATCCCACCAACAGTATATAAGAGTTCTCATTTGTTATTGATAATGGCCATCCTGACAGGTGTGAGGTGATATCTCATTGTGGTTTTAATTCACATTTCTCTCATGATTAGTGACCTTGAGCATCTTTTCATATGTCTCATGGCCATCTGGATTTCCTCTTTGGAGAAATGTCTGTTCAGGTCTTCTGCCCATTTTTTAATTGGATTGTTTGTTTTTGTTGTTTTTCAATCAACTTTTATTTCTTCATCTCCTACTCTTCAATTCACCGATCTCACTACTTGTCTGCCATTGGCCTAGAGTTGTGAGGGGTGAAAGATATTGGGCTATGAGGGGATCTCTGTTATGCTTTGCTGGTTTTTTTTTCTTTTTAGGGTCATTTTATCCATTCTTATGGCTTCAACTGCTTATTATATACTCACTTCACACAAATCTGTGTACAAACCAGACCTCTTTCCTGAGTTTCAGACCCCATGTATCCATCTGCCTATGTGAACAGGCATCCCAAATTCTCCATCTCCCGTACTGAGTTCATTCTTCTCCTCTCCGTCTACACCTGTTCCTCCTCTTGTGTTCGTTATCTCAGTGAATGGCGCCACCATCAACTCAGTCACCCAAGCCTGAAACCTTCATCCCATCCTCCCTGTAGTTATTCTACCACCAAATCCTTTCAGGTCTATTTGTTAGGTATCCATTGTATCCACGTACTTCTCTCTATTCCTATTGCAACTACCCTGGTCCAGCCCACCATCCCCTCTCACCTGAATAATCAGAGCTCTCTCATTATCTACCTGCCCCCACTTTTTCCTACTTTTAAATCATTCTCCACACTACAGCCAAAGAACACTTTCTAAAACACAACCCTTCAGCGACTTCCTAGTCCCCTTAAGAGAAAGTCCAGCATTCTTTGAGTAGCTTACAAGGCCCTACATCTTGCCCCTGCAACTGTTTATTTATCAAAGCTCCCCATCTCAAACTCTATCTCAGTCATTCTAAACCCTGTTTTCCATTCTTGGAGAATGTCATTCTCTCTTCCTCTAGAATCCACACCTTTGCACATGCTACTCCAGTGTCTGGTTATTCCACTTTTAGTGATGCTGTGATTGAGCAGTGAGTGCAGATTGGTCACAGCTTGCTCCTTTCATTGTAAAGTTTGTCGTTTGTCTTCTATTGGTTTTAGCATCCATCAGTGATTATTATCTGGATCAGTTATTTCATAAGGAGTTTCAAATGAATGATCTTTCAAGTTCTGTCATTCCTTCTACATATATTACCTGCAATTCTTTTGCAAAGAATTTCCCTTTACCCACTAGGTCTATTTGGTATCCTAGAATACATTTCGTACATGATTGGCAAGGTAACTTTTTAATTCTTTTGCGATTGTATTTTTTTAAAAGTTTATTTAATTAATGATCTGGAATTTTGGATAATTTTATCAGAGAAACCATTTATTAGTGGTGGCTATGTTTCCAGAATAGCAGATAGAAGCCTACTTAATTCACAATGTAAATGAAATATTACACATAAGTAATGAAAAATAGAAAATATTTTATAATATTAATTATTAAACAAAAGAAAATTGAATACATTTTTAAAGTTTGACTTGAGTGCTAGTACTTGAGAGAGAAGCAGTCTTACTTAGAGGAAGAAGAGGTAGATGGATAATTATGGTGATTTGAAGAGATCTTCTGAGTACTTTCGAGAGCTTTTTGAATTTGATGGCACTGGTTCTTATGTCTAATTTTACTGAGGATTTAAACTATTTCCATTTCTGTGACTGGTTTAATACCACCCTGCTCTCATACTCAGCAACCGGGGCCCATGATCGGGGGACATTTTCAGCTCATAAATATAGAAAGGCACATTTTTCAATATGCCGAGTATTAGAGTGAAATTAGAGAGTTGGATGTGAGTGAATGAAATTGAGCTGAGAATGTAAAAGATAAGAGGAAGGACTTTAATGCTAGGACTTTTAGGTCTGAGGAGGGACCAGGGACCAGGGCGAGGCCATTGAGGTGCCTACAGTGTCGGTCCTATGCTTGCTTGACCCTGACAGTGCCTCCATTTTTTGTTTGTTCATTTATTTTGTTCTTTATATTGCACATATAAGTGAGATTCGATGGTATTTGTCTTTCCCTGTGCGACTTATTTCACTTAGCATAATACCTTCCAGGTCCATCCATGTTGTCGCCAATGGTGATATTTCATTCTTTTTTATGCCCAGGGAATTCCATTATATATATGTACCACATTTTCTTTATCCAATCATCTACTGATGGGCACTTAGGTTGCTTCCATATCTTGGCTATTGTAAATAGCACTTCAGTGAACGGAGGGGTGCATATATCTTTTCAAATTAGTGTTTTGTTTTCTTCAGATAGATATCCAGAAGAGCAATTGCTGGGTCATACGGCAGTTCTACTTTTAATTATTTTTGAGGAACCTTCAGGCTGTTTTCCGTAGCGGCTGTACCAATTCACAATCCCACCAACAGTGCGCGAGGGTTCCCTTTTCTCCACATCCTCGCCAACACTGTTCTTTGTTGATTTATTGATGGCGGCCATTCTGCCAGGTGTGAGATGATAGCTCCTTGTGGTTTTAATTTGCATTTCTCTGACGATTAGTGATGTCGAGCATCTTTTCATATGTCTCTTGGCCATCTGTATGTCCTCTTTGGAGAGATACCTATTCACATTTTTTAATTGTATCGTTTGTTTGTTTGTTTGTTTGTTTTGGTGTTGAGTTGTATGAGATTTTTTAAATAAATTTTGAATATTAACCCCTTGTCAGTCGTATCATAGACAAATATCTTCTCCCACTCAGTAGGTTGTCTTTTTGTTTAGTTGATGGTTTCTTTTGCTGTGCAAATGCTTTTTAGTTTGATGGAGTCCCATTTGCTTATTTTTCTTTTGTTTCCCTTGCCTGACAAGATCTATCAGAAGAAAAAAATATTACTAAGAGCAATGTCCGAGAGTTTACTGCCTGTTTTCTTGTAGGAGTTTTATGGTTTAGGGACTTACATTTAAGCCTTTAATCCATTCTCAGTTTGTTCTCGTATGTGGTGTAAGAAGTTGTTCAAGTTTCATTGCTTTATATATGTCTGATTAGTTTTCCCAACACCATTTATTGAAGAGACTGTCTTTTCCTCATTGTGCATTCTTGCCTCCTTTGTTAGAGATTAATTGACCATATAGGCGTTGGTTTATTTCTGGGCTCTCAATTCTGTTCCATTGATCTATGTGTTTGTTTTTATGCCAGTACCATGCTGTTTGGATGACTCGAGCCTTGCAGTATGAGCATGCCTCCTTCAATGCTGTGCCCTAGGACAGTGGGACTCCGTCAAACTAAAAAGCATTTGCACATGTGGGAAACAGAGCGGAGAGAGGCCATGGAAGGACTAGATATTAAGGTTCTAGGAATCCCAGTATCAGAAGTCCTGGGTACAGGAGTTTGAACCTAAGCCAAGACTCTATGGCTGCAGGTAAGAACGGAGATGTTATGTGATAGGAGAATAAGGCTTAAAACCGAAGTAGACTGAATGTCATAGGTCCAGAAAGGCTTCGCAAAGGAGACCCGTGTTGGAATCAGAAAATTCTTTTCAGGCCAGAGAAGTATGGGAAGAAGTGTGACGACAGAGACAGAGGAAACAGTAGATGTAGAGGCATGAGAGTGTGAAATCGGTTTAGTGGCTGGAATTTAGGGAGTGATGGGAGACATGAAGTTGGGGACCATGTCATGGAGGGCTTTATAGACCATGTTGTTGATTTGAACTTTGTCTCTGTGGACCTTGGGGAACCGTCGAGGGTATTTTATGCTTGGAAATTACATGGTCATATCTGTGAACTTGAAAGATTATTAAATATTTTCAAATGCACTCATAAGTAAAGAGAACAGTGGAATGAACCCTTTTCTACCCATTAACCACATTTAATAATTAGCAAGATTTTGCCAGTCCCATTTCAGTGATCTCTTTTTTCTTTTCCTCCCAGTCTTCTTTCAAGTTTGCTGAAGCATTTTAAAGTCAATCCCAGACACGTTATTTCACCCCTGTGTATTCAGTAGGCACGTCTAAAAAGTACAGATGCTTTCTTATACAACCATGCTATCATTATGTTATCTTACAACCTTAACAGTTCCTTAATAGCATAGAATATCCAGCCCATTATAAAATTTCTCAGATTAGCTCACAAGATTGTCTAACAGTTGGTTTGTTCACATAAAGATCCAAACAAGGTCAATATACTACATTTGATTATCTCTTATTTTCCCAGCTTTATTGAGATCGCTATAGACTACATGTTTGTGCCTCCCCACAAATTAATATGTTGAAACCTAACCCCCAAGGTGATGGTATTGGGAGCCTTTGGGAGGGGATTAGGTCATGAGGGCAGAGCCCTCATGAATGGTACTAGAGCCCTTATGAAAAGAGACCCCAGAGAGTTCTGTTACCTCTTCTACCACGTGAGCAAGAAGGCACCAGATGTGAACCAGGAAGTGGGCTCTCGATCTACCAGTGCCTGGAGTGGGGACTTTTCTGCCCTAGAACTGTGAGAAATACATTTCTGTTGTTTATAAGCCACCTGGTATATGGCATTTTTTAAAAAGTGGCCCAGATGGACTAAGACAAGGTATAATTGGCAATGAAATATTGTATGTATTTAAGGTGTACAACTTGATGATTTGATATAGGTGTACTTTGTGAAATATTCACCACAATCAAGCAGGAAGGGAGTAATGGGGCAGATGTTGGTCAAGGGGTGCAAAGTTTCAGTTATTATCTCTAGTCTCCTTTCATCTAAAGCAGTCCGAACCTCATTTTTTAAAGCCATTTGCTTGTTGTAGAAAGTGGGCCCGTCGTCCTATAGAAAATGCCACATTTTGGATTTCTCTGTTTTCTTTCTTGCACTGTTATTTACTTTATTCCTCTATGCCGTAACCCCATATTTTTCTATAAAGGAAGTTAGCTTCAGAGGCTTGATGATATTCAGGTTCAGGTTTTTTTTTTTTTAGTCAAGAATACTTCACAGGGGTTGCTATATAATTCCCTCTGAATCACATGTGGAGGCACATGTCTATTCCACCTTTAATGAACAGGTGACAGCCTGATTCCTTCATTATGATGTTTCCCGTCAAACTTTTACTTAATTAATCCTTTGAAGATCATTGTCAGAATTATTTCACCAGGAGTTTCAGAATGGCGATTTCCTAATTTTATGTTCTATATGAATTAGCTGGAATTCTTCTGAAAGTAAACTTTCCATCATCAACTAGGATATCGGGTTATCTGTACAGGGAATGCAGGAGAGATGCATAATTGTTGCTCTTGAACTTGATTACCAATTTTCAGAATAAAGAGTTGGTACCCTAGTTACTTACTTTCAGTGATATCCAATGAGTTATATGTGTTTGTTCTCTGTCTGTCATGAACTCATGATTTTTAATGTATTCGATGGGTTTCAGTTGCTTGCAATCATTATTCTTGTCAATGTTCAAACTGTATTGTCTTTTGCCAAAGTGTTGCTTCCCATAACCCTCTGCCACTACTCATTAGGGTTCCATAGCTTGCTTGATTTCTGGGCAAAGCTTATCTTGTATATTTCCTGCCCCAGACTTGCCATTTCTCTAAGGAGCCCTGGTTTACTTCAATTTTCTTTTTTTAACAATGGCTTTACTGAGGTATAATTTACCTGGTATGAAATTCACCTGTTTAAACCATACAATTAAGTAAATTTATATAGTCGTGCAACCACGACCACAGTCAGATTTTAGAACATTTCCATAAGGCTACAGGATCCCCTGTACCTTTATTAGGTCAATCACCTTTCCCACCCCTAATCCCAGGCAACCACGATCTCTATAGATCTGCCTTTTCTAGAGATTTCCTATAAATGGTATCATATACGATATAGCCTTTTGCATCTGGCTGCTTTCTCTTAGCACTGGTTTTTTTAATTTTAATTGAGACGTGATTCACATACCACAAAATTCACCATATTAAAGTATATAACTCTGTGGTTTTTAGTGTATTCAACCATCACCCCTATCTACTTCCAGAACATTTCAAAAAGAAACCTTGTACTGGTTAGCAGTCACTTCACATTAACCCATTCTCCCCCAGCCCCCTGCAAGCAATAATCTACTTTATTTCTCTATGGATTTACCTACTCTAGACATTTTCTATAAATAGAATCATACAGTATGTGGCCTTTTGGTCTGGCTTCTTTCACTTAGCATAGTGTTTTCAAGGTTCATCCATGTTATTGCATGGATGTATCAGTAGTATCAGTACTTAGTTCATTCCTTTTTATGTCTGAGTAGTATTCCTTTGTAGGAATAGATCATATTTTGTTCATCCATTCATCAGCTGATGGACATTTCGAGTTGTTTCCACTTTTTGGGTAATATCAATGTAAGAAATGTCCAAACCTGTAGAGAATTTTTCTGAGTTTATTTGAGTTAAACCGATGACATACCAGGAAGCAAGATCTCAAATGCTCTAAAGAATGACGGTTTTGCATTTCTTTTTATACCTTTGTTTTTCTTTTTTTATTTTTAAAGCCTACAGCACCCGGTCTTCCCAGGTGGTCTCCCATCCAAGTATTAACCGGGCCCGACCCTGCTTAGCTTCCGAGATCTCATGAGATCAGACGTGTTCAGGGTGGCATGGCCGTAGACCTTTTTATACCTTTGGAATTAAGGAGGGACCTTGAGAAAGATTCCATGAACATGTGAGAAAGCAAGGCAGGGAAATCTCTATGATTCTCCCCCAGCCCCCTGCAAGCAATAATGAGACCGATTGGATTACAGGATAGTTAACAAGATCCTGTGTTCTCTTGAGGGTGGTTACGCTTCCCAGGATTCTGAAAAAAAGGCATTTCAAAGGCGTGTTAACCTAGATGCACAAAAACAGTGGACAGGACTTGCTTAAGTTGGACATAAACCTTTTATAGGCCTGGGGCACGGCTACCCACCATAACCTGCCCAGTTAGGAATTTATGATCAGATCATCGTGTGAGGTCACTTTCAGTTGGATTTATTATAGAATCCTTTTTTCATCTGTAGTAATACGGTAGTTAACTCTAGGTTTAACCTTT
This sequence comes from Pteropus alecto, assembly GCF_000325575.1. NCBI lineage: Eukaryota > Metazoa > Chordata > Mammalia > Chiroptera > Pteropodidae > Pteropus > Pteropus alecto. Next base: position 2,829,881 of record NW_006433948.1, on the reverse strand, counting down.
TGAGAAACTGTCCTGTTGTTTTCCAAAGCAGCTGTACCATTTTACATTCCCAGCAGCAGTATATGAGGGTTGCCATTTCTTCCACATTCTTGCCAACACTTGTTATTATCTGTCTTTTTGATCACAGCCATCCTGGTAGCTACTTTGGAAAAACAGTCAGTATTTCCTCAAAAGATTAAGTGCAGGTCCTGGTCCCTGCCCCTTCCAGAGATTGTTGTGGTTTTGTTTCATTTTTTTTCTTTGTTCAGTGACTTGCCTGGACTAATTCTGTTTTCTAAAAAATTCTATTTCTAAGCCTGGCTTCTCAGGTATCATACCTGGGCCAGGACAGCTTAGTAGACAGTCAATAGTTTGTTCAAGGTTGTCCTTAAACATCTTGGGCCAGTACTGTCTTCCACACTTTCTCGATGGGGTTGTGTGTGGGTTGGGAACATAGTCAGAGTCCAGGGAGTTTACTAGTCTTCTCCGAGTTTTACTTTCTGCAGGGCCTTCTCATGTCTCCTCTGTGCCTGTGCAGGTCTTTGAATCCAGCCAAGGAAACGTGGATAACTGGGGCCATCTCCGGTACCCTGAGCTTCAGTGCAGTCCTGCACATATGCATAGCCTTCTAGACCACCAGTGATATGAGGGAGCTTATCAAATCCCAGTAGGGCTGTCTCATTTTCTGGATCTCTTTGCTAGATTTCAGCAGGCCTGTTGTTCTGTCGCTTGCGCCAACCAGTATTGTGACCTCAGGTAACTGTGATGTTCCTTTTTCCTGATGTAAGGAGTTTGCTATCTTCAACGCCCCTGGGCGTAAGACATTTTATCTGTGCTCATTCCTAAACAAGTAATTCACCTCCAGCAGGCAAGTTGCTGTTTAGGGCTTGTCTTGCCATGCCCTTGCAAAATCAGCTCCAGTGGAGCTGGGAGTGGGGATATGCACAGCCTCAAGCTAAAACGCCATAGATTCCCACTGTTCTTACCCAAGGTTCAATAGGTTTTCTGAAACGCTTCTTAATTTATTGTTTAATTTTGGTCTATTTCCACAGTCCTGAAATGGGGGTTTTGATAATGTTGTCGTTATAGCATTGTTTCTTTGAGGGAGAAGATTTGCTGAACCCCTCACTTTGCCATTTCCGAAGTTCTGCTTAATTTATGTTTTAAAAGATCATTCTGATAGCAGTGGAAGAGCAACTGCGTGGAGGAGAAACTAGTGGTCGGGAGGATAGGCTTTTACTCAGTAGTATTTTGTAACCTGTAAACAGGACTGGAAAATATAAATAACTGGGATGATTTGTGGGTGAATAGATATGGTGGTAAACCAAGGGGATGGGAGAATTGAGAGTGCTGGCAACTGTCATGGAAGTCCTACTGTCCATGGAATCTTTCCTAGATAGATAAGGAAGCGAAGTCCAGAGGGACATGGTGTCCTTGGAAAATAGGTAAGAGGCTTGATAAATTAAAGGCCCTGAGGAAGTCAAAGGGTAAATTCAGGGAGTGTAAGATGTAGGAGAGGTAGAAGAACAAGTAGTTCTGAGAGTGGCCTCTGTCATTTTTGGAGGTAGAACCATTACAGGTGTCACTATGGCAATGGACAATTCACGTGGAGTTGAGAAGAAGAAATCAGAAAAAGATTTGTCAAGAAGCTGTGAGGTTTGGATGTTACATCATCAAGGGAGAAGCTGAAGGCCTTTCGTGATGAAGAGGGAAAGGGAAATAAGTGTCCCCAAAGACCTCAGTGATTGCAGGTGAGAGACCTGGAGTTGACATTTAACATTGAAAGGGCGATAAAATTGAATAGTATGAACTTTGAAGATAGATGGGCTGTGGACGGAAGATGGTAAAATAATACTCTGAGGATCCAGTGAAGAAGATGCTATCCCGATCTTGATATGTGGGGAGAGGTGAGTCGAAGATGTGAGCAGCCTCCAATGACGAGCTTTACAAAGAAAGCAGAGTTAAGGAGACGAGAGAGAGGCTGAATGGATGGGCAAGACCAAAAGCAAGAACGTTTTAGGAAATGCTGGATAGTTCATTATTTTTGCTTAAGCTTAGAGTACAGTTGGGGGCATAATAGAGGATAATATAGGCATCTATGTGATTCGTTTGAAAATAGAGTATAACTGGAGTTAAAAATGCCGTTAGTTGGATGGTATACTAAGGAAACGACTTATTTTGTTTAGATCTTAGGGGAATGTTGGAACTGGTATTGGTAGCTGGGAAGCAGTTTCACTGCTCTAGAATACGTCGACTATGACAAATGTGAAATTGGGTGTGTAGTTGATAAGTTATTCATGTCACCATTGGACTTGAAGTTGCCTCTAGATCATCATTTTGCTAGGAATGTGTCCTGTAGACTGTGATAAATTTCATTCCTTTCGTAATTAGAAAATTGGAGCTTTAAAAATGAATCGACTTTCTGGAATAATCTTTTTCTGTTCTTTTCCAGAACCATCTGCGACCCACAATGTATAGAGGATTGTGTGGGATCTGCTTTAGCGTGAGGGTTTTGATCTCAATTGCCCTGAGTCTATTTGATATGGTCGTGTCTATGTATGCGTAAGGTATGTGGCAAGAAGGATAGAAGAGAAAATGTAAAGCAAACAGGGGACCGAATGGGAGATGCAGAGCCCCGGTTATAACAACCTTAAGATTAACTGCTGTGATGGTAATTCGGCACGTTTTCGGTTCTAGCTATCATTTGTTATGAACTAAAAGAACGTTGAAATAATTGCCAGTAGGATGGAGGTGGGGAGTCGGTTAGCTGGCAAGGAGCCTTACAGCTAGCTGTTTTTATATTAATACTGCATATTTGGAGTTGGTTGATAACGGCAGAAAAATATGATCCTACTGGGGCCTTATTACATTGATTTCTGCTGTCGTAATATGAATGTGTTTAACAGCCACCCTTATAAACATAACATTTCTCTTTTTGCCATCCTAGCAGCCATCAGAGAAGAGATCACAGAAAAGCTGTTGCTTGTACGGTCATCTTCATCACTTGTGACGTGGGATGTGGAGCTCTTACGCTGTCAGAATTCCAGTTCGTGAAGCAATCGGTGTCATTCTGGTCTAGCCAGGAGAGTAGTCCCTACTAGTTTCTAGTTTTCTAGGGAAAAGAGAAAAAAAAAAAAAAAAACAAGAAAGAAAAACAGCAGAGAAGGTGAATATGGAAAAATCCAGATATGAATCTTAGACCTTAAAGCAGAGGTCAAGGCCCGGGTCATAAGCAGCGAAGCAAGGGGACAAAGCCTGGGGTTTTGTTCAATCGCAGCGGGATGGCACCCATGGCACGTAAGCACCGGAAGAACTGAGTCTGTTTTGTAACCTGGCTTGATTTCAAGAATGAAGAGACTTAGTTGAAACTGCAATAAAAGTATCTAAGAAGGCGAGATTAAAGAGGAAAGGAAGTATGCTTTGAAGTGAAACTAGATAGAAGTTTAATTGTATCGAAGTATCTTTCTAGTGAAATGTTGACTACATAGAGATGAGGATCGTTTTAAATATTTCTTTAATATTTAATAGTTAAGAGAATGAATCCTGGCTCTTTCACTTACTAGCCGTGTGATCATGGGGAATTACCTTCTCCAAACTCCAGTCTCTTTAGCTATCAAGTAGATTAATGAGACCGATATGGTTATTGTAAGAATTAAGTGAAAAAAATATATGAAGTATACATAGCATGATGCCCGGCACATACTTAGAGTTCAGCATATAGTCACTATTATCAGGCAGTGGAGGGGACAGTGAGATGGATATTCAATTATGAGATACATTATTCTCCACAGGTAGGTACACGGTCATTTCTTCTCAGACCCTCTTAGAGATCAGGCTACAACGAGTGCTAATTAGGCCAATTCGAAGGAGGCAAATTTCTTTCGTTTCCTGAGTTTGTAACAAATTAGGTCTTCCATACACTTTCCTTCCAGAATAGTGCCTTTAACACTAGTATCTTTTGTTAGATTTACCATTAGTGTTTTTAATAGTTGTTTGTTTGGCTTGGATCTTGAATTTGGGGGAAGATGCCAAAATGACGAACACAGAAGATGTTAAGAGTCTGTAAAAGGTACAGTTTTCTCCCCGGTGAGCGTAGATCACCTTTTGGATCGAATTCATTCAGGTTTCTTGTCTGGCTGGAGTGAAGCAGATCGTGTGGAGCTGAAGCATCACAGTGACGCTAAAACAGGTTCTAATGAGCTGTCTGGCCCGCCTCTTCCACTTAGGGAGGAGGAGATGGGCTTCTCAATCCAGAGAGCTTTTTAGAGACCTAGTTTTGTTAGGCCTCCACAGGAGCCGTGGAAGAGGAAGTTTACAGGTACAGGATTTGTGTTGTTATTTTACATTCAGTTTGAAGAGTCTCATTTAATTTTTTTTTCCCCTTTCCATTACTTTATTTTTTAGAGCAGTTTTAGGTTTACAACAAAATTCAACGGAAAGCACACGGAGTTCCCCCCCCCCCCCCCCTGGACCCCTCTACACAAGCACAGCCACCCCCGCCATCAACATCCCCCACCAGAGCGGTGCATTTGTTACAATTGGTGAACCTACACGGACACATCGTCCCCGCCCAAAGTCCCTAGCTGACATCAGAGTTCCCTCTTGGTGGTGTACGTTCTATGGGTCTGGACCGGTGTATAATGACATGTGTCCACCATCACAGTGTCACACAGAACAGTTTCACCACCCTAAAATCTTCTGTGCTTCACCTATTTATCCTCTCTCCCGTCTCGCCCCTGGCAACCACCGATCTTTTTACTGTTAACATGGTTCTGATCTGATTTTTAAAAGCAGCTTTATCGAGATATAATTCACACACCACACAATTCACCAATTGAAAGCAGGAAATTCAATTGTATAAATCAACATATTGATCTTCCAAAGAACCAGCTTTTGGTTTCATTGATTTTCTGTATTGATTTCCTGTTTTCAATTTCATTGATTTCTGCTCTAGTTTTTCTTCCTTTTTGTTTCTTACTATGGATTCAATGTGCTCTTCTGTTTCTTGTTTTCTAAGGTGATTTAGATTATCGATTTTAGACCAATGCTATAAACTTTCCTCTAAAGCACTGCTTTTGTGGTATCCCACATATTTTGATAAGTCGTGTTCCCATTTTCATTTAGTCAAAATAGTTTTAAGTTTCTCTTGAAATTTCTTCTTTGACCCATGTGTTATTTAGAAGTATGTTGCTTAATCTCCATATATTATAAATATATATATATTTTTTTTTAAAAAAAGAGAAGAAACTATGTGCTGATTGTCGGTTTGGAAAAATTCTCAATAAATATGTAATCTTCTAAAAAGATCTCCATATATTTTGGGATTTTCCAGTTATCTTTCTGCTGTTGATTTCTGGATTAATTCCACTGTGGCCTGACAGCAGAAATTATATCATTTCCAGCCTTCTAAATTATTCTCTTTAAATCGTTAAGGTGTGTTTTATGGCCCAGAATATGATCCTTTCTGGTGAATGTTCTATGTGAGCTTGAGAACAATGTGTATTTTGCTGTTGTTGGATGAAGTAGTCTGTGGATATCAATTATATCCTATTGCTTGATGATAGTATTGAGTTCAAATATATTCTTACTGATTTTCTGACTGCTGGGTCTGTCCATTTCTGATAGAGGGGTGTTGAAGTCCCCAACCGAGTCATCTATTTCTCTTTGAAATGTTATTAGTTTTTGCCTCCCAGATTTTGATGCTTTGTTGTTAGGCACATACATGTTAAGGGTTCTTATGTCTTCTTGGAGAAGAGACCCTTTTATCATTATATAAGGCTCTCCTTTATCCCTGATCATTTTCCTTGCTTTGAAGTCTGCACTGTCTGAAATTAGTATAGCTATTCTAGCTTTCTTTTGATTATTGTTAGCACGGCATGTTTTCCTCCATCTATTTACTTTTAATCTCCATGTGTCTTTGAATTTGAAGTGGATTTCTTGTAGAGAATATATAGTCAGGGTATGTTTTTTGATCCAGTCTGACAATCCCTGTGTTTCAATTGGTGCATTTAGGCCATTATCTTTCAAAGTGATAATATTTACCAATTTGTTAGCGTTGTCTATTCATCGCCCTTATTCTTTGTTCTTATTTTTCTGTTCCACTCTTTTTCTGTCTTTCATGGATTTATTTATTTATTTGTTGAATGGGGGGCGGTGTTACATTTTTATTTCAAAAGCTCGAATAGCTTCAATATCCAGGTCGTGGGTCAATCCGGTCACCTACAGTACATTAGATTCTTAAATGGTACCAAAAAGTACAGTAAAATTAACACTTCCATCACAGGAAATGTATGACATAAATAATATAAAATTAAAAGGTGAAAACCGGTGACACTGGTTGCCTCAGACACTGGTTACTTTACGACCGGGGTCCATCGTTCCAGGCTGCAGCACGTCAGAGGAGCGCGAAGCCTCGTGTCTGGTTCTGGGTGGCCACTGAGCACGCGCTGCCTAAAACAACCAGAGCTCTGGATATAGTAAACAGGAGAGCGATTTCGGGGATGGGGGGACTTTGAGCTGAGATGCGTGTGGCACAGGCCATAGAAAGGATGCCAAGTTAAGTTCGGTACGTGATTGTGTTCAGTCGCTATCCAAACGACGCATGCGCAGTCAGTGAGCGCTCCTGCGAAACCTCAGTATGGCTTGTGCTTATTCTGATGGCCGCCATGTGGCTGGCTGTCCCCGTAATTTATGCCACCCTGCCTGTAATCGGAGCTGGGCCGTAGCCCTAATGGCCACAGGGTGAGTAGTAATGCCGCGGTGGCTGTCGCCCAGCTGGTCCCTGCACTCTCATCGCCACCGCTGCGGCCCCCAGAGCCACACTGCTGCTGTCGATACACCTCTGTGGGCTGGCCACCTTGACTTCACACTCACCTCCACTGACGGTGGAGAACTTTTCCTCTAGAACCTTCTCTGCAGGTTCCTTTTCTTTAAAGGTGATGAGAACAAAGCCTCGTCTTTTGTTCCGCTTTGCATCCATCGCCGACTCAATGGCCTCGCTCTCCCCAAGCCCACCTGAGTACTCTCTGACTGTCTCCTTGGGTGGCTTCGGGGTGCAGGGCCCCCCACAGACATTTTCTTTCCTGGGTCCTTCTTCACGTCTATGGCCTTTTTTGTGGTCAGTGACACGCCATCCAGCCTGCGCTCCTTCTGCTCTAGGACCTTCTCCATACACGCTGCGTGTCTAAAGAGGATAAACCTGAACCCTCTTAACCTGCCAGTGTTGGGGTCCATTTTTATTGCATAGTCAACCACGTCTCCAAATTCGGTAAACTAGTCCTTTTTCTTGCTGATGTTAAGCCGCTCGCCCTGGGCGCATTCTGGTCGCCTCCAGCGCCCGCCTCGGGACCCAACCCGTGACTCGCCTCTTGCCGGTGCTCGGTGGTGCCCTTCATCTCCGTGGGGTGCTCCTCACCTATTTCTGATACACTAGCCTAGGCCACGGTGGGTCCTCCCAGCAGGTGGCACCGGAAGCCCTCTCGTCCCCACCCTTGGGGAAGGCGCCCCCGGCTCCACCGTGGCCACATTCACGCTGCCCAGCCTCGCCTCAGTGGTCCCACAGGACCGCTGCCCCGACCACATGCGCCCCTTCTCGGCCACCGCCGCACGCGACCCACTGGACCTGCCAGGTACCACTGCCTCTGTCTTTTATGGATTTAATTGAGTTTTTAATATGGTTCCATTTTGTCTCCTTTCTTAGCCTATGGATCATAGTTCCTCTTTATTTTTTGAAACTTTTTTTAGTGGTCGACCTTCAGTTTTCAAAATGCATTGACAGCTAATCCGGGTCCACGTTTCAAATAACAGTATGTTACTTGGCAGGCGGTGTGAGTGCTTTACAATAACAAAACAATCTTAATTGTGTCCTTCCATTTTGGGTATCATTGCTGTCGTTCGTTTCACTTATCATAAGCATTTACACCCCCACTTACCCACACGTAAGTATATGGCACTGAATACATTGTTGTTATTATTTGGAGCAAACTGTTATCTGTTAGATCAGTTGAAAAAAATTCTTCTGTTCCTTTTTCTCTTTCTTCTCTTTCTAGTATTCCGGTTATGCATATATTAAACTTTTTCGCTGTTGACCCACGGTTCTCAGGTATTCTGTTCTGGGTTGTTTTCGGTTTGTTTTTTTTTTTTTCAGTCTTTTTCACTTTGCTTTTCATTTTTGGAGGTTTCTATTGATATGCCCTTAAGCCTAGAGATTCTTTCCTCAGCCCTGTCCAGTGTACTGATGAGCCCATCAAAGGCATTCTTAATTTCTGTTGCAGTGTTTTTCATCTCTAGTAATTCTTTTTTATTCTTTCTTAGAATTTCTATCTCTCTGATTACATCACTCATCTGTTCTTGCGTGTTATCTGCTTTTTCCATTACAGTCCCAGCATATTAATCATCGTTGCTTTAAATCCACGGTCTGATAATTCCAACATCTGGCATATATGGGTGTGGTTCTGATGTTTGCTTTCTCTCTTTGAACTGTGTTTTTTGCTTTTTGGTATGCCTTGTAGGTTTTTTGGAAGTCAGATATGATGTACTAGGAAAAACGAACTTGGGTGAACCGGCCTCCAGGAACGTACTGGTCAGGTGTGGGAAGGGGGAGCTTTCCCAGTCCTGTGATCAGATCCTGGTCCCTTAGCGAGCCTGTGACCCTGGGCTGTGACCTTCTTAAGTGTCTCTCAGTTTATTCTACCTCCTTAGCTGCTACAGGGAGACTAGAGGGGGTATCGCCCTCCCCCCAGGTTGGTTAGGCTCTGATAAAATCCCAATCACTTAGGGCCTGGAAAAATCATTTCTCTTGAGAACAGGTCTTCTTAGTAAAACAGAAAGCTTTGACAGATTTCGAAATGATTGCTTTCCCTTCTTCCTAGTGGAGTGCCAAGGAGATTTTTCCTCCTGTGAGAACCCGGAGGTAAAACTCACAAAAATATGAACTGGGAGACCTTTGCCTTCCGTGCGTTTGGTAACTTTTTACTTCGGGTTCTGCCTCCTAATAGTTATTAAGGCCCTTGGGGCAGGGAGCATCAGGGAGCACCACATCACATGATGTGACCACTAATTTAGGATGCAGAGGGTTAACTCTTTACAGCAAGGAGAATAAAGCACAAATTATTGTCTAAATAAGTCGTCCTCCAAATTCTCCTCCTCAAGGGAATTATTGTGCTTTAAAAATCATTTTCCTACTGAGTTACCTGTGTATCTGCTTTTCCTAAGCAGTAGTTCTCCTAAGTAAAGCAGTGTCTCACATATGCTTTATACTGTCTCTGAGCATTCTAAAATGGGGGCATGTGACATTACCTTCAAGAATACAATTAGATAAACCGATTGCATTTGGAGAGATATTCTTCATAATCCTAGATGTCTTGGACTTCAAGACTGTAAGAAAATTAATTTAGATGCAGCTCTGACCTCTATTCTCCTAGTCCAAGCTCTTATACTTGGGGATCTCGTTTCTCATTCCCCTGGGATCTGACACTATCTTGCCACGGGTCTTTTAACTGATGGAGGGGCAGTCTTTTCACTTTCTTGATATGTCTTTTGTCTTTCGAAGCACCAAAGTTTTTACTTTTGCTTAAGTCCAATATATCTATTTTTTAAATTTGTTTGTTTGTATTTTTGGTGTCATACCTAAGATTCCATTGCCCAATCCAAGGTAAGGAAGATTTGCGCTTGTGTTACATTTAGATCTTTGATCTATTTTAAGTTAATTTTGTATATAATTTGAAGTAAGGGTCTAACTTCATCTTCTGCATGTGGCGATCTAGTGTTCCCAGCACCGCTTGAAAAGACA